>NC_046158.1:141419127-141790794 GCF_011064425.1 Rattus rattus | reverse complement strand
AGCCTATGATGGGACTGTTGCTTTTATCGAAAGAAAGGCCCGAATAGGGGGTATCTGTTTTCTGCTCACTTCTAATTGAAGGACTTCATGTTAACTAAGAACAATGCCCAGTTGGGCAAAGCATTCCACTTGGGAGGTTGCTGGAGTGGCTCAGGCAGGAGCGGAAGCTCGTTCTGGAGATGCAGCAGCCTGTGGGGTAGAAGCCGATGAAAGCTTATCAGAGCATAGCCTGCTTGCATAATGAATCACAGTAGGAACTGTGACCCACCACACTGCTTTGGCAGTGTATGCTGCCTGCAGCCTTCTGCTGAGTTCCAGACTTCTGGGTCTGGGTCTCTGCTGGAGAGAACTCTTTGGATAGATGAAATAAGAGAGAAAAGGCCATAGGCACTTGAAACCATGCAATCCCCCTGTATAGTCTTTAAAAAAATGTGTGTTTTTCAGCTTAGGGACTTTTGTACTTTGGTGAGAAATCCCAAGAGTGAGCTCGGTTCTTACAACTTTCTTTTAATTAGGCAGTGGTCTTAGGATGCTGATACATCTTCACTGTTTGGTGCTAAAAAAAAAGAACAACAACAACAAGAGAATGGCCTGGAGGAGAACAAAACACTGCTCATTAAGGGCTGGGTGTTTATTTTCTGGATCCATGCATGGATGTCCCCAGAGGCCCCATGCTGGGGAAGAGGCCATGAAAAAGCTCTGGGGAGGGGTAGAGTGAGGCCCTTGCTTCCAAAGTTGGAGTCAGCTCATTCTCTCTGGAAGGAAGCTTTGGTTGTGTAGAGAGGATCTTGGGAGCGAGGGCACTTACCTCCTAAGTGTGGGGATTTCATGAGGGAGAAAGCTGCTCATATGTTTTCTAGTGGCTTTGCCAAGCTGATACTTGATTTAAGGATCACACTTAACCACTTGCTGATACAGATTCTGGGCACTGAAGGCCCCAGTTAGAAACAACTCAGTTGGTAGAGGACCAGCCTAGTGTACAGAAAGCCATGGGTTTGAGCCTTGGCATCACATACACGGAGAGCAGTGGCTCATGCCTGTGATCTCCTCACTTTGTAGGCGAAGGCAGGAGAATCAGAAGTTTGAGACCATCCTCAACCACAACGGGTTTAAGTCCATCCTGAGTATATAATAATAAGCGTCCCGAGTGTCAAATAATAAATACTAGACAAAAATATCTTATTCAGCATCCTTACTTTGGAGACGGAGAATCTAAATTCTAGAGAGTTCCAAAAGAGACTTCAGTAACGTTCTCTGGGCATGGGGAGCACGGACCGACATTAGAATGGGGTTATGGTTCTGTGACTGAACAGCTGCATCACAGTGAGCAAGTCACACTTCCGTGGATACGTGCGTGGAGCGAACCCCGTGGAGCTCTGCCAAGAATTGCACGGATAATAAGTATTCAGATAATGCTGCTGTCCTGCAGACTACAGTCAAATGATGAACACAGAGAGGCTCGGAAACCCAACATGGGCTGCCAAGTAGTAGGCTGGCTTCCTTTCCCTCCTTTGAAGATTTATCTTGTTAGAGAGCCAAACTGTAAGAAAAACCACTTCTTTTGAACCAGGAATGAACATATGGTCATTAGCAAAGGTTACACAATTTTGTTTCGTTGAGCTTTTATTTAGCAATGCAATATCGAGTATTAAATGTGCTGGCAGGTTTTATTAAAAGGCTTGCTTAAGTCAATTATAGCTCTATCTATTAAGAAGTTGCTCGACATTCTCCTGTTATCTACATTCTTGAAGAATGGTTTCCATTTTTGCCATTAATTACTACTCCGTTGTAAAATTAGGAAGCCACAGAAACTCTGTGTTTGTACATTAGCAGTGGATACATTTATATGTTTCTACACTGACATTTGTATGTTTGTACATTGGTACTATATACATTTGTATGTTTGTACATTGGCACTAGATACACTTATCTGTTTGTATACATCAGTATACATTTATATACTGGTATTGTATACATTTAGGATAGGAAGCTTTTCTCCAGTTTTTTAATGCAGAAGGATTAAAGGCACCCTCACCTAGACAACACGATATGGGACAGACACATGGTAGCAGTTTTGAAAATATGGGAACATGTTATACTAAAGTGAGATATAAATGCATATCAAACGTGACCTACCTTACTTACAGCATGTTTTCAATATTGAAAATATTGAAATAAGAGCTGTCATCTCTCAGTGCCTGCCTTCATTTTCTTCTTTATTTTATTTTGTCTCTCACCCCTGGTGTCTACAATGTAGCTTGACAACTATTAATTCAGGAAGTAAGCACCTGCTATTTGCTTCCGTCCTTTCTGGGGACCTGAAGGGGACATTAGCTGGCAGCCAAATTGCTCCCTGGAAGCCCTTTTGAACACATAGATGGGTCCTGAACTTCATTTTGACTTTTCAGTTCTGCCTCTGCTTCATCCCGTGGTGAGGGACCACACCTGGGCCTTTTCCCGTGCTTGGTGGAAACTTCAAAGGATGTGGGCTTAAGAAATCACAAATTCCAGAATGAAGTACTAATGAAGTTCCCGGACACAAATCACTTCACACACTCCACTTAGAGGATTTGTTTAATTGACTGAGGAGATAGTTTGAAGGGGAAGGGAGCATTTCTTTTCATTAGTGTTCAAATGAAGTGCAAATTATACAACTTGGGCTCCATATTTCCTAAAGATAGAAACGCCGGAGAAGGGGAGAAAAATTAGGAACGGAACTCGGTTTAAAATCAGAAACAAATGCAGTTTGGGTAGAAAAGTTTGGGCAATTTTCTACATGGGTAATTTGAGAGCAACTAGCTAATGGGGTTGGAAATGACTCCCCCCCTCTAGTGCCTCGGGTTTGCAGCCCAGTTTTATCTTGCGTTTGTTTTATTTCACATTCAGCTCGATTCTTTAATTAAAAAAAAACAACAACAAACAAACAAACAGAACACAGCATAGTGTCTGGCCTGAGAAGACGAGGCAAGTGCTTGAACCAAGCGTCAGGCCTGAGGTGTTAAGTGACTTAGAGACGGTGCCTGCAATCATAGGGGCTGTCGTAAAATTACAAGCCTTATTAATCTGCAAGCTTTCTGGCTCAGCATGGCTATCGGGTGGATCAGTCACCAGTTTCTGCTGTGCATCTCCTCGAGCCATTACAGCCAGCGCGTAGCCGTAGCATATACCAGGCCTTTGCATTAATTTGTTGTAAGGACTGTTTCTTTGGCTCCGCATGGCATGAGTCTCACCTCTGAGTCTATCTTACAGACAGGGTTGATTCTCTTTAGCCCAATTCAAGCCTCAGTGATTGCCAGCGCTGTACACAGAGATGAGGGTGGCCGCTGTCAGTCCTCATCATCTTAACAGCCGGACGGTGTGCCTGGCCTGGTCCACATAGGCTGGGTCAGGATGTCAGTTATAGTCGTTCTAAAGCAGATGTTGCAGCCAGGTATGCGGAGTCGTCCTCACCTGTGCTCTAGGCACGTGGGAGTCAGAGGCAGGTGGATCTCTGTGAGTTCAAATCCAATATGGTTTACAAAGAAAGTTTCAGGCTAACCGGGGCTACAAAGTGAGGAGAGTCTATCTCAAAGACACGACAGAACACAAAACAAAACCAATAACGAGAGGCCCGCTCACCTCCATGCTACTGTGTTGTACAAATATGTGAGGAAGAGATGGGAAAGAAAGCGAAACAGAACGGTTTGAGCATTATGAAGAGAGGCGATGTGAGGGTGGAGAGGAACCGCCTGATGTGAGGAGCCTTCCTTGACACCTGAGGCCATGGTGAAGTCCCAGCCCATGATGCCCCCAAGGGCTAGGTCTGGGTCTGGAGCCATGCAGTAGCAAGGCTCTGTGATGGTCAGATGTTGGTGGCTCATTATTACCACAAAAGATCATGCGGATGTCCCTGGTTTGGGGAGAGCGGGCCCTACACCTACACCAGCAGCTCAGTAGAGCTGGCTCTAGTGGCATGGGTGTGGGCAAGCTGGTCCCGAGAGCATGATAGGGTGAGAGCTAGCCCTGCCCTTGCCAGCTGGGGTGAGTGTGGGAGGAATGGGGTGGTGGTTGGTGAATGACCAACCCAGCTACCACCCAGGCCAAGATTCAGGGCTTTGTGCTGGCCCATCCCAACATCTATGTCATCTATGATATGAACTGCTAGAGCACATGGAAGAGCTGGTCCTGCAGATCCAAAACTGAAGGACCTCCATGACACAGGGCAACAGCAGGATATCTGAGAGGGGTCCTGTGAGGCTCCAGGATTGATAGCACAGCAGAGGCCAGAGGCCTCCAACCAGGCCAACGGTTCATTGCAATGAACGTTTGCAAGTAAAGGTGTGTGGAGAAAGGGGTGTACGGCAGGGCACGTGACACAGTGCTGCTTCCACGACCGGGTGTTTTTATGTTTTCTTCATTATTTTATTTTTGTTTTTTATTTCATTTGGAGGGGGAGGGTTCAAAAGTAGAGGGCAGCTACAAAGGAATGGAGATGAGTGGAATTGGGGTGCATGATGTAAAACTCAAAGAATCAATAAATAGTTAAAAATGCTAAAAAAATAGCAAAATAAATTAATAAATCAAATGTAATATAGATGATGGTGACCATTTATATGGGGTAGTGCCTCTTAGGTCAGGTTGGGAAGGACATGAATTTCAAGAATCCTTTTAAAGGCATTATGTTTTCTCTTCCTCTTACAAGACCAGGTTCAAGGTGGCATTGGTCTTAACATCCTACACGCTGGATTGTGCCTGTGCAGTAGCACACGTGAATAAGAGCAGGGTGTGTGTTTGTGTGTGTATGTGTGTGTTTGTGTGTGTGTGGTATGTGTGTGTCTGTCTGTGTGTGTGTCTGTGTGTGTGTGTGTGGTGTGTGTGTCTGTATGTGTGTGTGTGTCTGTGTGTGTGTCTGTGTGTGTGTGTGTGTGTGTGTGTGTGTGTGTGTGTGTGTGTGTGTGTGTCTGTGTGTGTGTGTGTGTGTGTGTGTGTGTGTGTGTGTGTGTGTGTGTGTGTCTGTGTGTGTGTGTGTGTGTGTGTGTGTGTGTGTGTGTGTGTGTGTGTCTGGGTGTGTGTGTGTGTGTGTGTGTGTGTGTGTGTGGTGTCTGTGTGTGTGTGTGTGGTGTGTGTGGGTGTGTGTGTGTGTGTGTGTGGGTGTGTGTGTGTGGGTGTGTGTGTGTGGTTTTGGTTGGGGGGTGTGTTTGTGTGTGTGATGTGTGGGGGTGTGTGTGTGTTGGAGGGCATGTGTGGGGGTTTGCTTGGGTGTAGTGAGGGTATGTGTGTGTGTGTGGGTGTGTGTGTGTGTGTGTGTGTGTGTGTGTGTGTGTGTGTGTGTAGATTCTCTTCATGGGTCGAATTCTCTGGAAGCCGAGCCTGAGGTGGCGGTCCAGAGGGAAAGACTTCCACTAAAGTCACAGTGTGTGGTTTTGTTTCCCCCTCTAAGCTCCACCAGCCAGGAGAGTTATGGAGGGCTGGCTTGAGCATATATTGTTACTGCACACTCCCCAGCAAGTCTGGACTTGCACTTGAGATTTGCGCATCTCAAAAACTCCCAAGTGAAATGGATGCTTTTGGGATGAGGATGAGCCCTGATCCACCCGACTCTCAGGCTCTCGGATTCATCCCCAGCCCGCAGCTGTGCACAGCTGGGGAGAGCCGTGAATAGGTCTCAGTGCCAAACCATAAACCTTCTCACAACACCGAGACTGGGAGGGGCGGGGAAGATGCTCTGTAACTCGATGGCATGTTTTCAAGTGTGAACTTTATAGAAAATGATGCCATGCTACAGTGTCGGAAGGTTGGACTTGTTAGGAGAAGAAAGATGCAGGGGCGGGCGGGCGGGCGGGGCAGGGCAGGGCAGGGCAGGGCAGGGCAGATGGTAGTAAAGGCTCAGCTTGGCTCTGTCCTGCTATAACCTGAGATCATGGGGTACCTGTACCATATTTTGGTCCCATCTCCCCCTCCCCCCATCTGGACTAGTGATGTGTGGTAGAGATTGGAGGAGGAGCAGGAGCCAGTCACTTCCTAGTCAAGATGTTTTAGGCAGTCAAGAAGCACTGCTGTGCCTCTTAGGGTTGGAGGGTTGAAGGCATAGTTTGACACAGAAACACATATTCCCCAGGAGATGGCTGTGGTCTGGCTCATAAGCTGCCTGTTTGTGTCTGGGGGACACAGGCAATTCTAGAGCCTTTCTATGGGAACATATTCTGGGGCTGGTGGATTGCATGTTAGCATGAAGATCTTGCCTTGCAGGAGACTGCAGTGAGCCTGGTTCTCCAAAACATTTTTGCCCCCCCCCCCCGCTGTCAAAAATAGGATACTTTTCCACTTGATATTGTATAAGTCACACGAAGGCTGGCCAAAGCCTGCTAAACTGGAGCAAGCATTGTGCAAGCTGTCATACATGACTAACCCATTATTATGGCCTCCAAGAAGCTAAGGGACTCCCACCTCATTTCTGGGGGAGCCCATTTCACACCTGAATAACTCTTATTTTAAAAAGTCAGCCTGATACTCATTACAAACTTGCCTTTGCTAAAAGACGTTCTGCCGTCTCCTCATGAAGCACTGCCCTCCTCCCCAGCAGAGCCCCGTCCCTGTCATACCAGAAATAATTTCTCCCTCCTCCATGGTGCTTACCTCTTTAGTTAATGTTATAAAGGATAGATCAAGGGTGAATAAATATAATGTGGTTATATTATTTATTACAGCCCCCTTTGAATTCCCACTTAACGGTAATAATGACAGGTAAAATTCATTCTGTTTCCAAGGAATCAATTTGCTATTCTCCTCCAAATGTCATCATTCTCAAATTAATGTGGGGGACTTGTTGCTACAAATAGACATGGTTAGGGCTCTGACCAGTAGGTAGCTAAGGATGCGAGAAGGCGCAGGGTGAGGTGCCATCACGCCTTGACAATGAAATCACTGGTTGGGTTGATGTTCATTGGAGGCCTGGTGCGCATGGATGTGCCAAGGTCAGGAATGTCCATCAGGCATGTTCAAGGAGGGCAGTGAGGTATCCAGGGCAGTGAGGTATCCGGGGCTGTAGGTGGGTCTCAGCCCGTGGAGGGGCTGCCTGCTCTGACTTCCCATACTTGGGGCTTAGTGTCAGGGGAAAGCAGGGCTCACATCTTTGGAGTCTGATTCCTCTGTATGCTTGGCATCAGGGTTTTACCTGTGCATGCGGCTTCGTGATGGGTGGCCTCACTTATCCAGAAGCCTCAGATCTTCAGAACAACAGGAAGAAAAACCAGGCAGAGAGTTCAAGCCCTACTGCCATCCTGCACACCCAGGGACTTTTCGTCCCTCTCCCTCCTCCTCTTCTGCTACTCTTCACCAACCTCCCCCAACTCCTCCTTCGCTACCTCCTTCTCTCTCCTCCCCCTTCAGCTCTTCCCTTTCTTCTTCTTTCTCATCTTTTCCATTTCTCCTCTCCTACATCCTCCTCTTCCTCTGCATCTTTGTAGCGTTCATTGCTATGGACGGCTTCCTATTTCTACCCTTCCTGTACCTTCCTTTTCTCCTTCCTCCTCTCCCTCCTTCTCCTCCTCCTCTTCTTCTTCCTCCTTCTCCTCCTCTTCCTTCTCCTCCTCCCTCTTTCTTCTTCTTCCTCCTCCTCTCCCTCCTCCTCCCCCTCCTCTTCCTCTTCCTTCTCCTCCTTCCTTCTCCTCCTCCTTCCTTCTTCTTCCTCCTCCTCTTTCTCCTCCTCCTCCTCTTCCTCCTCCCCTCCTTCCTTCTCCTTTTCCTCCTCCCCTCCTTCCTCCTCCCTCCTTCTTCCTCCTCTTTCTCCTTCTCCTCTTCCTCTTTCTCCTCCTCCCCTCCTTCCTCCTCCTCCTCTTCCTCCTCCCCCCTTCTTTTCCTTCCTCCTCCCCCTCTTGTCCCCCTTCCCCTCCTATTTTCTTCTCTTCTTTCTCTACCCCCCTTTGTGTTTTTGTAGATCTGGTCTTCCTCCTCTTTCTCCTTCTCCTCCTCCTCCCCTCCATCCTCCTCCCCCTCTATTTTCTTCTCTTCTTTCTCTTTCCCCCTTTGTGTTTTTGTAGATCTGGTCTTCCTCCTCTTCCTCCTGCTCTCTTCCCTCTCCTTGCACTCCTGGTGCTGCTTCTCCTCAGTCTCCTCCTTCACGTATTCTCAGCTTTTTCTGTCACCCTTTCTGTGGCTTCTCTCTTGGCTTCTCCTGTTCCCATCCTACACCTTTGGTATTATTTCTATCTTTTCTTTATCTCTGTGCCCTGTAATGACAGGGATTCTCTAATATTACCCCCAATTCTTTCTCTCCAACTGTGACAGCACCATCTCCCTCAGGACAGCGGCTGTGCCTCTGTCTCTGCTTTTCCGTGTGACAGTGACAACGGCTAATATTTCCCTGTTGTCCCACAGGCACACAAACTCAGCACATCCCAGACTGGCCTGACTTCCCGCCCAGGCTTCTAATTTCTGTTCCCGGTCTTGCCTTTTTTTTTCTCTTGGTACCAAGAGTCTAAGAGGACCGCCCCGTTGATAGTGTTTTTCAGCTTGCCTGCAAGCCAGTGGGTCTTGGAGCATGCCATCTTTCCTTCTTAAATTCACAGAGATGGCTGAATTTTTTTTTAAAAAGGAAAAGCTTTATTTTTTGAATTATAAAAAAACCTACTGCAGTGTCATTCACGTAAGACAAAATAGCCATTTCAAACAAGCGGTGCAGCGACACCTTGCACATTCCCAATGTGTGTGGCTGCTGTCTTTATGGCCTTCTAAAGGCTCGGCATTACACCAAGAGGGAGCCATGTACAAGCAGTCACTCCTCATTCCCGCCGCCCAGGCTGGCTCTTCCTATTCAGGAGCTGTCACAGAAATCGTGTAATACACCTGCGACCTTTTGTGTCTGGCTTCTTTCACTTAACGTGAGGCTTCCTTCAAGGACCACTTGCGGCACACAATGTATCATCGCTGCTTTTATTTTTATGGCTGAGTAGTACTCCATTGCACACATACATCACTATTTGTCTGTTCATCCATGGGTGGACACCTGGGGTGTTTTCACATTCAGGCTATCGTGGCTAGTTCTGCTGTGATCGTGTGTGTATGCGCATTTGTTCAAAGGGAGTCTGACTCTTCCTTGCCGTGGAACAGAGCTCAGCAAACATTCCCTGCATACGGTCAAAGAGTAAATATTTCAGGCTCTGTAGGTCATTGGATACCAGCCGGAATGAACGAGCAGCGCTGTCTCGCCGTAGCTCAGAAATGCTATCAGAGATGAGCGAGCAATTGGCATGCCCTTTACTACGTTCCAACAAAGCAGTAGAACACGGCAATAGGTCTGAGCTAGCTCTCCAGCCTCACCTGTAGCGGGTGATGAAAAACCGTGTCACCACTGGGCACTGAGCTCTGAGTCTGTGCCTGGTCACACACGTCTCTAACCTTCGCCACTCTGCATCTGTCACACAACTCAAAAGGAATGGAGTGGAGGTGGCTTTAGGTGTGGAAAGATAGAAAGGGGTCAGCACGGGGAGAGAAGATTCAAGTGCAGACAGACTACAGAAGGATGCATACCCAGAAGTGACCCTGGGGAGGCAACTCTGGCCTCAGCTGCAAAGGCCAGGAAGCAAGAGGGGAATTCCAGTGCTTCCCTTCAGGTGTCTGTGGCTTCCAGGGTTCCTCAGGGTGAGAGCCAACTTAGGGACATTTTTTTTTTTGTATATGGATTATTTAATACTTAGGACACAAGACATCATTATCCCAGAATTGAAGTGTAAAGGTGTCACAGAAAAGAAAGGAATATCATGTCTACAATATTCCATTTCTTTTATAGAATTTTTTGGGGGAATATTTTATCTTTTTATTATTAACTTGAGTATTTCTTATATACATTTCGAGTGTTATTCCCTTTCCCGGTTTCCAGGCAAACATCCCCCTCCCCTTCCTTATGGGTGTTCCCTCCCAACCCTCCCCCATTGCTGCCCTCCCCCACAGTCTAGTTCACTGGGGGGTTCAGTCTTAGCAGGACCCAGGGCTTCCCCTTCCACTGGTGCTCTTACTAGGATATTCATTGCTACCTATGAGGTCAGAGTCCAGGGTCAGTCCATGTATAGTCTTTTAGGTAGTGGCTTAGTCCCTGGAAGCTCTGGTTGCTTGGCATTGTTGTACATATGGGGTCTCAAGCCCCTTCAAGCTCTTCCAGTTCTTTCTCTGATTCCTTCAACGGGGGTCCTATTCTCAGTTCAGTGGTTTGCTGCTGGCATTCCTCTGTATTTGCTGTATTCTGGCTATGTCTCTCAGGAGCAATCTACATCCGGCTCCTGTCGGTCTGCACTTCTTTGCTTCATCCATCTTGTCTAATTGGGTGGCAAGATGTATGGGCCACATGTGGGGCAGGCTCTGAATGGGTGTTCCTTCAGTCTCTGTTTTAATCTTTGCCTCTCTCTTCCCTGCCAAGGGTATTCTTTTTCCTCATTTAAAGAAGGAGTGAATTTTGATCATCCGTCTTGAGTTTCACTTGTTCTAGGGATCTAGGGTAATTCAAGCATTTGGGCTAATAGCCACTTATCAATGAGTGCATACCATGTATGTCTTTCTGTGATTGGGTTAGCTCACTCAGGATGATATTTTCCAGTTCAACTATTTGCCTAAATTTCATAAACTTGTTGTTTTTTTTTTTTGTTTTTTTTTTTTTTTTTTTCCGGAGCTGGGGACCGAACCCAGGGCCTTGCGCTTCGCTAGGCAAGCGCTCTACCGCTGAGCTAAATCCCCAACCCCAATCTTGTTGTTTTTGATAGCTGAGTAATATTCCATTGTGTAGATGTACCACATTTTCTGTATCCATTCCTCTGTTGAAGGGCATCTGGGTTCTTTCCAGCTTCTGGCTATTATAAATAAGGCTGCGATGAACATAGTGGAGCACGTGTCTTTTTATATGTTGGGGCATCTTTTGGGTATATGCCCAAGAGAGGTATAGCTGGATCCTCAGGCAGTTCAATGTCCAATTTTCTGAGGAACCTCAGACTGATTTCCAGAATGGTTGTACCAGTCTGCAACCCCACCAACAATGGAGAGTGTTCCTCTTTCTCCACATCCTCGCCAGCATCTGCTGTCACCTGAGTTTTGACCTTAGCCATTCTCACTGGTGTGAGGTGAAATCTCAGGGTTGTTTTGATTTGCATTTCCCTTATGACTAAAGATGTTGAACATTTCTTAGGGACATTTTTAGCAGTGATGGAGAGTGGGCCATTTCATATACTTCTTCAGTTCTTGGTCTCATCTCACTCTAAGGGACATAAAGACACAGGTTCACTGTCTGGAGCACACTTTCTCAAAGAGTTGTAACTCACAGAGCTTGAGGAGGAGACAGCAAGGCCTCTGGGGACAAATAAAAAGTTTATGGATGTAAATGGAATGAGTCCCTTTTGCATGAGCGGGGAGCCATCTGGGTGACAGAGACAGTGGCGGGGACTTGAATGTCTTTGTCCTTCTCTCTCACACGGCCACCGGTACACGTACAGCTTTTGTCTGAGGGATGTCCCTCTCAGACTGTTAATAATTTTGTTTTCAGGACCCAAAGTTTTGTAGATATAGAAGTTATACAGAGGAGACAGAGGAGTCTGGGTGTGACAGTCAGGGAGAAATATTCCAGCCCTGGCTTTCCTGCCTGCTAGATGTGGGACTTGGAAATTAATTTACCTCTCTGGACATCTGTGATCGCCCATCTGTAAAGTGAATGGTCACCAACTGTGAGCTCTTGGGGTCTACATGAATCCATCAGACCACACGGCCTGCGTCCTGGTTGCTAGCCTCTTCCTGTCTACCTTATCCTGCGTCCTGGTTGCTAGCCTCTTCCTGTCTACTTTGTCCGTGTGTCTCCCCTTTCAGATGTCTTAGTTTCGACTTGTGCAGTCCACCCTCCACCGCCACAGGTCGCAGATGGTTATATTCCCGATTCAGTTGCTCGGGGAACATTTCTCCGACATAGACTGCTGGGAGATTTTATTTTCCCACCAACAGATCTTTAGATCTGGTGCTTATAGACCAGCTAACTGCTTTAAGGGGGACATCTTTATTCTTCCGTGTTATATGTGGTCACCAAAATCCATGTCATGCTCCTTTTAAATGTATTTATTTATTTAGTATTCGTGTGTGTATGTCTCTCTTTAGGCATGTAGATGCAGGTATGTGCTTGGCACATTATACACATGGATACCAGGGGGTGACTTTTGGGAGCTGGTTTTTTTCTTCCCATCAAACGGTGGTCATCAGAGTTTGTGTGGCTTGTGTGGCAAGAACTTTGACCACTGAATCATTTCCTACTTCCCTTCAAACCCCTGTAAGAGTATTTTCCTAGACTCTCTTGTTGTTAGGCATAGAGTATACTGAGTCCTAGCCAGTGCAATTCCGGTGAAAATTAAATTATTTTTATCACTACTAGGCTATTAGGCTTGGACCATAAATTCATCGGCTTGGACCACAAATTCTAGCAATGTCCTTTTCGTTTTCCTCGTTTGTCTATGGAAGACTCTGAAGGCATAGGTTCGGGTGGAACCAGAGCTGTGATTATGTGGTGAGTCACTGTTGTCATCCTGAGAGAACACGGATAGTCTGAAGCCGTCAGAACGTGGAGAGTGCTGGAAGCTTCCCTCATCCTGACTTGTGTACTTGGGGTGGAGATGTAGGAGGGAAGAGGGCCATCCCTTTGGATCTGCTTCCAACCTGCAGCAAGGCTCTTCAGGAGCATGGCGGTTTTGGAGCTCTTCAGGAGGAGGGGAGGTTTTGGTTCTGTACCAAAGGACCACCTTCAGCCATGGGGAGGAGTCTGGGAGTAGCTCTGTTTTCTCAGCCCAAGGCTCGGTTTTCCCTGCCTACTGAAACCTGACACCTCCCATTCACTTTGTCTTTGGGAGACACCAACAAACCTGCACTGAGAACCTCCTGATTGGCAGTGGAAGGTGGCTGGGGCATTTCCAGAGGTGGCCTGGGACACGTAGGCTTCTTGTTTGGCACTAGCCAGCTCCTTACTAGAACTTGATATGTGTTGGGAGGAGGGGGTGGCGGCACCCACAGAGTTCATAGCTTGATATAGCAGCTCTCGGGCTGGCTTGTGATTAGGGTTTGATTAAAAAAATTTTTTTGAGTAAATAAGCTAGATTGAATCGTTTTTATTTTTCCTCTTCATTTTGAACTCATCCGGTAGAGCTTTTTAGGGGATGACTACACAGAGGGGTTTGTTGTTAACGTCATCATAATGTGTTGTGTATGTATGTGTTGGCCAAAGTAAAATGTTGGGTATCTTTTTTTTTAAAGATTTATTTATTTTATGTACAGGAGTACATTGTAACTGTCTTTAGACACAGCAGAAGAGGGCATCAGATCCCATTATAGATGGTTGTGAGCCGCCATGTGGTTGCTGGGAATTGAACTCAGGACCTCTGGAAGAGCAGTCAGTGCTCTTAACCACTGAGCCATCTCTCCAGCCCCTGGGTATCATTCTTTAGGAGTTACCTACATTGTTATCTGAGACAGAGTCTCTCAATGGTTTGAGTTTCGCCAGTTAGGTAAGGCTGGCCTCACTGTGTGCCTCCGAGGTGTGTCTGTGCCTGCCTCCTCAGTGCTGGTCCGTGGAATTCAAGTGGTTAGGAAGAGAGAGGGCAGAAGAGAGTCAGAGGTTTACATGAGCAGTGCCATTGTGAAATCTTCTTACGTATCGGGGATTCTGAGAAACAGCCTACTGTGTGTGTCCAGGAGATGAGCCAACAGAAATAGGACAGGATAAGTATGAGTAGGTAGCAGTCCACTGTTGACAAGAGCTCATCTCTAAAGAAGTGATGCTCGTGGCTAACTGTAAGGAGGCAAACTGTTAAACAGAGCCAACGTGCTATTAGCAAAGTGTATTTCTAGAGCCGTGAAGCTGGGATTTTTGAGCTGGCGACATCCCCTGAGATTTCTGAACTACTCCGGATGAGTCCACTGCTTCTATCTGGGTCCAGGACCGTGCCCAGTGCCTGGGAACTTACAGGACTTCCTTCTAGGTGGAGGGGCTCTGTGCTTCAGCAGCACCTCTCCAGGTAATCAACTCTGCCTCTTTTCTATGGAGCCTCCTATACGTCTTTAGGAGCCTGTCCACTTCCTAGCCCTCATTATGGAATAATAGCACTGGGATATTTCTGCCGAAAGAGAGAGTTCATGACATTGAATTGATCCGTCCTCGGGCTCAGAACACACTGGGATGAAACCAGGGTGGCGTTTAGCAGGGGGAGTTGGCTCTCTCTTGGACTAAATGTGGGACAAGGCTGTTCCCCAGATGGAGGATGGTTTGAGGCAATTACTGACAGGTGGGCCGGGGAGTCTTTGTGACTTCTTGCTTTTGGCTTCTTGGACCTTTTCATCCATTTCATATCCCAGGCGCCACCATTGTTCAATCTTCTGCAACTTCACACCGAATCTCAATTCTAGGGAGAGTCTAGAAACTAGAATTCACCTTTGCTCTTCTCAGGGGAAATTATTTGTAAGCCTAAACAGAAACGAACAGTTTTCTGCAAAGCAATTTTCTCAATGTGGAAGGTAGTAACCAAAGCGAGAAGAACTCGCTGGTTTTAGTCTTCAAAAGTCACCTAAACTAGATTGCTACACCTTTGAAATTTGCCCTGCTGACCGATGTCTCGTCCCTCGAGAAAGATGCTCTTAGGAAAAAAAACCTAACACAAAGGGATTAGCGAGCCCACAGTTCCTTTTCCCACTCTTAATGACCTTATTAGAGAAATTGCACCCTGGGTAACAATATAGATAAAATCCCCATGGAGTTACTTAGACTGAAAATCTGATTCCTTGGGAAGGAAATGGTAACTGTCAGCAATGCTCAGGTTTGAATTAAATCTGCGGTCACATGAGCCATATTCTTATGTAAACACGAATCCTCTAATCTACATACATTTGATATTCATTTTGGGTCATCTCTTCTAGCGGAACATTAAAATGTTTGCAGGCCACAGTGCAGTGTGTGTGGGTTTTCAGAAAGCTTTGTGGCCAAGCACCTTTAGGGGTTCCCAATCTCCCCAGCAATGTGTGTGTGAGAGAGAGAACGGACGTGTTATTCAGATTATTACTTCTCATTATTATTAATCAGCAGCAGGGATAGGAGCTGCTGTTTATTGTAGGCCTGCTCCTTTCCCAGCGGTGTGGTGTGCATTATCTCCAGGTCTGAGAAGAACCGGAACCAAGGCTCAGATGTGTCCGTGGGCCTACCTGAGGCTACCCGGTCAGGAAGAGACACAGCAAGAGTCCAAGCTAGGATGTTGGCTCAAGGAATTTTCTTTGCTTTTGCGTCAAAATATCAATTTTAGTCGTATTTAGGAAATGGCATTTTGTAAGTACAGAACAGTTCTGAGTTCTGACTGAAGTGCATATCCATGTTACCATGCCTCTGATAACAGTGTAGAATACATTTCCATCATCTATCCCCCTCAGGCCTCTCTCTTGGCGCTTCTTCCTCCCTAGGCAACCAGTGACCTGATTTTGTACACTATAGAATAGATTTACCATTTCTAGACCTTCTTGGGAATAGAATTATAATATGTAATAATATGTATTTAACAACTTTAATCTATTTGATAATTTCATACATGAATACAATTAGATTATAGCTTCCCACTTGTATCCCCCTAACCTCCTCCTTAATGGTCTCATTCTCATCACAACTTCATGTCATAGTCAATATCCCCCTTATGGTCCTCTCTGTCCTCCTCCTCCTTTCCCTCCTCCTCCTCTTCCCCTCCTCCTCCTCCTCCTCCTCCTCTTCTTCCTCCTCCTCCTCCTCCTCCTCTCCCTCCTCTCCTCTCCTCTTCCTCTTCCTCCTCCTCCTCCTCCTCCTCTTCTTCCTCCTCCTCCTCCTCTTCCCCCTCCTCCTCCTCCTCCTCCTCCTCCCCCTCCTCCTCCTCTAAGCCTCTCTCTCCCACTGG
This sequence comes from Rattus rattus, assembly GCF_011064425.1. Lineage (NCBI taxonomy): Eukaryota > Metazoa > Chordata > Mammalia > Rodentia > Muridae > Rattus > Rattus rattus. The sequence goes on along the minus strand of NC_046158.1, from coordinate 141,774,898 downwards.
GTCCAGTTAGTGTGCCCATATGAGCATGGACAAAGGCACCATCCTCAAAGGCATGTTTAACTAACCATGGCTGGCTACGTCATTGGTGATAATTCATTCTTCCTTCCACAGTGGTCATGAATCCCCAGTAGCTCCTCAGCTAGTGGTGGGACCTCACAAACCTCTTCTCTCTCCATGGTGGAGTTCTGAGTGGCTTGACCTTATGTCGGTCCTGTGCTGGCAACCACAGTGGCCATGAGTTCTTCAGTGCAATGACCACATCCTGTCCAGAAGATATTCTTTCACAGAATTCTTCCTTTGCCTCTGGTTCTTACAATCTTTCTGCCTCCTCTTCTGCCCTGTTCCCTGGGTCTTTGGAGTTGGGGGTTAGGGTCATATATGATACAGATGCCCCTTTTATGTCAGGGCAGCCATAGTTATGTTTTCTTTGCATGTTGGCCTTTTTTGAGTCTGTATATTGAGCCAGCCGCACACTTCATAAAGAATTCTTCTGGTGAGATGTGAGATGTGCTAATTTGTGGTGTCGCAGTAACATCTTCGAGCTTCATGTAGACTGTTGTTTTAGTTATTCTCCCAAAACTCTAGGTTTAAATTTTGTAAGAGTTGTTTTATTTGATGTGTATGGGTGCTTTGCCTGTCTGTGTCTATGTGCACCACATGCATGCAGTGCCCATGCTGGCCAGAAGAGGGCACCAGATCCTTGGAACTGGAGTTACAGATGGTTGTGAACCGTCCTGTAGGTGCTAAGAATGAACCTGGGTCCTTGATAAGAGCAACACACGCCCTGAATCACTGAAACATCTAGTTATTCAGCCCCCGCCCCCAGGGTCAGGTTTTAAAGTGAGCACCTGAGTTGTGGATTTAGAGAAGAGTTGTTCTGCCTGAACATGCAGTTCCTTTATAATATTGGGTGTGGGGTACAGGAGTGGAATCTGAAGAGGTTGGCCTTGATCTTTTGTTAGCTTGTTTTCAAAATGGGGATAAAAACGCATTTTCTTGTGGGCGTATTGTGAAGACCAAATGAGTCGGGCTGCAGAGCTGGCTGTGTGGGTCGGAGTGCCTGCTGTACATGTAGCAGCCAAGGACCTGAGCTTGCTTCTTCAACACCCTGGTTCAAAGACGGCCATGGATGTGTGTGTCAGTGCGGGGAACCAATGAGGGGAACAGAGAGCGGCAGATTCTAGAGCCCACAGGCCAGTCTTCCTGCTAGATACAAAGACCTCCCTGTTCAGGGAAAGCTCTGAAGGCATCAGTCATGGCAGAAAGTGATAGAGGAAGACACTCGTGCCCTTCTCCACCCTCCACATGAGCATGCCAAATGCAGATACGGCTCTGCCTCCAATGAGAAACGCACATGACTGGGTCTACCATGGAGGACGGAGAGCAGGGCTAAGCATAGAATAAGTGCCCAGTAGGATGTGGTGGACACTTCAGCTTTGAACTGCCGCATCTCCAAACCAGGAAAACTGAACGTCTATTATCCGTGAGCCGCCCTCTCTCTGATATTCTGTCCCAGCAGCCTGAATAGAGTAAGACAAAGAGAGGACGTGAGGTGCGGAGAAAATAGCTGAAAACACAGAGGGGGCTTTGGGACTGGGTACCGAGCCATCCTAAGCAGATTCCCCACAGAAATGACATTCTGATGAGTTCTTTGATGGAGGGGAAGAATATTATTGGGCAATCCTTCTGCTTAACTCCCCAGTCTGAGATAGGGTCTCAGAGAGAACGCGTTTGCCTTCAACTTCCTTCTTCCTGTTTCTAGCTCCCAAGTGCTGGGACTTTACATGTTTATGAATATCCCTGGGCCTGGCCAGTTCTTCTTATAAAGAAACAACGACACTTACTGAGTTTTCATCGTGGTTTAGTGGTTCTTGTGAAAGACAGAACTACAGTTGGGAATTTTAGCTGATGCTATTCCAGAGCAAAGTGTTGAACGTGGGGGTTGACCCCTGAGTTCTTACTCTAAAGTAGAAATAAGAAGTGAGTCAGAGGTGCAGTTGTTTTTAAGTGAGAAACATGCGGAATCTAAAAATCTGGAAAAATTTCAAACGTCTACGTTTAATATAAACAAACTACATATTAAATAAATAGAAATAAATAGGAATGTAGAATATTCTTGGCTCGTCTATATCATAAACAAACAGTGAGCGAATAGCCAGAGTGCTCGCTGATGCACACAGTAGAAAGGAGGAGGTGATTCAGCTAAAGTCAGAGCTGCTCTCCAGGACCCTGGAGGAATGACCCCCAAGACCATTTGCAGATTTAGTAAGTAGCTTCTGGGGTTGCCTGCTCAGAGAACAAGGCTGGGGTAAGACTTGGGACAGTTTCAAATGAAGAGCCATCGGGACCCACAGGACTTCCTGTTGTCTCTTCGTACTGTGGGCCAGCTTCCTGCAACCAGCAGCCGGTGCTCCTGTGTTCCTCAGCCGCCCCGAGGTGGGCTCCAGTGAACCACAGTGCAGCTCCCTCCGGCTCCATACACTTTGCCCGTTTTCCTCAGTCTTGTCGCATCATGTTTTCCTTGGATAATGCTGGGTTGAAAAGGACAGGTTGCTTCTCGAAAGATGGAAGGAGCCTCCCCCTCATCCGCCACCGCGTGCGCCAGTCGGATAATCGCAGTGTCGCAAGAGGTGGAGCAAATTCCCTCTGGTTATTTCTGGTTTATGTCTCATTGGTGATTGTGTTTTTTGTTGTTGTTTTGCTTGAAGTATTTTGTTACCCAGCGGCTGAGTTTTTCACCTAACAATGCCATTTTGGAGCAGTGGGGGACATTTCAGAGGCCTGGGTCTGTCAAGTGTGGCCAGGTGGAAACTGGAATCCTCTTGCTCAATACAGCTCTCCAGGCTGGGCAGACATTTTTGTGTGTGTCGGTACTCAGCCCCCCACCCCCACCCCGGAACTCCCCCCCCCCATCCTGCTCTCTCATCTCCAACCTCTCCCCTCTTTCTCTTGTCCCCATTTCTTTCTCACCGTATCACGATCTCTTCTTTCTCATCATCACTGTCTCTTCTTCTCATCTTCGTTCTTCTTGAAACCCGCCTTACATTTTTACGCATTCAAAGACAAAGTGCCAGATATTGGCAGCACGTGAATCATATGGAGCTACGGAAAGCCACAGTCTCTACAGAAGATCTGCTGGCTTTGTCCTGTGGCCGCCTTTCCCTTCTGTGTGCAAGAGCAGGACAGAGACCCCACCCCCACCCCACCCCACCCCACCCCCCCCCCCCCACCCCCACCCCCACCCCCACCCCACCCCACCCCCACCCCCCACCCCCCCCCCGTGTAGCTTTGTTCCGTCTGTGAATCGTGGATGAAGATCTCTTTCTGTCTAATGCATTTGTACCATCAACATTTTTCGGATATTTTCTGTACCAGGCATTGGCTGAGGCATTGAGCAGAGAGAACCAACCAGCCAATCAGGGTCCTTAATATCTGCCTCTTTAAACTCTGAAACACAGGCAGACTCCTGTCGAATTATTTAAGAGATCTCTTTAGTAGCCCCTAAACTCTCCCTAGGTGTCACTCAGAAGTTACCCGGGTCAGTAAACAGCAGGCATGTTTGTTTGCTGTCCCTTTACCAGAAGGTCTCACACTTTGCTACTGCAGTTTAAAAGATGGCAATGCTTTGTTCTGAAAGAGTTTCCAAGTGCAAAGGAGGTAGCAGGGTTCTTGTGGAGAGTTCTCTGAACCCTTTGTTTGGTTTCCCCTAAAGACAGTATCTTGCCTGCTTAGAATTCATTGTCAGAATTAGGGAATTGATGTGTAAGTCTGAGACTGCTTTTATTAAACCCCTCTGTTCCCTACTTTTTCCTCTCCTCCCTTCTCCCCTTCTCTCCTTCCTTTCCTTCATTCTTTCATTCTCTTCTCTGATTCCTCTTCCCTCTCCTCCTCTTCTCCCCTACTTTCCTTTCCTTCTCTCCCTTCTTCCCTTCCTCTCCCTCCTCTTTTCTTTTCCCTCCCTCTGCTCCCTCCCTTTTTCTCCCTAGTTCTAGGAAGTTTAATTACGTTTCTACATTTAGACAATTCACCTCACAGTCAAGCAGGGGCAGAGCTGACCCGCCCCATCAGGAAGTGGTCTGGGTTACTGTTTAACAACCACACAGGTCCCTGTCTCTAACCCCTGGGCAACCACTGATCTGTTCCCCGAAACTGTAATTATGTCCTCTCAAGAGCGTTATGTAAATGGAATCAGACCGTCTGCAGCCCTTGGAGATTGGCCTTGTTCCCTCTGTGCAATGCCCTGGCGGCTCATCAAAGTTCTCACTTGTATCAATACTCTGTTTTGCTCTCGCTTTTAAGATAAAAGGACTCCGGAGTAGGACACTTGAGCGAGAAATTCTTTTGTGAAAGTACTCATTTTGTTTTCAAAGTTAACCTTTACAGAAAACATCTCCCCCCTTCCCCAGGGACCTACAGCAATCAATCTGAGTTTGATATGCAAGTTTGCAAATTGGTAGATGGTTGTTATCTTTATTTGATTTGGAAATGTTTTCCCAGTGTTTAAACAACTGCCCCTTCCCCAAAGTGGGGCTCCCAATTTTGCTTTGGGTTCAATAGATAGGACAGACTTCCTTCAACTGTAAAATTGTCACTTGGATTAGTTAGGTTAGTGCCAGGGGCTGGAATGGAGAGGGCCTCCCCAACAGAAACTTTACACCTTGTTTCAACAGCAGAGTATGACTATGCCTCATCTTTGAAAGGCTTTGCTTTTTAAGGTAATTTGGAGACACAGGTCCAAATCTTTGAAGATCTTGAATCTTCATGCAACATCACCTGGGGAAGAGGGAGGTGCATTGGGCTTGCACTTCACAAGGAACATGTATAGAAGACTATCCATCTCTTACTTCCATCCCAGGTTCATTGGTTAGCACTCCTAAGGTATGGGGAAGGAAGGATATACTTCTTTGTGGGTGACCACATCCCTCCAGTGGAGCCCCATACAGTGGAAGAAGGAAACCGCAGTACTTCAGTGGATGGCTGTGTTGGGTTCCGATCCCATCCAAATCTCCATTTCAACTTAACAGTTTTGATGGCACTTGTAACGGGTACCACCCAGGACCTCGCTTTCTTGATTTGGACCTTCGCGTGGCAGCGAGGTCAATCGTCGCCCCTCAAAATGGTCTCAGCTCACTCCAGCTTGCTCTCTTGCCCACATTAGTGAACAAGTTAGATGTCAGCACCGAACACTGTGCTACGTTTACTGACCTTGGACAAATGGAAAGTTCTTTGTGGCATCTTGGCTGAAGGTGGGTTCCATAAATCCTGGCTAGACTGTTAATCCAACCCCACACTTAGCAATATCCGTTCATTTTGATCCTGGAAACTAATGAAAACACAAGCAGCCCCGAGACCACACCGCGCAACCTCTGTCAGAGCCAGGAGGCCTTTGACAGTTTAGTCCTGAGAGCACTAAATTCAGCTCCCGATAAATAATTTACTTGAGAACTGGAAAGCTTGCCTCCCTGTCTTGCCTAGCTTGCTGCTTGAGGAATATAGACCATTCTGGTCATGGTAGAGAGGAGAGAAAAAGAAAATTTATCTTCCTTGCTCCCTGGCTACCTATCTTTCATGTCTCTACAACCATTTCAAGAAAGCCATGGATTTCTGTTTGCTAGTGCAGTGAATATCTCATTTCCAGTTTGCCTTGCCTCTTGCCCGGTCTGTAATCACTTGTAGCGCGGCCTGTCAGGATCCCTGAGAAGACTTCATATGGGCTCACCGTGTGCTGATTGATGTTGAGTTTACATAGGGCGAAGGGGGAGGAGGAGATAGAACTCAATGTCTTCTCACCACTTCCCCTGTCCCTTAATTGACAGGGTCTGGCGGAGGCCGTGCCAGCCTTGTGAGTTTCCAAGTCAGGTTTCATTTTGGGTTGTATGTATCACTTCTTTTTTTTGGCGTGTTTCGTCGGTTGCTTTTGTTTCTGTGGCTGCTTTTCTACATGCCCGGGAGACAGAATAGCTTAGCTCTGAATTCAGTTCTCTGTTGTGGAGGTTTTTCAGGGGTCGGCGCAACTCTGATGCTCATTAAGATTACCGAGCCTCATCATTTTTAATGTTAGGCCCAAGGTAATAGTTAATGAGGCTGAAAAGTATATTAATAAAATCGCTTGTAGTAATTAGCAAGAAATTATAATGGTAGGGTGATGGGCCGATTTTAGAAATCAGTTAGGAGTGATCAAGATCAATCTCAGATGTCACTACTTATTATTTTTTGCTTTCAATCATCATGAACTACACCTTTGCATTTTTATCTCTGAAAATAAAGCCTTTGATTGGGCTCATGCATATTGCTATCGCCTCAATCTCTTTTGTTCCCGTCCAAGGAGCATAGAGACTTGGAGCTAGATGGGCCTCTTGAGTAATTCACAAACCGTCATGCTGCCCCCTAGAGGCAAGCGGCTTCCTAGCTGAGAGAGAAGCGGTGTGAGCCCACGGTGTGAGCCCACAGAGTCACACAAGCTTCTGAAGAGAGGAAACCCAGGAAGCCGTATCAGTGGGACTCGCCAACTCTGAAGGGGGACATGATAGCAAATGCCTCTAAGTTCACAGGGCCTGGGGTTTTAAAACTTTTGGAACACGCCCAGTATTATTTTTCTAATCGCTCTTTTCTAACGGCCTCTGTTTTAGGTCACAAGTATGTTTGAATATGGAGCCTCCAAGTTGTCCAGGGCTAATGCTATGACTTCCCATACCTGGTTAGACCTTCAGCTGGAGCTTCTGGGAGTTTTCCTTGCCATTGCTACTGTTAGTAACTCAGTATTCTTATTATTTAATTATTATTAATGTGTGTGTCAACACAAGGGTACCCCAGCACAGGCATACCCCAGAGGTCAGAGGACAACTTCTGAGAGTCAGTTCTCTCCTTCCACCATGAGGTCTGAGGACTGGACTCAGGTCATCGGGCTTGGGTGGCAAACACGTTCCTCCCCTGAGCCAGCTTACTGGCTGTCTGTTTTTGTTAATGTTTTTATGCCTGCTTAGATTGGAGGAGTATCTGAAAAAAAGTCTAAAGCAGATCGAAGCTTTCGATATCCAGACAGTATTGTTGATTCATGAAATAGTGATGGACTTATTGAAATTTATTTATTACATTTCTCTCCTATTTCCCATGTCCCTTTCTTTCTCATATTTACTGAGGACTTGTGGTATTCAAGACAGGCTTGCATGCAAGTTCCGAAGGGAACAGCAGTGAGCAGATGTAGTTCCTATCTTCCAGAAGCAGCCGCTAAACTTCTTGACATGGGGATCTCCCAGACAGCTTCAGCTGCCAACAAGACGCGGCTGAAAATTCTAAGGGCATCTCAGTTGGGGATGGCCTCAATCAGATTGGACTGTGAGCACATCTTTGAGCATCTTCTTGATTGCTACCCATGTAGGAAAGCCTAACCCAGCTCGAGCAGTACCATCCCTACACATGTGGACGTAGGCGACATAAGAGCTGGCCAGAGTGATCCGGAGAGCAAGCCAATAAGCAACCACCTCTCTGTGGTTTCTACTTTAGTTTCTGCCTCCAGATTCCTGCCTCGAGTTCCCGCCCTGACATTCCTCTGTGATGGACCATTACCTAGCCATGTAATATGAAATAAACTCTTTCTTCTCAGAGCTGCTTTGGGCCATGATGTTTTTCACAGTAACAGAAAAGCAGACCGGGACAGGGGCGTGTGGAGATGCTGAAGGAAGAGTGGAAGGTTTGAATTATCTAAAGATGGAAGGCCAGGGTAGGCGTTCCAGGCATTAGCAGAAGGGTTCAGAAGTTTGCAGGACCTGAGGAGCTGTTCAAAGTTAGCATCTTTAGTGGAGATGGTGGATTATGGTGTGTGTGTGTGTGTGTGTGTGTGTGTGTGTGTGTGTGTGTGTGTGTGTGGTGTGGTGTGTTTATATGCATGTGCAAGCATGATGTAAGAGTGTTGCACCTTTCCAGGGCTTTAGTCAGCTTGACTAGATTTGTTTGTAGAGAAACCACTACAGTGGCTGGTGCTTTTCAATGAAGAGTTCCTGAGGAGGAGGGCGTGGCTCCCAGCGTGAGCACTGACACTAGGCGCTCTAACCTTGGATAGAATGAAACTGACTATGTGCTCTTGGTACATGTTGGTAGCGGCCTCTAGGATTGAGGATAGGTCTCTGTACCTCAGACCCCAGCATGTTTATTCCAAGTGTCCTTCAAAGTTCTGTCCTGGGTCAGGCTGCCCCTGTGGCCCTGTAACAGAGAGGTGGGGGCAGTGGGAGGGGGAAGCATAGTAAAGGACAATATTAAAAACACTGCACCCTTGAGTACAGCTAGAAGGAAGAGACACTTCTCGACGGAGGCCACTGCTGTTAATCACATTATATAAAAATGCCTGTGGGAAGAAGAGGAGAGAGAACCTATCTGTGGGGAAGCTGCTGTGCTGAGCTAGGAAATGGCTCAGTGCAGAACCCTAGTGCACGTCTCCTGCCGGCATTTTCCCAGCCATTTCTGATGAGCTTGTCCTGTTTGATAACGATACCTATCTGCTCCTGGATATTGGTCCCCAGTACTTTTTGCTGGCCCCACGCTTAATACATGTATGCATTTGCAACCAAAAGGACTGCTTTGCTTGATCACTCTCCACACGGAACAGGGAGTGGTAGAGAAGAGGGAGAAGGAATCTTGGAAGACAAGTCAGGTCAAAGGAGATAGATAGAAATGGAATCATGAAACTTGCAGTCTTGGTGGTGAGCGTATATAATATTTCCAAAGCTCATCCCCATTGCAACACATGTTGGCACCAGCTTATTCCATTTCACTCATAAACTGTGTTCTGTTTAAGGCGCACAGCGCGTCTGTGCTGACGGAGCGTCCCTTGCCTGACGAGAAGCGTTCAGAGTCTTTCAGACTCGGAGATAGGCATTATGGGTTGATCATCCCTAATCTGAAAACCTGAAACCTAGAATGATCTCTGCTCTTCAGACTCGGGCTGGTCAATTTATGCCACGTTCTGTTTGCTTTGTCATCCTTTGATGGACACATGGGGGATTTCCATATTTGGCTGTTGTGAATCGCGCTTTTATGATTACATCATGTTCAAGGTTTTGTTTGGACACCTGTGCTCAATTCTCTGAGAGTGTAGATTTAGGACTCCATGTTTTGGGTCATCTGGTATTTCTATGCTGAACGTAACGAGGAGCTACCAGAATTGACAAACTATAAAAACAGAAGTATATCAGGGATCGCTCAGGTTTGGGGGAAATTGAGGGCTTTGGAGGGTGGTAGCCAGAGGGTATAAGATTTCCCTTTGTAATGAAAGTATGTTAACATTAACTGTGGTGAAGGTTGTGTAAATCTGTGAATATACTACAAAACATTAGAATATACCTTTTATTTAATTTAATAGAATTATGGTTTTTTTTTGAGTCAGGGTATTACCGTGTAGTGCAAGCTACAAATTCATGATCCTCCTGCCTCAGTCTCTGAAGAGCTGGTATTACAGGTGTCTGCTGCTGTACCCAGCCACATTGTACTGTTTAAATTGGTGTTATTTATAATTGCATTGTTTATAAATTACATATTGACATATCCATTTTTTTTTACAACGAGAAAGCAAATGGGCTTATTTTATTGAAGTTTCTTTTAGGGCATTAGTGAACTTGTGTATCCAAATGTAAATACAGTGTTAGAGCTCAAAATCATGCATTTTTGTCTACTCGTCTATTGATAAAACAACAAGGAGAGCTCAGAGCAAGAATGGTTTTATCTCTGTGCTGTGTTCCCAGACCCTTGCAAGGTACATGGAGCGCACTAACTGTCCCCACATCTGTGGTAAATGAGCAATCTGCCCTCAGAGTTCTGGGAACTGGTTTAGTGTGTATAGCTCATGATAAAGGTTTGTTTTGCAGAATAACCATGGTCCCGAGTCTCAGGTTCAGTGGCGTTCTTGTGTTCATTTGAGCTACATTTTGATTCATTACCCTGCCTGGGAGGCTGTTTTCTTCCAAGGTAACTGTCATGAAGCCAAAGGCTTTGACTTCTTCTGTGGAAGGAAGGCTAGACTGAGCTCCACAAGTGGGCTATCTTCAGGTACATTGAGGATCACATGTTAGGGGCCTGACACTCCTATTACCTGCACTGCATTCAGACCAACTTTTATTATTTTGTTTCCAACATTCCATTAATCCAACTATCAAACATAGTTTCCAGAAATTGTTATTCATTTATATTGATCCTCTAAAGTATAAAAGCAAAATTACCATGAAATGTTGAGCTTTAAGTAAAGGTTTGCTATATTCTTTATATCTTTAAATAGTTGTTTTTTACACCCTTGGAAGCATATAGTTTCAATTGGTGAAAGATGCTGTTAATGGAATAGAAATCTTTTGTTTGCTATTATCTATCTATCTGTCTGTCTGTCTGTCTGTCTGTCTATCTATCTATCTATCTATCTTGTCCTGTCTATCAACTTTTTACCTACTTATTTAGCTCATATATTTATCCATCCATCCATCCATCCATCCATCCATCCATCCATCTGTCCCTCTGTCCATCCATCCGTCCATCCGTCTGTCCATCCATCTGTCCATCATTCCATCCATCCATATATCTGTTTACTCATCCATATCATGTATGTATGTATGTGTATATACATACATGTATGTATCTATCTCTATATATTCTATTTGTCTATTATCTATCTCTACTGTATGTATGTATGTATGTATGTATATTTCCATCCAATTTGTGTATCATTCACTTTCTTGTTATCTATCTACCTCTCTATCTATTATCTATCTACATACTCACTTAAGTTTTCTCTGCAAGATGGGTAGGACTTGATGAGCCAGCCCATTAGAAGCTGGGTATAACTCCTCTTTGTTTGCCTGTATGTGTAACTTTGGAGATTGGTCTCTATAAAACAGTTTTGAGGTCATTGGCTCGTCTTTCCCACTGGGTCAGCTTCTGCAGCCTGGGTCTTGAGTATCTCCCTAAATCCATGCATTGAAAGACTAGTCCTAAGCTCCAGTTGAGGCCAAGAAAAGACAGGACATTGAAAATGTGCCCTGGAAGGGGATCTTGGGACTCTAATCCCTTCCTCCTTGTCTCTCTCTGATTTGTGGTAACCCTAGGGGCAGTCTCTACTGCCATGTGTCTCTTCCTTGATGTACAATCTCATCACAGGTTCCCAAACAACAGGCCCAGACCGACCATAGAGTAAAACTTCCCAAACTATGAACCCAAGCAAACTTTCCTTCTTTTAGCATTGATGGCTTTGCATATGTGTCACAGTAATGGAAAACTGCATAACACAGTAGTCTTACTTTCTCATCGGTAAATGTGACAATCATAAAAGATTGGGCTAACTGTCTGAAATAAGCCATGCATGGTACTGAGATAAGGCTGTTGGCCCAACAATAACTGAGTAAGGGTTAGCAATCACTCTTATCTGCAGCCACTGGCTCAGGGAGCTGCCTTGACTGATCTAAGATTACACACAGAAAGTACAGACTAGGTTTTTAAGCCATCATTTAGTTGGGTTAACAGGCTACATGCTACCTAAAGCCCCCTTTGACAGTAAAGCAGATTCCTGTTGCCTCCAAGAGACTGAAGCTTCCTTTTCAGAGCGATTTCTCCAGGAAATACTTGAACAGAAATACAAAGGGATGAGAATTGAGAGCCCCAGGACAGTGGCATCATTTAGGGTTTGAACTCAGACCTAGTCTCCCTTTGTCAATGTGTCTGGTCCTGGTAGTGGTGGTCAGACCTGAGGACCTCACGCTTGAAGTTTATCTATGTCTTGGGTATTTGGATACCTGATAACTGTAGCAGGAAATATTAAAAAAAAAAAAAAAAAGGATGCACTGACCCACACTACTGATTGCTACTCGCTTGGGTCCAGCAGTCTCGCTGCCTTTATGGCTAGCCCCAACACTGACTGCCAATCTTGCTAAGTTCTCATAGCTGGTTACTACCATGCCAGCCTCTTGCATGCAAAGTCTGTGGCTAGTTGAGGTGTCCGTACCTTTCTCTTGAACTCAGTTGAAGTCACTGAGTGAAGCAAAACACCACACAATCTTAGTTCAAAATCAACAGGTAACTCAATTGCTGGGCACAACTACTCGTATCTTAATTAGTAAGCCATACAGATTAAATCCTCTGGTGTCAGATCCTGGCTGATCCACCATCTCATGGGGGGATGGAGGGCTCTAGTTCATTACATCTTTTACCCTAAGCTCTCTCTGCATCCCAAAGTCCCTTTCTTTCCCATCCAACCTGGAAATCCCACCTGCTCCTCATTCAATGATTGGTCCCCTGAAATCTTTATTCACTAGGAGAAGGTCTTTGTCACAGATAACAAGAGGCTGCAAATTTTATGCCATGGTTTATGGTCCCAGTCTCAACCTCCAGCTACCTGGGGAATACATTAGAATTCTAAACTGAGTGTTTTGTTTTGGACTTTCAGGGTATTTCTGTGCTAATTTTTGATTGTACGTCCACAAAATCTATAGATACAGATATGGACTCTTCATTCTTTGTTGAATGCTAATTTTTCCAACAGACAGGATACATTGACCCTTAGGAATTTCATATTAAATTTTCCCTAGCCATCTGCCTTGCTCCTATCAGCTTGGTGGATACTGAGAGGTGTTTTCTTTTTCCATGTTTCTGGGCTGAGAGAGGAATGGCCGCCTCCGATGGGATTCTTACCTTGTTGCTTTGTCTCGTTCACTCATCAGTTGTCAAAATTGATAGCTTAGTCTGATTATGCTGCAGGCATCGGGCCAAGTGAGTTGCAGGGACAAGTGCAGCTTATAGATGTGCTATATTGATGGAGGGTGGCTGGGCAGAGGTACACAAGGACTTTAGCAAAGATCACCTGCGGAAAGACTGTAGTTGGTCAGAGCCTCTGTTCTCATGGTGGATCCACACACCTTGTCAGCCCCATTTGCCTCTCAGTTGTGGAACACATTAAAGTTTATCAACACCAGAAAAATGAAAATAAAATCCCAGGAAACTTTTGGAAAACAGTGACCAGTATTCTTAGATTCCTCCTTGGGAAGCACCAGCCCTGGGCTTTTCTGTTTGTGAACATCTCTCAGATATCTGCTGCCTCCTCTAATGGACACTAGTTGGGATCAAGCTTTTATCCTTTCATGGTGCTCTGACACTGAGTGAAGTCCTTTCTAGATGGTTCTTAATGCCCACAGTTCAAAGAGTGAATGCATGGCCTCTTCAGGGCTGTGTTAAGACTCTGCCCCTTCCATTTGCTGTCTACATCCCTTTCTGTGTGCCATGGGCTGTTACAGTCTGCTGAATGGGTCTCCACAATGGATGGATTAACTCCCACCAGCTTCTTTCTTCTGTTTTGAACTTCCTTTCTCTCTTCTTCTACTCCGTCTACCTAACTGACTCCTGTGAGAGTGCTGCCATCTTCCTTGATCACATCCTCTTACATGAGACTGCTCTCTGCTTCCAGGCAGAGCCCAAGATTCTCTTCTACACTTCTCCTAGGTCCCTTTTCTTACTGTTTTTATAAATGACTAGTGCCCTTGATATTGTGTTTTACTTACAATCCACATGAGAGTCTTGCGGGAAAGGCTGTCATGCACATTTATACTCTGGAGATAAGGAGTCAGTGTCTCACAGTAGTAATGAGATAGTTGTGGATTCAAACTCCACATTAATCTGTGTGACTTCAGGTGACTTTTGTTTTGGCTTTTCTCAGGCTAGATTTCACATAAGAAACAGCACAGTATCTATTTATTACCTGGACTTAAAGTGGCGTCCACCTAAGTAACTTTTGCATACCAGTAGCTCGCAGAGTGGGATGCATGAATGTTCCCTCTTGGCATCGTGATTGCCATTCACTGCTGGGGTCTAGAAAATGCTAGAAACTCAAATTCTTGACTAATAGAATAACTAGATGGATGTGTAATATCAATCATTTTGTTGAATTCCCATTTTCTCTGAAATGGAGTTAATAAAACATTATCTTTCCCCAGCCCACAAAAGCGAATCTCTCTCAGACCTTAGAAAACACTGTGCTTGCTTAAGCGACTCAGGAACATTTGGAAGAAAGCCACTTTGCCCAATAAGCTAATAGCTGAAGTCAGGATTCACCTCCCTGCTGGTTGACTGACACCCCATTTTCCCCTCTTAAAAGAGCTAAATGGCCTATATTTCTTTTTTAAATTAAAGTAAATGAAAATGAATTTCACCACTCCCCTGGAGATGACTGGAGACACACTGGGATGTCAAATAAAAAAGTTGGGAACTGCTGAGCTCCAGCTCAACACTGTGGGTTCCTGGGAAAGATGAAACATAAGAAGCACCCAGCGTAGAAGAGGAAGGTGGAGGGAGAAATCGGGGGAGACAGATAGATTCTGCTTTTTTAGAGATGGAGAGACTGGAGCAGAAGGCTGCATGGAAAAATGGCTACAGGACCAGTGATCTTTAGCTTCAGTAAAAAGAAGCGAAGATACCCCAAGATGCATTGAATAATTCGCCGTTATTCTTGGCCACCCTAGGCATGCTTCCTCACCACGCTTCCTCACCGTGCAAAAGTATTGAAAGCAGAAGGGAAATGATCGTAGCTTGGGGGTGTCTCAGTTCTCTGGCTTTGCTAACAAGATTTGAGCCCATTACTTACGTCTCACCATGAGCCTTCTCTGTAGCAGAACCTTGCCTCCTGTGGGACTGTGACTGAGTTCATCTGAGTTTAACAAGTGTTTGTTGAAACCCAGGATGTGTCTAGGGCCCAGATTGGAACTGTGCAGCATGCTAGATGCAGAGGACTAGGTCTCTAGCCCAAAGGAATTCCTGAAGAGGTGAGGGGAAAGGTTGTGGGGTTGTTTGTGGATGTGTCTGCCCCTAGCTTCTACCTCAGTGCGGGAGGCATGGCATCTTAGGTCAGAGAAGAAACTTCTCAGTAGCCTTTTGGGGCTTTGGATGGTACCAATAAAGCAGTTAGCACTAGTGTGGGCTCCTGGGAGCTTCAGTATGCTTCCCGGCCACCTCTGGATCTTTCTTTCTTGCCAACGACAGTAATCATCTCAAATAATACAACAGAACAAGACACCCTTTTCACGCTCTGCAGTTGATGGCTTTCTCTCTTGCACCTGGAAGAAAAATCAAAGCAATCTAAACTCATTAGAATTGCTTTGCATGGTCCTGGCCTCTCCCTACCCCTCGCATTGTAATCAGATTTGACCATCCCCCAACCCTGCGGCCTTCTAAGAAGACACATTTCTTAGTCCCAGAATCTGAACTTGCCCCCCACCCCTTCCTTCCCTCTGTCTTTGCCGTCTATAATAATCGCTATTTGGAATTAGTCTTTTTGTTTTCTTACACTTCCTCTTGTTCTTCAGCTAAGTCATGAGCTCACAAGGGCAGAGCACATGCCTTTCTGATTCTCTGCTTTGTGCCCAGCGTGCAGAAGTTGCTCAATAAATAACTGAGTGAAGTCCTGTGGTACTTTATCTGCCCCTTACAGCTGGGCCAGGGCCAAATAGTTCCTGGGGAAATAGGCACACTACAGGAGATGTCCCTTGCATGTTCATGTTTGTGTCAAGAGCTATGTCTCCAGTAGGTACTGCTATTTTGAGTGACAGTGAGACCTTAGGACACAGGGCGTGGCTAGAGGAAGTTGGTCACTGGGGTGTGCAACTTTGAAGGATATTTGGGGACTCTTGTTTTTTTTCACTGTCTACTTCCTTATTAGACTACCTGGCCATGATGAGGTGGACAACTTCCTTCTTCCATATCCTCCTCCTACCACCATTTTGCCTTGTTGTAGATAGGTAACAGTGGAGCAAGCCAGTCATGGAGTAATCTCCCTAAAAACCATGAGCCAGAATAAATTTTGCCTCTCTTACATTTAATTTTTTACCCCCTGGTATCTGTCACAGTGGCAAAGAGCCTGACTAACAATGTATTAGGAAAAGGACAGCTCTAAACCATGTCTTCTGACCCATTGGTTCAGGGCTGCCTGATTTTAAAAAGAAGTAATGTTTAAGGATTCTCCCTCCTGGATCTCAAAATTCACTGAGTGTAAGAGCTCAGAGACATAGCATTCTGTTGATTGACAGCTCTTTGGCCCTAGCCTGCCCCAGAAATGTTTTCCTGAAGAGACAGTCCTGCCTGCCTGCCTGTCTCGAGGTGATGTTTTCAGGCTTAATTAGAGGCTGTTACCCCTTCTTAAGTAGTCATACACCAGACATGCCAAATAACCTTAGCATTGAGTGCAGGGGTAGGAGACTGGAATAACAATTTGATTTCAAGTACTTAAAAGCCAAAGGCCTCTACATCACAATTGCTTGCTTCCCTACTTTAACAAGTTAAATGAGTTCTATATGAATTTTTAAATTTGTTCAATAACATTTTATTGAGTCTCCACATTGCTCGCTATGCTGGCCCAGAAGCTGTGGGAGGCACTGTGGAAAAAGACTCCCTGCTTCTGAGAGCAATAGTGAGGATGACGCTTGGAGCCTTTCACTCACCTTCCTGTGTTTAATCCTTGTAGCAGCTCCTGGAAGCCAGAGATGGAGACAAAGAGTACCGACAGGGGAGTGCCGTTGACCACAGAGACTTGAATATAGGCCTGCAAAGAGGGGTTTGATTTAAGCCTGCTTCACAGGAGGCCATTGCATATTGATTGTAGTAGGAGGGACAACTAGAATAAATGAGCAACTGTAGAGTTCCTGTAGCTGTCCCTAGCTAGTCTTCATTGCAGGCAATGCCCTTGCCAACCTGCTGGGCTACCTTGGCATTGAAGCATTCAGGTGGCCTCCCTAGACAACAGGTTTCTAACGAGACTGTTATTGAGTTTTAGGGCAAAAGTTCTGGATTAAGATACTCTAACCAACTACTGGCTAGGGATTGGTCCCCTGTCCCAATGTGTCAATCAAAGAAGTGAGCGATGGTGAAAGCCAAGAAAGGAAATCCAGTCAATGTAGTACATTGGGAAGAGGACCAGCTAAAGTGGGCCGACGACTCCAAGTCCATCTTGGGTATTAACGTGGCTTAAATAGAAATTGGGTATTGTGGGCTTAAATAGAAGAAGAATTAGGCCAAGGACAAGAAGTAGGTGTAACCGAGCAGCCTTGGTCATGCTGTGGTCATTTCTGCTTCCGAAAGGTAGTTTCAGGGGCTTCGTCTTGCTTAAGAGGACATGCTGATCTCTTGGCCTCATTTGAGTGGTCATTCTCTCTATCCCTGTCCCCCTCATTCTCCTATTTGATCTCGCTGGGTAGCCCAGACTGACCCCTTACCCCCAATTGTTAATAATCAAGGTTGTCCCTGAGCTGCCTCTACCTCCTAAGGACATGAGCCTGTTGGGAACGGTCCAGATTCAAACTGTAAGTCCATGGGAAGAAATGCAGTTGCTAAGAACATGAACTTGGTAGACACTGAAGCTTGGTGTGGGGGTTGCCATATATCAATTGCACTTTGGATTTTTAAGTCTTACTAGTTTCTGTTGTTTCACTTGAAAAATAGAGTCCACACTGTAACCCGCCTCAGTGATTATTTAAGACGGAGTAGGAGAGTTTTAACAAATGACCCCGTGCCTACTGCTCAGTTGCACACAATGGAGTATCAGCTAAGCCTTAGTTGGGACTTGCTCTTGGTATTTGATAATTTGTTGTTTCATAGCCAAGACAAAGACCTTGACAGAGACAACAGACTGGTGGAAGGATTTGTTTTGGCTCCTGGTGTGATGGGATGATGGGATGCAGTACATCATAGTTGGGGAGTGGGGTAGAGCCTATGGCTAAGGCTCCTCCTATTCCAGAGGACCAGGGAGCAGAAAGCTTGGGTCAGAAACGGGGGTGGTCTGTAACTTTGGAAGCTTGTCTCTTTGTAACTCACAGCTTCCAACTTGGTCTTACTTCCTTAAATGGTTTACAACTCTCCAAACAGTACCATAGGCTGGGGACCAAAGTACCCAGACACATGAACCTTGGGGGACATCGCAGACGTAAGCCCCAGCACTGTTTTTCCCTCTTTCCTCTCTTGTGCCATTCCTCATGTCCTTCATGGGTTTCTCTGGACATAGAGCCTTCGGTGGACTTTTTTCTTTTCTACCTTTAGTACTGAAGTGAATCAGCCCATCAAAAATGGTTTGGCCAGTGCCTTCCATCAGGAAGAGAAATATTCATTACTGGCCTCAGATTCCTGCCAAGATTGGTGGGTTGCAGTTGGTATTGATAACGGGTAGCGGAGCTGGCTGTTAAAAGGGTCACTTCTCATTGATGGCGATGGACCTGGAGGTCAACCATAATTTCATGACTGTCTTTATTCCATCCATTGTTCCAATGGTCACAGGGAGGAGCTACTTCAGGTTACTGCCCAGGAGGGCTGGGCACAGGACAGTAAGCACTGAAATTCATAACCTCATCTAGATGACTGTGTGGTTGGAGTAAAGACAGGAGAGAAGGAGAATCAGGGATAGAAACCCTTGTTGTGAAGATCTGACAGGCTAGAAGCAGAATCTTGAGAGCGCAAGGGAACAGCCTAGAATACGGGAGCAGGTAATACTGGAAACACAGCGGGGCTAGGTAGATGAGGGTGGGTAGATATGGGGTGGGTAGATGGGGGAGGGCAGCAAGGGGGTAAGTAGGGTAGGGGTGGAAGATACTTTTGTACCTTCTTAGCCTGAGGCAGCTCTCCTTGTGAGGTCTTTCTTGTGCTTGACTGAGGAGACAGGCAGATTTACTAGCAACTGCGGGTTATCAGACCTCTGCGTGAGAAGGATTCTAAGGTCACCAGGGGGGATGCTTCCTGAGGCAGAGATTTGTGGGATTGGAGTATTACTGAAGTCAAGGCTGTTCTTCTGTCTCTCCTGCATCCAGGATCTGTTGTTCCCGGGAGCCCGTTTTTCATTTCTCGGGCAGAGCTGACTGTTGGCTCTGGGCAGCACGAGTTTGCCTTTGGTCGATGATGTACAGTATCCAAGTATGCTGCATGGTTAGTAAATTATCCACGGAACACTGAATGGTGGGACACTTTAAATTTGTAGCCCATGAACTTTGTGGAACTTCTGCAGTCCTGGATTTGCAAAGGGAGTCGGCCCCAAATGAGCAGGAAATGGGCCTACTATGTGCCCGAAGGTCTTGAAGAATGTCTGTACTCGACAAGAGGTCAGGGCTATCTTTTATGAGCACCTACTGTGTGCCAGGCCTTTAATAAAGGTAGGAAGACTGAGGCCCAGGAAGGTGAAGGGACTTTTTGTAGGGCAGACACTTGTATGTGACTGCCTAGATTTGAGACAGGCATGATGACTGATTGCATAAATCTCGGTTTCTGTTGAGTGACAAATGTGTAGACTAAGCAAACATTTTTTCTGCAAAGGGCCAGGTGGTGAACATTTTAGGCTTTGAGGGGATATGAAGTTTTTGTTACCTGACTCAGCTTTGCTACTTCAGTACCAAAGTAGCTATTGATACTACATAAACAAGTGAGTTTACTCACTGTTCAATAAAACTTTATGTAGTAAAACAAATGCTGGGCCAGACTGGGGCTGTGGGCCGGTTTCCCAAGCTTTGTTTTAGAGAGTCTGGCTTGATAATAGTGGATGCTAGGCTGGCCCAGATCAACATGGACAGCTGGATTTACTCCCGCACTGTAAATGGTTCTGAGAAGAAATAGGTCTGCACGGTGACCTAAGCCGAGAGATCAGTGACCTGGGCCTGCCATCTCTCCAGGCTGTCAGAACCCTGCCACATATTTCTCACAAGCAGTAGCTGCCTTTGAGGACACAGGGTAGACTTCTCTGTGGTCCACACTGGAGAGTTATGATGGAGGTAAAATTAAATGAAGAGGGGGATGGGAATAGCACAATTTCTGCTCTGTCATCCCCTTCATAAAAATTTCAGTTCTGAAACTAATCACCCCATGTAAGAACATTAGTGTGTGCGTGGGTGTGCATGTCTGAATAAATGTGTAGGTGCGAATGCATGCATGTTTGTGAACGAATGTGGTGTGTGTGTGTGCGTGTGTGTGTGTGCCTGTGCTTGTGTGTGAACGAATGTGGTGTGTGAGTATGTGTTTGAAGGAACATGGGCATGCATGTCAATGCACATGTAGTGTGTGTGTGTGAACCAGTGTGTGTGTGCCTGTACTTGTGTGTGAATGAATGTGGGGTGTGTGTGTGTGTGGAGGGGGATGCTCATCTGTAATCCAAAGACTGGTGATGTTGAGTGTCCTCCTCAGTTTTTCTCCATAACTGGAATGCACTGATGTGTCTATGCTGTCTGCCCAGAAGCCTCCAGGGATCCATCCCTCTCTATCTCCCCAGTGCTGGGGCTGTAGACATGTGTCACCCAGCTTTTTATGTGTCTGTAGATAACTGAGTATGGGTCCTTGCTTTTTCATGGCAAGCCCTTTGTCCCCGTTTTCTCTGCTTCCAATAATACATTCCCCTGAATTTGGAGTCTTTCTGTTTATCCAGTGATGACTCTCTTGGCTTAGCTGGAGCTAGTACAGGCTTTCACACCAGAAAAGATTGTTCCTCTATTATAAAATTTTAAATTTCCCAGTGATTCTCTCACACGTATTCTTCTAGAAAAAAATATTTAGCATAATTTGGCCAAGCAGTGTGCTCCTTCAGAATCCTGTCTGGACTTGGATTAGCTCTGCGCTGGACTTGTAGATTTATTTCGAGACCATAGGCATCTTTAGAATGGTGAGTCATGTATAAGTTGTGCTTCATTTTGAGACAGGGTTTCACGTAGTCCAGGCTGGCTTTGAACTTACAACTTAACGGGGATGACCTTGAACTTCTGACCAGATAATGTCCCCAGTGCTGCCACACCTGGTTTTTTGCAGTGCTGGGGATTGAACCCAGAGCTCCATGTCTTGCTAAGCAAGCACTCCACCACTTCCGGTATGTCCCTGTCTTGCTCACATCTCTTGTGTTATGTCTCTCAGATTTTGCACTTCTCATGTTTATTTCTGACTCATTTTTGTTTTTTTTGTTTTTTGTATATGGAATAACCATTTCTAGTATGTTTTCTCGTCAGCTCTTGCTGATTTAAAACTATGTGCTCTAATGGGCCCAGTGGGCAAACTGCTTGCTGTGCACATCTGGATGAGTTTGGGTTTCCAACATCTATACAGAAAGGATGACCCAGCAATAGGTAGTATGCACCTATAATCCCAGCACTGGGGAGTTGGAGACAGAGGAATCCCCGGGGCCTTGATAGTCAGCCATTCTAGCCAAATTGGTGAGCTCCAGATTCAGTGAGAGATCTTGCCTAAAAAATAGGGCCGGTATGTGATTGAGAGGCCACCTGATGTTGGCCTCTAGATTCAAATGCACACATGCACATTGACTCATATCTACATACATATACAATACACAGACACACACACACACACACACAC
Organism: Rattus rattus; assembly: GCF_011064425.1. Lineage (NCBI taxonomy): Eukaryota > Metazoa > Chordata > Mammalia > Rodentia > Muridae > Rattus > Rattus rattus. The sequence goes on along the minus strand of NC_046158.1, from coordinate 141,753,562 downwards.
ACACACACACACACACACACTCACACACAAATACCAGACCTACTGCAAGTATCTGCTTTATATCTGGATCCAGCACTAAGATTCTTTTATCAATCACGCTCTTGGATATTAAGATAAATGACTACCATCCTCTGCAAATGTCGACTTGCCTTTTCCTTTAAAAAAGTTATAGCACTTTGGTTTTTATTAGTTTTCTTCTTTTAGAAATTCCAGGATAAGGTTAAGTAATAGTGATAATAGCAGATAATTTTTCTGATTCAATTACAGTGCTTCTGGAATTACATTAATTATGATGGCTATTTCTTCAATATACACAATGTATACCGTGTAGTGAGCTGGCGTTCCAATTACTTTTATTGTTATTTATTTTTTAATTATGGGAATAAATGTTGAGATCATCGTGTAGTCTTACCCCCACTGATATATTTTATTCTTACAGATGTGTAAGTAAATTTTCAAATATTAAGCCATCATCGTAATGAACTTAAATTGGATTTTTATTTCTTTAATACAGTAGTTGATTTGATTTGCTGGCATTGGGCACAGCTCCTCAGTCCCGTATCTGAACCATTTTTATGGTTTGGACTCATTTTGAATCTTGGGAAGGTGCGGTGATGAATACATTGTGTGTATTATGTAATAACCATACAGGAGTCTGGGAACATCCCCTTCATTAAATATGCCAGTATCTAAGCAGCCAGATACACAAATGCAAAAAAAGGGCATAGACACCAGGAACAGGCTCAACGTGGGGATGGCGACAGAGGCGTACGTCAGTCTTTCTAGTTTCTAGTTTTCAGTGATGGGCTCCCTCACAGAGGCCCATGAAACAAGGGCTCATGTGACGCTGACTAATTCAGAACTGTGCCCAGGAGAAGTGAACCGATGACTAGAAGAAGTCCAGATGGAGACAAGTTCAAGAACCATCCCAGGGAGTGACGCTAGCTTAGCTACACCCTTGATGTAGGTGACTCTTCGTAGCTCCCACTCTGGACTAGGGAGCTAGAATATGTATACTCCAGTTCCTCAGCAGTGGATGTGCCCAGCAGAAGGTGAGGGCTCTTTGGGGAGGAGGGTTACACTGATAGCACAGGCCACTCCCACCATGTGAGTTATGGAAAGAGCAGAGCCCAGGACCCTTGGGCGTTCAGAATCTGGATAAGAGCTTGTATTTACCTCTGCTCTGAAACTCTCCAAGTGAAGAGGTGATGTTGCTCTCTTCTCTTCCCTGCTAGTTGGTAGCTGACTTTTGCCGGTAGCTTGAAATGTCGGGACACCCTTTTCTTCTTTACTCTATTGGTTGGGGAATGGTTCAGAGCACTTCAGAATCGACTTTACATATGTCTGTAAAACAAACAAACAGACGAAAAAAAATACCAACAAAGCCTGCTTTTCATTGATGCATGGTATATTTCTTACAGTCTTTCATAAGATTTGAGTAACACATAAGAGATGTAGTTACTCATTTTTTTCTCCTTTCCAGTGATTCAAAAGAAAGTTATCACTTAGCCAGTGACTGCTTTGCTAGTCCCTGGCCCACAATAGATGCTCAAACACTTGCTGAGTGGAAGGATGAATGGGTGACTTCAGTTTATGAAATTGATTTTTTTTCTTCTTTGCAAGAGGGTTTATTCCTATGGTTTTAATGTTAAAGAATCCACTATCACATTAATCTCTTCTACTTTGATTTAAAATTTCTAATTAATTAAGCACTTCCTGAACTATATTCATTTTCTTCTGCTTTTCATAGGTTTTTCTAGCACTTTTAGAGATTCATTTTAAGGCTGTCACCATGGGGCTATGTGCACACGAATGCAGGTACCCAGGGAGGCCAGCAGAGGGCATCAGATCCCATGGAGCTGGAGCGATAGGGATTTCTGAGCTGTCTCTAAATTCCTTTCTATATGTTATGAACCTGCAGGTGGATTAGTAAGTTCTCTTATTTTCTTTTGGCTTAAGAGAAACTCAATACATATTCAGCTTTGGCTGCATCTCTGAAGTCTGAAATGGTAGTTATTTTTTCCATTTTTCTAATTATTCTATAATTTGTTTCTTGCCTCTTCAGTGCACCAAGCCAGTGCATTGTTTTCTAGTTCTTGGGCTTTGAAACATCGACCTTTCATAAGCAATGTCAAATTTATTACATTGTGGTCATAGACTATGACCCGTATGACTTAATTAGGGGACTTTATTTTTCTTTAGTTCTTACAAATTCTAAAAAGGAAAAAAAATTATCTTTTCTTCTTTTCCTCTCTGGCTTTTACTCCATACCTCATGCAGTTTAATGAGAGATTTGAGAACGTGGCCATCGTACCAGTATTCAGTAGTGTATTTAATTATTTCATGGGTCAGGTCCCTCTTAGAGTGTGACCCTATAGAAATAGCATGTGATCGATATGACCAGCTCAGGCAACTTTATAACACAGATAGGACTTTAAATGTAGTGTGTAGCCTTTGGCTCCATTGACTCTGGAGGAACCAGCCCGTAGGGAACTGTTCTTACGAGCCCCTTTCATCTATCTCCCTAGGTTTGGGCCCTTCACTGGCAGGGTCAGTCTCTCGTACTCAGACAGCAGTAGCCATTTCTTTTGTAGACTGCTAGTTTAGAGGTTGGTCTATTGCATATTTACCAGAACAGACCCTTTCCTATTCTAGACAGGAACATAGATATCAAATCTTTGTCTTACGACGATGGTAGGAGAATGAGTTTCAATACAGGTGGTCTTCTGGACCTTTCCCCATGGGGCTGCATCCTGCAGATTTGACAGGGAGAGCCATTAACCTTGTACAAGGTTAAACTGATCTGAGCTGCTTCGCATTTGATTGCCCTACTTCAACAGCCCGGGCACACCTAAAGTTGCCTTGGCCCTCAGCTGTTATCTTTGATCATCTGGTGTTTGAACATCAGCCCCTGCTCCTTATTTCCAGCAAGGGTCTTGGAGCTTATGAAGGTGAGGGTGAATCGAACAAACCCACCATCCTCTACAATAGAGGCCAGAAAAGTACATCCTGGTAGGCAAACAGCACTGCAGCATGTCCGGATGGCTAACTTTTCTTTATAAATAAAGTTTTATTGAATACTGCCACAGTCACGTTTTTGCTCTGTGTCTTGTAGCATCTTGTGCCACAAAGGCAACATTGAGCAGTTTCTGGGGAGGCCACGGGGCCACACATTTTGCAATATTTATTCTCTTATCCTCTATGGAAACAGCTTGTCACTGCCAGTGTAGACAGGCAGTGTCCAGGCAGAAAAGATAACACAGAGCCTGCTGTCCTGTGCTAGTCAGGGGATCCATGTGTTCTTAGAAAACTAAGTCCCTTTCTTGGGTAGTTTTTAGGCCTTACGTGTTCTTGCTGACCCTGTCAGCTCACAGGTTTGTCTGTGAACTGACTGCAGTGATCTGCACTGCCGGGCTCCAGTACAGTGTACCCAAGAACTCTTGAGGAGTGAGTTGGTGTTAGACAGACCGAGGACAGGCTGGAAGGGCAGCAACCTGGAGGACTGGTAAGGAGGAAGGATCCTAAGTAAGTGCAGATGAACTATGGGTCTGTATTTAATTATTTCACCGAGTTTGGCCAAACCTGAGAAGGGGAACATGGGTGTCTTGGTCTCTCACACTCTAAATATTTACAGCATCTAACATCTTCATTCAGCTGGTTTGGGATTTTAGCTGTAGGGGTTCTGTCTCCTTTGGGTCTCTGAACCCTGAGGCGGTTTCTAAAGTCTTCGTTTAACTTAAGATCTCTTTTTTAATTAGGGAAGATATAACATGTAAGCTTTATATAATCTCATCTCCTGGAAAGCCCCTTCGCCCTTGGAGGATGGTATGGGTTGGGTGTGTGTGTGTGTGTGTGTGTGTGTGTGTGTGTGCGTGCGTGCGTGCGTGCGTGCGTGCGTGCGTCGATGTGTGTGTGTGTGTGTGTGTGTGTGTGTGTGTGTGTGTGTGTGGCAGGGGGGGCCTGCCATTTTCTTTGGCAGCCACACCAGGTCTTTCTGTGCTCCCCAGCCTGCCTCAGGCCCCTCAGGACACACCTAGAAAAGTACTGTCATAGCAATCCTGAGCTGGGCTCAGTTTCCGAGTTTGCCATCCCCATCTCTTCAATGTGTGTCTGATGGGGGCTGCTTTTCTACCCGCTCCCTCAGCTGCTGTATGGCTCAAGCTACATGCTAAAAGTCTGTATGCTCTTGCCTGGGAATGGTGTGGTTAGGTCACTGTTTACTGGGGGAGCATTTACTCTCACCCAGCGTTGCTAGGAAAACCAGTTTCTTTTTAAATGGGGACACAGCCGAGGCTGTGGCCTCCAGGACAGAGGTTATGGTTTGCTCAGATTCTCTTGGTCTAGCTGTTTGGTTGGAGCATTTGAATTACGGACAGAGCCTCAGTTTTCCCTTCTGTGAAAAGGGCAGATGTACTCTTTTCAACATTGCAGACATGGATGTGAAGACAGCATAGGGAGAGGCTGCAGGTGCTCAGATGCAAAGGCTCCTGGGTCAACGGTTCTGGGTTTCCACCCTGGCTGCCTCACCTGCTGTATGACCCGGAGACTGCTTCATCTGCGCCTCTGTATGTAGCCTTTGATGCCCTCGCCCCTTCTTGCTAGCATCTAACTCCATTTTCTTTTCTTACGTGTACTTCATCGGTTGGACTCCTTGTAAGTTTGGGGGATAAAATTACCTTATTAATCATTCCTTTGTAAATACTACTGTGAAACAAGGGGATATTGCATCCACTCATCTTTTCATTATTATGGTAATAACTTTCAATTTATAACTAATTAGTGTTGCTCCTTTCTAACCCGGCCTTCATTACAGGAAGCCAGCGAGGAACCCAGACGTTGATGCACAGGAAGCGGGAGCCCTGCTGCTCCCTGCACCAAGGGATAACCTCTCCAAGGCCTTCCTTTTTAGATCACAGGTGCTGAGAGACTTGGTTCCATCTGCCTGTGTCTGAGGCTCAGGGGTGGTTGTCCATCTCCTGCTAGGCGACTGGATGGCGTGATGGAGTCTGTGGAGAGAGCAGGCAGCCAGCGGGAGATAATCAGAGACTCCACCTTGGGAAGAAGAGGAGATGCCCAGAGATATTCCAAAAGCAAATGCTCGAAGGAGCATAGCTACTGTCTCGAGAATGATGCTCGCAGGATCTGGGTTTGTTCTCTGGAGTCCCCAGAGAGAGAAGCTGGGGAAGTGGGCAGGAGTCTGAAGGAGGCAGCAGGTTTGGATATAGTGTAAGGGATGTGCTTTTTACTATGACCGTCACAGCTCCTGGAGTAGGGCAGTCCTTCTAGGGAGGTCCCAATTGCTATTCCTTCCTCCCCTGGAGAAACATTCAAGTTCCTCCAAATTTAAACCCCCATGGCTTGGTGTCCTTTATAAATAGGAAGTCATCCAGTAGAACTTCTAGGTCCCCTGAAATTCTGTATTTCACACCATGTCTTTCCGTTGTGGAGAAACTGGCTGGAACGGGCGTTAGACATTTAGCCTGGCTATGCTGCACGTCAGGTAGTGTTATTATATAGACCAACAGCCTCGTTCTACTGCGTGCTGATGTAAACCAGTGAACTGAGAAGACTTGGCAAATAGAGGGAGGGCTGGGAGGAGATGTCTTAATGACATGCACAGATCCTCTTTGATCTCAGGCCTGATGCAGAGAGTACCAACCCCCTCCTGCTCCAGCAGGGGCTGAGATAAGAGACTCCAGTTCCCCTGTGGACTTTTCTGGAATGAGAGTCATTAGCTTTCCTCTGTTTATGAAGTGAACATAAACACATACAAAAATGGTTTCCTTTCTCCCTTCTTGATTAATTATACACATTTACTCCTCTTGGATTAATTAGGTTTATTTGCTACTCTTTTTTTTCCCAATAAAAAGATTTGGGACAGTGGGTGAAGGGCACAGAGAAAGTGGGCCCTGTTGAAGCTTTGATACCTTTTCCAAGATCCTAAAAGCATACCCTGTCCAATAGAATTCACTACAGTGATCGAAAGAGTCCACATCTGAGCTGCACAACAGGCAGTCACAGTAGCCACTGGGCTCACCTGACCATTGAGCACTTGCCAGTGCATTGGAGGGCTTGACTTTTTAGTTTTACTTCGTTTTTCACTGAAGGGATTCAGAGAGAAAGAATAGAATTTTAGTTCACCCAAACCATTCCCACATGCGAATGAGAATAATTACATTGGGAGTGAAGCATCTGAGAGGGGTTGGCACATAGCCAGCGCTCACACTGGGTGCCTAGGGGTAATTAGCCCATCTCAGGCATCATGCCGCAACTCTCAAGTCACATCCTGTCAGGTCCTCACCAAGTCTGACCCCAAGATAATCCTCCCTGTGGTCAGTGGCTGATGTGGCTTGCCTGATCAGAGGCTAAGGCAGCCTGATCAGACCTTCAGAACCCAGAGGCATCATTTTCTGAGAACACGTGAACAGCCACTGGGGAATCTTTTCCTCCAAGGAGGAAAAGCGGTCTTTTGGTTGAACCATCCTACAATGGGGTCCCAGGACTGGGATATTCAGGCCTTCGTAAGATACACAGTGATGTGTGAAGGGGAGACTATTTGTTGTTCTTCTGAAGGATCTGGCAAAATGTCTGAAAGAAGCAACTTGACATGAAAGTTTATTTTCTCACAGTTTCAGGGGATTTCAGTCTATTGAGGGAATCATGGAAGCAAGGGTAGCTCTGTCCATGTTGTGTATGAGGTGGTTGGTCATACATGGTGACTTGTATGGAACTAGAGAGAATTAGCTCAGAATTGGGGTTAGAGGTCGCCTTCCAAAGTCCACTCCCACTTCTGTCAGGCAGGCTCCACCTTCTGAAAGCCCTGTAATCTTCCCAAACATCACCACTTAGCAACCAAGTGTTCAAACACAGGGGTGGGTGGCAGGGTGTGTGTGTGGCAACATTTCACATTCAGACCATACCAGACGCTACTACTGCGGTCAAGGTCATTCTGCTCCTTTGGTCACATGACACACATAATCGACCTTAGTGGAGCATCCATTTTCTCATCTACAACTGTGGAACCTAGGCCAATGGATTGTGTGAGTGGATTAGTTACCGTCTGGGAGGCTGTAACAAAATACCTCAGACTGGACATTTATAAACAATGGACACTTACTGTTCACAGTTCTGGAAGCTGAGAAATCCAAAATGAAGGCTACCACAGATTCAGCGTCTGATGTGGTGACTGCTGTCTGCTTCAAAGACAGGACTGCTTTACTGTGACCTCCGTTGGTGGGAGGGCAAGGGAACATAGCATGTTGGGAGCAGAGCTCTTGTGTCTTGTGTCTGTTATGATCACACTGGTTATTGGCTCTTGTATGTAGCCTTTCTTCTTTCCTGTTTTGAGGACACTGGAACTTTCATTGTAGCAAAGAGGATCAGATAATGGTGAGTTATTTAGCACGTGGTGGGACTTGCAGTAAATAGTCACCTAGCACTGCAGACTGTTGTGCACGTGTGTATTGAGCAACTATTGTCACCTCTGTCTCAGATTCACGTTCCTGCTCAGGACCTGGGCCCTCATGCTCTGCCTGTGAGAGTATTTGTTGCCCCTGGATCATGCCCCAGTACCCACTCCTCTTTAGAAAGGAGGTACCTTGCTCATAATTGTACCCCTTTGCTAGGGTGCCCTGTATCGATAGCTGGTTGATACGGTGGTACAGCGTCTGATGCCTTCATCTTGGTTTAGTACAGTCTTGAGGAAACACCCTTGGTGTAGAGCTTCCTGGACGATGAATGTGAATGTCACTGTGAATATGTCACGGTTTGAATCCTTCCTCCCACTCACTCTCCTTCCTTCCCTCTTCATGGGTGGTATGTCCAAGAACATTCTCCTCCTCTGAGCTCTTTCCCAGGGAACCTGATCTAGAGTGTAGTATGTGCTTTTCCCCTTTCGGCAAATATAGTCATATTTTACCCAGAGTGATGCCGTCCTTTGAACCACAGCTCCTGTTCTAACCACTTCCCTGGAAGGAGAGACCCTTACTCCTCTGCATAGAAGCCTCTGTTTCCTCTTAATAATCACTGAGTAAAGAAAGTCTCTTGGACATGACATTTCAGGCTCTTTCCAAGAGACCCCCTATGGAACTTTCTGGAATAATTCTATCATTGTCTCTATTATTGATGAGTAGGGTTGTGTTCATGTTATTGATTATGCTTGTGCACATGTATGTGTTTATTCATGTATGTGCTTGTAGGATGTGTATATGTATGTGTATATTTATGTCTGTCTGTCTGTCTGGTGTGTGTGTGTGTGTGTGTGTGTGTGTGTGTGTGTGTGTGTGTGTGTGTGAGACAGTTTTTCTGTGCACCCTATGCTGGCTTCTTGCCTTAGTCTCCTGAGTGTTGAGACTACAAGCATTTATTACCACACCTGAAAAAATTTTTTTGGTCTTTTTTTTTAACTCAGATGTCTTTTCTCCCCCTTTAACAACTGGAACACCCACTTCTTTATGCTGAATGATCCACACCCCCCAACCCTGGTGTTCCTTTCAAATCCAGCTCTCATGTTATCTTTATTTATTTATGGAATTTTGAAACGGATTGGCAATTCTATAAAGTCAGTCTATTCTCTGAGTAGAGGAAGTAGAGAGTTTGTCTTCCCCTTAATTCCTGGTCCCTCTTATAGCAGAACTTGCTACTGTGTATCAAAGTGAATTTAAGCCACACAGCAGTCCTTTAGCATGTGTTTCTCTGATTTGTATCCTCCACTCATCTTACTGGCTGTCACATAGTAAATAATCAGCTCTCAAAAGGTCCTTAATTCTTAGTAATAGGTTTATGATAAATATTAGAGGAAGAGGAGGAAGACAAAGGGTAAATTGCTCTAGTCGGGGATATTAGATTACATATCACTATTAAATGATCTTTATTAAACAAATTCCCACATCTCAGTAAGTTATCACAGAACCTCATGTTCCAATTAGGCTAGCTATGGCTTTATCCCGTGCAGCTGTCCATCTAGTACTCAGACCTTGCCATTGGAGATGGGCAATCTGTGACATGCAGGAGCTGGAACTCAAGGGCTCTTGTCTGGAAATGACAATGGTCTATTCAGTGGTCTAAACCAAGTCACATAGCCACTGCTAATCTTGCCGTGTGAGGTCATACTCTTCTCATGAGGAAGGCTGTCAGAACTCACGAGGCCAGGGCTTCTGCTTCTTCAATAAGCAATACATGATCTTCTTCTCTTCTTCCATGGATTAGCCTAAATCAGAAGGTCAAATGTGTTGTTAGTAGGTCTTGGAGGGGTATAGGCCCTTACAATTAAAACACTTTGAAGAGTAATAAACAATACCATAAACTTAAAGATAGTAGATGAATGGCCCAATTCTGACTACCAAGGTAGGTTTGGGGGGACAGTTTTTGGGAAACATGACCATTTAAGGAAAAGCAGCCCTAGCTACCTTCAATTGGTTTCTGGACCGCACTATGATGCAGAGTCTGTGCTGCTGATGCTGGTGATAAAACCAAAGCATTTCCAACCGTGACAGCCCTGTGGTGGCCTGTACGCATGACTTCACAAGCAGTCAGTAGACCATGGAGACACTTGATGGACAGCTTACTCCTTGTAATTTCTGGGCCTGTAACTGTTCGGAGCTGTCAGAGCCAGACAGCATGACTACTATACCATCATGACTGTAAAAAAAATGTCCTTTGAAAGACTTGTTCCGGTCAGTCACTGGATGGAATGAATCATGGGAAGAATAGAGAATCTGGGTAGCAAGGCAGATCTTGTGATTTGGAGATGGTATGCAAAGCTTGAGACACTGCGGCCACTGAGGAGATACTGACAGAGTCGTGGTGTCTTTGTCATCCTTCCTAGCCCTGGCCTGAAGGTGGACAGTTTCCTTTTGTGTGTGTGTGTGTGTGTGTGTGTGTGTGTGTGTGTGTGTGTGTGTGTGTGTGTGTGTGAGAGAGAGAGAGAGAGAGAGAGAGAGAGAGAGAGAGAGAGAGAGATGACTGAGAAATCTGATGTCTGATCCCATATGTGCTGGCTAGTTTTATCTTAAACTTGACACAAGCCAAAGTCTTCCTTAAGAAAATGCCTCTGTAAGATGGGCTACAAGCAAACTTATAGGACATTTTCCTAATCAGTGATTGATGTGAGACAGCCCAGCCTCTTGTGGGTGGTGCCACTCCTTGGCTGGTAGTCTTGGATTCTATAAGAAAGCAGGCTAAGAACGCCACAAGGAGTAAGCGGGTAAGCAGCACTCTTCCATGGCCTCTACATCAGCTCCTGCCTGCAGGTTCCTGCCCTGTTTGAGTTCCTCTCCTGACTTCCTTTGATGATGAACAGTGATGTGGAAGTATGCGCCCTTTCCTCCCCAAGTTGCTTTTTGTCCATGATGTTTCATTATAGTACTAGTATCCCTGACTAGGATTCTATGACATCCTGACCTATGTCATCCAGACCTCATGGCATCTGGATCTTCCCTCATTTGATCCTCTGCCTCTTTTGTGTTCTGTCTTGCTCATGGCCATTAGCTTTGCCTCTCAGCTCACTTCTCTTCCTGCTCCCACATTAAGTTCCTTAGGCACTGAGATCTGAGCCACTCTGTCATTAGTCTCTCAGATCTATCCTGGTCTGTAGGCTGTAGAATGCTTAGGACAAAGGAAGGAAATCATGGTGTCTCTCTTGGTGCTGTAGCTCTGCTCATTGGTACTCTTGGGGAAAATTTGTGACCCCAGATTGTCCTCTGAAATAGCAGGGCCCTGGAAACTAATTCTAATATGTTAATCTCATACTAAGATTGGGTGTAGCATTCAATTCTTTCTTGCAAAATTAGGGTAACATGGAGTAAATACAGTGCAAGACATTAGGGGCTTCTTGAACCAAGTTGAATGAAAGAGAGACTTTTACCTATGACATTTCAGGGAAGTTGGAAGGGGACCATGTTTATTAACAGAGAATTGTTGCCGTGAACCAACTTCAAAGGACAAAACCAAACCAAAGGTAAACTCTTAGAAGCGATGCTCGTATCTTGTAGAGTAGGAGGGGCCTGGTGTCAACCATGAATTGGGAATAGCAGCTCATAGCTCAGAATAGAATTGAGGTTAATGTAAATTGTGAACAAAGGTGTCTTGCATAGTCCTCTACAAGGGAACAAGGTTTCAGAATGTCTCTTAGGATTTTGTCACTATAAAGAGATACCATGACCATGGCAACTCGTATAAATGAAAACATTTAGTTGGGGCTGGCTTACAGTTCAGGGGTTTAGTCCATTATCATCATGGCAGGAAACATGGTAGCATGCAAGCAGACATGGTGCTGAAGAGATATCTGAGTGTTCTACATCTGGATCTAGAGACCGCAGTCAGGGAAAGTCACATTAGCCTGGTTGGGGCATCTGAGACTTCAAGGCCTGCCCAAAGTGACACACTTCCTCCAACAAGGCCATACCTCCTCCAACAAGGCCACACCTCCTCCAACAAAGCCACACCTCCTTCAACAAGGCCACACCTCCTCCAACAAGGCCACACCTCCTTCAACAAGGCCACACCTCCTCCAACAAAGCCACACCTCCTTCAACAAGGCCACACCTCCTCCAACCAGGCCACACCTCCTCCAACAAAGCCACACCTCCTTCAACCAGGCCACACCTCCTCCAACAAAGCCACACCTCCTCCAACAAAGCCACACCTCCTCCAACCAGGCCACACCTCCTTCAACAAGGCCACACCTCCTCCAACCAGGCCATACCGCCTATGGGCCTGTGGAGGCCATTTTCTTTCAAACCAGCACAGATTCCCAGGGTGCACAGAGTAGGCTACTGTCACTGCCCAGAGGAAGGAGGGCACTAGTAAGAGGAAACAGAAAAACAACCTTCTATTTATGGAACTTCTATTTCAAAGCATGTTTGTTGATGTTTTTAAGTTATAAAACATTTTTTTTTATTAAGAATCAAACTCACTTGAGGAGAGAGGTGGTTGTTCCATGAGTCCCCAGCCAACTGGTTCAAACACGCATCTGCTCCAGAAACTCCCTCACCCATGTTCCTGAGGCAGCCAGTCATTTTACCTGATGCCAAGTCACTTAGGCTTTGTTTCCAAAGGAAAAGACAGACTCAGTCCTATTGAGCTGCCATAATACTTCTTTGGTTCCCTCCCTCCCTCCCTCTCCCTTCCTTTCTCTCTCTGTCTCACCTCTCTTCCTCCCTCCCTCCCTCCCTCCCTCCCTCCTTCCCTTCCTTCCTTCCTTCCCTCCCTCCTTCCTTCCTTCCTTCCTTCCTTCCTTCCTTCCTTATTTCCTGACAAGGTCTTATGTTGCCCAGGGTGGCTTTGACCTTTCTGTGTAGCTAAGGATGACCTTTAACTCTGAATTTTCCTTCCTCCATGCCCTGGGTGCTGAAATTATATGCCGTGACCATCGTGCTCTTAAGTTTTCGACAAACACCTTTTATACGGCCCATTGCATTGTTTTATTGACAGTATTGTACTCTGTTTCCTTCGTTTAGAGATGTTTGATCAGTACTAACTGTAGCTTAGAGAGAATACTTCTAGTGTGTCTATCTCTCTTACCAAAGTCATGATGAATAACCTCATGCCTCTGTTTCTGTATTTCTGCAGAACACATTCTAAAAAGAGACTGAATGTTTCAAGAAGAACGTGCATTTAGAATTGTAATAAACATCAGCACATATTTCTGTTGAGGGATATAGCCACTTTCATTCTAATTTTTAAGTCCTTGTACTCTTGACGAAAACAATGGGTATTTGGCTTTGCAAACCTGTACCTTGGAAACATAGTGTCTTGTCTTTTTAATGTAAAATTATGAGGTTTGCTCTCACAGTTTTTATTAATTTGTCTTGAATAGGAACTTTTCTGTAATTTTCTTCAAGTCCTTTGTCTATATTTTCTCTTGGCTTGCTTTAGTTTTTGTTGATTGATAGGCACTCTTTACATTTTAAGGATACTCATTCATATTTTGTCATACAGATCCTACATTTTAAACATTTGTCTTTTAATATTATTGATGGCATCTTTAGCAATACAAGAGCTCAATTTTATTTTGGGAAATCAACTTTTCCCTGCATGAATTTTGTGCCATGTTCTGAGTGGTTCCTCATCTTTTAGACTATGAGACATTTCCTATGCACTCAGTTAGAGGTGTTAATCTTTCTTTTCACATGTAATTACTCAATCTGTTTGTAGCTGGTTCTGAGTGTCATGTAACTTATGAGTCTTACCTAGTTGTTCCTGAACCATTTCACCACCATAAATGTTTTCTTCTGAAGAAGGATGAATGTGGTGGAGCCACCGACTTGTCTTTATCTCTTACTTCCTAGGGTATGTGAGAATTATTTCACTCTTTACATTTGTAAAATGGTAGAAGGAAAGAACTTGGACAGCTTCTTTAGACCAATTGGTGTCTTAGATGTTTCATAAGTAGATCAGAGTATAAGCCCTTGGGCAGATTTGCCAACCCTTCGGTTCCTTCATTAGAATGTGGATGTGGAGGTCAGAGGTTGTCATTAGTTCATTGTCATTTTCCTCTATTGATCTTCATCTACTGAGATAGGGTATTTCATTGAACCTAGAACTTGCCATTTTTGCCAGAATGGGTGGCCAGGAAGTCCTTAGGGTCTGCCCATCTCTGTTCCCAGAGATGGGTTACAGATTTTTGCTGCCCCACATGACTCTCTTACATTGGTTCTGGGAATCTGAACCCACATCCTCTTGCTTAATGAGCAAGCACTTTACCCATCGAGCCATCTCCCAGCCTCTTTTGCTTTTGGAATTTTTTCGTGTGTATACATTTTGTCAACCATTCTGATTTTGGCCTATTCTTCAGGCCTGTTCTACCAGTTGTATTTCTCCACAGGAATTTTCTGGCAACTGTGACATGTGTATGTTGCACATCTAGAGGGGCCTGGTGCAGTAGTAGTTCCATTTATTGGTGAGAAAACTTAGCACCGGGAAGGGATACCACTTGCCAGAGGTGCTTCTGTGTGGCAAATCCTGGAGTCCAGCCCAGTTCACACTCACTTCTTCAAGGTTTGAGATTGGCTAGCCCATAGCCTGTATCCTAGAGACAAGCCAGAGTGCTCACTGAATACATCTACTCACACCACAAGATCCTTCTGATTTGTGTCTTTTTTCTTGTTTTTGTCATGGACCACAGGAAATTGGGTGTTGGGTGTTCATTTTTGTCACTCCAAGAAATGGACATAGCACTTCTGAACACCTATGTTCTACCAACTATGTCTGCAGGCGTCAAAAATGAGGCACAGAAGGCTAAGTACATTGCAGCCTCTAAGGAAGAGCTGGGATGTGACCTTGGGTCTCTCTGATTTCAAATCTTTCTGTTCCTCTGTCTGCTAAGAAACAAGTGCTCTGGGCTTTAGTGGACACGTGGACAAACATGTCCCATAGGGTACCAAGTCCCTTTGAGACAGTGTCAGAGCAGGCCAGTCAGAGGAAAGGTCTGCAGGCTGTAGAAGAGGATTCTGTGGTCATAGTGGAGATTGTAAGGGATTCAGTGAAGCACTTGTACCATGAAAGCCCGAGATTAAAATATACACAGAGGTCCTCTCCCTTTAAAATATTGTATGTCCTCCAATTTGTAGGAAAATGCTTTAAAATGCTTATCTGCCCCCTCCCAATTCTACATCCCTTATACTATTTGACATGCAAAGTGTCATATTCAAAAGCAAATTAGTCTGAAATGAATCCTCTTTTACCCTTTTTTATTTCAAAATCCAGATTTAGAATTTAGGTTCATTAATATGCACAAACACTACTCGATTAAGCCTGTTTTAATTTCTCTGTGTGCTTTGTAAACAGGGATTACAAAGATGTTTGAATTTTCATGGCAGATTTTGGAGTAGTGTATACATTTGGGCCATTATCACATAATAAATAAATAACCCCCCTAAATCAGGGAGTTGGTGATGTCATCCGCAGAATGTTGATTTTTCTTCTCCTCATCTGGTCCCATAAATATGTGGCTTTGGTCTCAGAAAGCACTTCTCCAAATCTGGCTGAAATACAGCCTCCTGTCCCTGGGTCCTCACTTGGTGAGCGTGCATGCTCCAGCATTAGCGCGTGGGGATTGAAGCCTCCACTTGGCTTGGTGAAACTGGACTTGGAAAAACACCCCGTTTATTAAATCTCACACTAAATGCTGACAGTTGTAGGCATTAGTTCTTCATGGTGTCTGCCAAGCGAGCTGGAAGAGTAGGCTTATCTTGTTATATGCAGATCTCATAGTGACAGATTCACGGAGCATGGTTCCAGCCATCAGAGTGAATGGCCAAGACTCATGTCAAAGAAGTGCCATGGGGAAGCACAGCCCTCCAGGGGAGCTCAGTTTCCAAACATGGAGACAAGATGCACTTTCCCCACGATGCACCGTGGCACTGGCTTTTAAATTGTTATCCATGCATGAGATTCTTGAGAGAAACAAGTGTGTCTACTTGGTAGGAGAGAAATAATACATGGAGTGCTTCAAATTGTCGTGTGTGGAAGAAATAACTTCGGCATTCATCTTCTTTAATCCTCACAACAACCCCTTGAGATGTTTTGTCATTTTCTTGCCTGTGCCATAGATAAGGACAAGAAGTATTGGGAACTTACTGACTGTTGCAAGGCCACAGAGAGCTCCAACGTAGTTTTCTCTGCCCTGATTTCATTCTTATCTCTTGTTCATTTCCATTGCATTCCTGGGGCTAGGAAAGCACACGTGCCCAGCGATGTTTGTTGAGTGACTGACTGACTGAATCCTGAGTGGAATCAGCAGACTTCCTTCCCTTCCTTATGACACCTATGCCCTGTGTGGCCGTGAGTTTCTGGTGCCTGGGAGACTCCCTAGAGATTCCACAGGTACACAAAGATCTCTAGCTAGGGACCCCTTTCCAGATGTGTCCCCCCCCCCTCTGGTTCTGCCTTAGTTCTTTTATTTTCTCTTCTAGCTTATCTGCTTTTACTGCCCAAAAGGCAGGCTCAAAGTTTGAGCTGTCCCACTGGTTTAGCTATCTCTTGGGTCTAGCACAACCTCTGGGCACATTGAAAGTGTCGAGTTTTGTTTTCTTGCATTAGCTCATTAACAGGTTGCTAGCGGTGAGTCATAGAAATCCATTCCACCAGAGATCATTTCAAAGGACTCTTCATGTTGAGATAAAAATGCAGCCCCAATACATCAGTCATGTAGGTATTTCCACAAGGCTCAGCCCATTTCCTGACCATGTCCCACCTCAGTGTGGGAGGTATCATCTCTTAGTGGGGAAAAGTGGGGATTTCAGGGATCAAGGATAATAGTACTCTTTTATGTGTAAGACAGATACTCCAGGGTGGGGACTTGCATTCAGATAATCTGTAGTATCACATGCCTTGGGAGTGAATAAGGAAAGTCTGAAGAAGTCTTCTTTGGATGGCAATAGTGGAAGAAAGGCTAACACTGCCCAGCCTCATGGGAGGACTCCTCTGAAGGCGACTCATGGAAGGCAGTGTTCTGGGATGAGTTCTGAGGAAATTGGGGGCAGGGTGAAGCAGAAAGCAAGAATGTGGCCTCAGTTGGAGACAGTGACTTTCAGCTTGACCCTGAAAACCCTGGGGTATGAATCCCAGAACAGAACTGCTTCTTCCTAAAAGTGAGAAGACTTTTGCCCTCAGAGTCACGCAACCATTAGCTCTTGGCTATCTCCGTGGAAAATAAAAAGGGTTTGTGGGAGCTAACCTTTCATGTGGTTGCTGCTTTGACTTGGCTAAGGACAGTTCTTTGGTTCTGGTGGCCACTCTGAGCCCCAGCATCTGGAGCTGGGGTGGAGCACAGAGACCAGTACAGGGATCAGGTGTCTCTAGAGTCCTCTCCAGCCTTCTATGGTTTTAGATAAGTCTGTTGAGTAATGCTTCCTTTCTCTCTCTCCCCCTTCTCTTCTTTCTTTCCTCCTCTTCTGCGTCTGCTTCCTCCTCCTGTCATTCTCCTCCTTTCCTTCTTTGACAATATATGTAATATTGACACTTTACCTTTCAAATTTTATTTATTTTCATTTCATGTGTGTGGAAGTTTTGCTTTGTGTATGTCTGTGTGCAGTGCCACACATGGAGGTCAGAAGTGGACATGCCAGCTCTTGGAACTGGAGTTAGAGGGAGTTGTGAACCACCATGTTGGGTGCTAGAATTCAAATTCAGATTCTCTTCAAGAGCAGCCATAGCTCCTGACTGCTGAGCCATTTCCCCAGCCCCTACTTATTCTTAAGTGCTCAATAAGTGACCGTGGGGACAATCATAACATTATGAGTCCATCTGTGACACCTATTTACTGACAATTTTTCTTGACTTAAAACTAAATCTCTCTACCCATTGAAAATTCTAATTCCCAGTTCCTTCTGCATTGATCATTTCTCTAGCAATTTGATGTTCTAGATACATCATCAGAATGGAGCTGTCTGCTATTTTTCCTTTTGTAACTGCCTCTTTCTCTTCTTAATGTCTTTGGGATACATCATGTTGTAGCCTACATGAAAATTCCCTTCTCTGTGTGTACAGAGTATATGTTCCATTTTGCTTACCGAACCACCAGTAGACATTTGGATTGCTTCCAACATTGGCTATTATGAATAATACTATCCTCGGGGATATAAAATACCTGTAGTTGTCTCTTGTTTTATGCTGAGCTGCACAGGAGTCTTCGTGCTTCACTATGGAAGATTCTGGGTCATCTGAACATCCTTATTGGAAGCAATAATTTTACTTTGATATCACCTTGTAACTCAGTGGCTTCAGCAGAGGTGGGAGGTGCTTTGAATTTCATGAAGGAAGACTACTAGTTGGGCGATCATCACATCTTTGGGAAGTATTTATAGAAATTGAGTTGAATTTCAAATTTGCATTTAAAATACTTGAAGGGAAGAAATGTATGGCCTTTGAGGCTGCAAAAATACCATCTACTACCTTCTGCTTCAGCAGACGCATTGCTTAGGGCATTTTCTAGGTGACCGTGCTTTCTTATCCAGCCTATGTCACTCTCTATAGCCTGCCTGATACTTAGTAGTGTGACGGAGACTGTCATTGGGTTGGTCGGCTGATTCTGAATAAATGAATTGGTAAGTCAATGAATGAGTACATGGGGAGACAGAGGCCATACACTTTGGGCTTGAGCCAATATAATGCAGCCTACTGATTTGGTTAAAGGACATTTCCCTAAGAAACAAGGGGGAAGGGAGCCACGCTTCCTCAGTTTCTCAGTACTGGGGAGAAGGCACCTCGAGGTGTCAGGACAGCAAACTTGTTTCTTGTCTCTCTGCCTTGATACACAAGGACAATAGAAACGCAATCCTTACTTGCTCTCTCAGGGGACTTGTAAAGCTGTTTGGAATGGAATATTCTGAGCTCTTTAATCTCTTAGGAAGAAAGGAGTTTTATGAGGATAATAATATACTGTCCTTGGTACATTAGCACCTGCACAGTACCCATGGCTAGTGGGGGCATTCATTTTGAAGAGCAGCTTTTGCTGTTGTCCTTTTTTATTTGCCCGATAACTGTTGCGTTTATACAGGTCTGTGTTCCTTGCTGGGGCAAGGTATTTATAAATAAAGTTCCCTGAAACCGGCATGACAGGGTGATGGTGATGGTGGTTGATAGTAATAACTGCAGCCAAACTGCATTCCACACTCAGTGCTTTTTTTCCCATCTCTTATCACACCATAAGGCTGGCGCTATCAATGAGTCAACTGTAAAGGTGGGGACCCTGAGGTCCAGAGGGATCACATGATTGGAGCTAAGTCATCTAGTTGGTAAAAAGCATAGTTTTACAGAAATGATTGCCCCGTGGCCCATGAGGTTAATATTCTCCCCCAATAAAAGTGAGTTGAGTTTTAATCAACTATCAGAGAAAGGGGTGGGTTTCCAGGGGATGGTGGTTGAGAGAACGTTAGTGAAGGGAAGCATTTAGTTGACCTTGAAGAGTTTAAGGACTGTGGATGATGGGGAGATGTTAAGCTGTGATCTGCAGTATCAGTTCAGGAGTCATAGGTAACTGGGTATAGTGAGGGGCAAACAGGGGGTGATAAGGCATGGTACGTGTAGAAAGAGAGGGTGGGGCTAAATAATGGAGAATGTAAGTGCTATTTTTCTGCCACCACCAATATCCAAAGGGCATGTTTGGAAAAATGGTGAATGGAATTAGGAGCTAAACCTACAGACAGAAAGTGAGACAGTGCCTCTTCTTAGAGGAGAAGAAGCCAATCCTTCCCTCTAGTTCTCTGTTATCAAAGGAACAAATGAAGAAACCCCTCAGTCACCAGTTGGTAATAACAGATGATGGAATGGGGATTCCTTGGCTTTGGAATGTGCATCCCCCAGAACCTTACATTGAGTCAGATATGATTGAAGACTCTGTCAGAGGAATGAGAGTATACAATGGCTTCCCATAGGCAGAAAGAGGGTTTGGCTGGGTACTAAAGATCTGATTGATGGGCGGGACAGAGGGAACATACTAGGTATTGTGTACAAGGAACCTGAAATCGAATTATCAGCATAGGTAGCTTTCTTCAGGAAGCTCTCTGGAATGTTCTTGTTTGTGCCTCCACCTTTGCCCCTGGTGCTTGCTTGATGGAGATCTTTCTTGATACTTGGCTTATAGACACATTTCTCCAATTTCTGACTCTACTGTGCATCTCTGGCTACTCCTTGAGGGTCTGTAGATTGGTGTAAGGTCCACCTCAATCTAGTCTGATCTTATTTTCACTTAAACAACACCTCAAAGTCCTTTCCATATAAGACAGCATTCTAAGATTCTAGGTGGTGAATTGTTTTCCTTCTTCTGGGATGCTTTCTGATTTAGTCCACACTATATAAGCAAGAGACAGAGGAAGACCTATGGGTTCAAGGTCTTATAGATGGTTTGAATGATTTCATCATCAGAGAAAGCTCAGCTGGGTAAGCGTGAGAAAGAGGCTCTTGCTGGAGAGCCTGCCGGAGACTTAACTGTCTGGATTCTGAATGCCATTTACATGATTATGAGCTATACATAATCATGAGTGGGACTATGGTCTGAGGTGACTGTGGTCTGAGTTAGGGTAGGGTAGTTCTGAGAAAGGTAGGAGGAGCATTTTAAAATTTTTTATTTGTTTTTATTTCATGTGTATGAATGTTTGGCATGAGTGTAATGTGTACCATGTACATGTCCGATGCCCAGAGATCAGGAGAGAGTGTTGGATCCTCTGGAAGAAGAGCTATATAGACTGCTATATAGAGCTGCCCTGTGGGTGCTGGAAACCAAACCCAGGCCCTCTGTGAGAGCAGCCAATGCTTTTCACTGCTTATCTCTTCAGCCCAGATGAATGGATTTTAAAAGAAAGACAGTAGACCTGCTGCTGAGAGATGGGTTGTGGCAAGAAAGGAGAATGAACTTTTGAACTTGGGTGAATCTAATGCTGAAAAGGGAAGAGAAACATTTATAGAGGAGAACAAGTTTCTCCCTGGACGTGATGAGTCGGGGCTGCTTCTGGGAAGGCAAACTGCAGTCATCTCTCAGCCTGCTGGAAACACGGGGCTGTAGCTCGCTGACTCCCTTTTGTGCTGTTCCAGGAAATCTGAAGCGAAGGGCACTGAAGTGTGAGAAGCTCCTGCTCTTTGGTGGTGGTGATGGGGTGCAGATTCTCAAGAGTTTGTGTAAATGTTACCATAGTCACAGATTCCTTGTAATTGAAATGTGTCAAGATCATTCCATACCTCAACGTGGCATGGGGATCTTTCTGGAACACAAACCTGAGGATGTCTCAGAGTGCACTTTCCTATGATGTGCCCTCAAGGAGTGGTCTTCCCTGATCCGATGGTAAAATGCTGCTCAATAGCTTCCTGACAAGTTCTCTCAAGACCCGGAACATGTCTTAGATTATGCTCATTTCAATTTCTCTGATCCTTCTACAGTTTGAGCACACGCACACACACACACACACACACACATAACACACACATAACACACACACACATACACAAACACACACACACACAAACACACACATAACACACACACACACACACACACACCACACACACACACACACTCATAATCTCCCCCCTCACTTAATGTGAAGGATATACCCAATGTCCTCTCTCACATTTATACTTTGTCCCTGACATTTCTCTTTCCTGGAACCTCTTCTTTGCTTCTATTTCCCTAGTCTTTCAACATCCCAGCTCAACAGCAAATGATCTGTAACACTCCAGGTGAAGTGTGTCTATTGATAAGCCATTCCCCCAAACCTGTAACCTCTCTAAGAGCCGCAGCATCCATGTACCCCATCTTCTCCTAGAAAGCTGATCATGTGATAGGTATGAAGAAGTCTGCATGGGAAGGAGACGAAGAAAGAGAAATGGATGGCTAGGTGGTGCTATGAACATGTGTGGGAAGTCATCTACAGAGCCTGCAGAGCAGGGAAGGTATAACAATGCCTGCCTTCCCTTCCTCACAGGATACCAACAACAAATCAACTTAGACTTCTACCGGAGTTTGTCCCAGGGAACCAATGAGGTTTTGGTCTTACTTCCAGAACATGAGGGGCCCCAAGGTAGCTGCACTATCCGTGGCCAGCAAGGATGACACACGATGGCAGGTCGTGAGTGACTGCAAAGATGGAGACTCCTTCAGTTAACCTTCCCCAGTTGAGGGGTTCTCTGTGGGTATCAACACAGGCAGTGATCCACAAAGAGGGGAGACTTGAGCAAACATCTTTTTACTCCAGGTAGACATCAGTGACAGACCAGAGAAGAGACACCACTCAGATTCGTCTTCGTGAATCTACTAGTGATACAGGAGTAGGGTGGGTAAAAGATACTGCTTACCATGGAAGGGCTCAACTGAAGCCGGGTGGCCTCTTCCCCAGCAATCATTTACTGTTTATAAAGCTCGGGAAAGGGACTTGTGAATCTTGACACTTTTATGAGCATTCTAACCCTTTTCAGAGTCAGGAGGCTCATTGTCTTATGAGCTGCCCTCCAGGAGAGAACATTTGAACACAGAGGAAATAATATTGCCATTGCAGTTAAGGAAAGAGAAACAAATTGGACTCTAATTTAGCCAAGGCCTCAGAGCTCAGCAGCATAGATGATACCTGAAGTACCAGCTTTCCTGCTAAGTACTTCTTTGAGCCGAGGCAACCAAGTTTTCGAAGCGGGGTCACAGTCTGACTCCTCCTGTATTTAAGATAGGGAGTTTGGTCATGATTGGGAAGTTGACAGATGATATGTCCAGGATAACAGGCCTTTGGTAACACTTAGGGGAGATGATCTCTGGGGAATGGGTTTTGGTTTTAAGTGGTCCCTGAGGTCTACAGAATTCTGTCTAGACATTTTCCTAACATGGATCCAATCAGGCAATTCTGTGGTACTCAGTTGGATAAGCAAACGTCTTAACGAGAAATATTAGTGTTTCTAGATCCTTATCTCGATCATAACATTTGCGACAGTGGCTTTAATTTACATATCAAAGTCATTGAAAGTAAAATGATAAATAACGCATGAAGACAAAAATGGCTGAAGATAGTAGGAATAATAAAATCCGACGCTGCTTGCATTCAAATCTAGAAGTCAGGATTTCTTTCCAGAGAACCACTGAAATCAAATATATGTTTGTTTCTAAGGTAAAAATCAGAATCAACAAAATTCTGTACTTTCTGAGATCTTACTGCTCCCTTGAAATCCTTCACCTTGCCAAAGGAAAGAACAGAACTGAGTGACTAACAGACAGCTCTCCTATCCTTGCTGGGTAGTTTACTTTTTAATTGAGTGATGATGATATTGCAGATCTAGTCTAACCTCTTGATTGGCTTGGCCATCTCTGTTACTCTCATCCGAGTTCTCCTCCTCTCTTTCTTGACTCCTCTTTCCCCCATTAGTTAGATTCACATTGCTTCGACTGTTCGGGTAGGATTTACCTGGAGTTCGATTCACACTGCTTTTGCTGGTAGCCTTGAATTAGAATGAGATGCTATTCCGGTGACCTCTTGGAAGCTCTATACTTCCTGTGGTCTAGCGACTTCGTAGAATCCAAATGACACCACCAGCCCTTGCCTCACAGCTTTTCTAGGGAGATAAGTTTAAATCAGCTTATCATACCCGCTTATGTGCCAAGGCGCTAGACATCTCAGCAAGCCTGTGTCTCTGCCTCAGGGACCCACAGGCTACTGCAGATCAGTGACCTACAGAAACTACAGAACTTCAGTTCCTCTTGAGGGTGATAACAACAGGTGACTTCATGCAGCAGATTTTGCATTCGTGAGAGGAGACAAAGACAGCTTAATAAATGCTTTCCATAGCATTTTTATAGTATGGACTGCTGAAGGGGATGACAAATGGGGCTTAATGGCTTGCAGGTGATGTTGATGGGAAGCAAAAAGGTAGAGAGGGAGGAACCAGCCCAGCAGACAGGGCTGAGTGAAAGACAGTGGTCCCTGGGATCCTGAGGTGAAGCACCCTATTGATGATTTCACCTTAGGTTTTGGGAATCAGAATAAATTATCACACGCTATTACTGTGCAGGATGATATGATCTCGTTTTGACTAAAGCAATCTTCCTTGATTAGGTTCAGCCACTGCTTCATTCCCAGATGTATTGGGAAATAAAAGTTTTCTTTCTCCTGAGACATAAAGGCTCATGGGGAATAGTAATCTGATTTTTTTCCTTTAATTTTTAAAAATGGTGTGTATATTTTCATCTTATAACTATATCTTTTTATCAATGTCAAAAATTAGAGAAAATATGTTATTGGAAAATGTAGGAAATATATAGAGAAAATCATGACTCCATCTTTAGGTTATTTCTATTTTGCATATGGAATTAAAGTACCATTTTAATAAATTGGGGTCTAAGAATGCATTAAGCTCCTACCCCTCCTTTAAAAATTGACTACATCATCATATACATTTTTATCTGACCATTCCATTCTAGTTATTAACTTGTTTAAATGTCTCCCTCTGATTGTGCACAAAGGTCATTTGTCACTTTTGCTTTTGGAAGAATGTTATAACGATAAGTTTAGGAAATGAATCTCTGCATTTTCCTGTGATTAATTTTGTAGGCCAGAGCCCCATAGACAAAAAATGACTAAGAATATTTCTTTAATTATGCTTTATGGTTCCTCTTGCACATACAAAAAATGACTACGAATATTTCTTTAATGATGTTTTATGGTTCCACTTGCACCAGCTCCCACTTTTATCCATTTGTGTGTGGGGTTTTTTTTATATTGAATAACATTTATGAACCTCTTTTGGTGGCTGCATCAGAGTTAGATAGCAACAAGCACTTAGCACTCAGGGCTTACTCTCTGAGCAAGCAGTGGAGAGGAGGATACAGAGAGTGGACACGTAAACAAGCGATTACTATCGAGATACCAGCCCTGCCTGGCATTGCTGAACTGTTCGCTCTGTATAGATTCAGGGACTGGGTAAATCACTGCTTCTTTCGATTGTGTGCCTCCCAGGGATGCCACCAAGCTCTAGTGCACACTTCCAAGGTGGTGATGCCACAGGTGATGCTCATTGGACTAATGGGGTCACAAAAAAAAGTCATGAGCCTTGGAAAAAGGCTGGTAGAAAGGGGTGGTGGTGGTAGGGACAGGAAGGAAATAAGAGCAGGTGTTGGAGAGAGTAATTGATACATTTTATCCAACAAGGCCAATTTTTAAAATGGGAAAATGTATATCCGATTTCTTTCCTTTTTGCCATGAGTCCTATAGAAGAAAAGAAACAAATAGTAATATCTAAGAGGGCCAGTTAGTGGAGCCCCATGGAAGGAGAGATGGTGGAGCTGAGATTTTTAAGGACAGAAATCTTTGCCCTGGACAGAGTATAGAATGAGAAAAAGAACATTCCAAACAGAGAAGAACACCAAGAGGTGTGCAAAGGCACTGGGGCTGGGGCAGAGCTTGGACTGTTTTAGGAATTGTGAGTGTGTGTCCCGGGAGCAATACGAATGAGCATGACCTGGGCATTGTCATGCATGACTTTGTGGGAGGCGTGTGTGCATGTGTGAGCATGTGTGCACATGCACTATGCCTGTGTGCATGTGTGTATCTGTGTATGCCTGAGTGCATGTATGCATATGTGTGTGTGTGTAGTGTGCACATCGCATATACATGTAGAGGCTAAGGATTAACCTTGGGGTGGTTCCTCAGGAAACCTCTACTTGTTTTCTGAGACAAGGTCACTTGTTTGGCCCACAACTCACTGGATTAAACTAGTTTGGCTGGCCATAGAGCCACTGGGATCCATCTGCCTCATTCCCTAGCACTGGGATTACGGGGTCACGCTGCCATACCTGGCTTTTGGAGTAAATTCTGGGGACTGAACTCATGTCCTATTGCTTGTGTGGCCCCCAGCTCAGGGAGCTGGCCTTTTTTGAGGTTAGTGCAGTAAGAATTCAGTGGAGAACCAGGGTTTAATTCTCATGCTTAGGAAGGGCAGCCCAGTGATGGTGTTAGATAAAGAGACAATAATTATCAGGAGGCTCCTAAGCGTTGAGGTCTCTGTGAACAGTCACCATGTGCTTGGGTGCTGGCTGAAGGCCATTGGCATCAGCTGCCACTTGGGCGACACTGATGCTTGGTTGTAGAAAGCCTTGAGGGATATTTATATCCCTAAATATGTAAACTATATTTATATGTGGCCAATTCCCATGGAAGTTATTTCATCTATCATTATTGAAAGTATACTAAGCATGCATTTCCTTTAAAATATTCTAGCCTTAGATCTGAAGGAGCGAGAACCAAATAGACCAGAGTAGCATTTTATTCTTTCGCGATGATAAGAAGGATACGTATATAATAGGCAAACAAGTAATAAGCAATCAAGATGTGTTTCTGGGCGTGGTTATATCAAACTTATATTGACTGGACTTTACACTGTCTCTACTATTACAAATAATAAAGGAAGGAAGCTCGAGGTATCTAGGTCTCATGGATCTCTTCTGATAGAAAGGATGCCTTTCCAAGAATTGACTAAGGAATCAAACTCAGCATAGTTGTGTACCAAATGACACGCTCATCATGGCTGTACACAGGCTGCCCACTGTCTTTGTTAACCCAGGATGTTATCCTGCTCTACATCCTGGTGTCTGGCTGCTACTTGAATATATGTTAGTTAGCATCTCTTTGTTTACTTGGGCATTACATAATCTCCACTGGTTAAGAATTCACTTTCTCTGCCCTGCTGCTGCTGCTGCTGCATTAGCGAAATCTAGAACAGCGCCTGGAGATTGGAGCTCACTGTCCATTTGCTCCTTATTAAAACATCCATGTTTTACTAACCATTTCTTTCAAGACTTGGTTAGTACCACAGATTGCCAGGTTGATCGGCTTTTCTGGGCATGTATTGGTAGTTCATTATTTTTTTTATAATAACCTTTTGTTTGAAACCTCAAGTATATTTTCTTTGGCAGTTTTTTTCATTACATCTTGTCCATGATTAGCATCTTCTTTTGCATTGCAGATTCTTTAAAAATCTTGTTTAAAATATTTCAGCCATTTTTATGATTTCTGGCTTGGAATTGTATTCATAAAAGTCTTTCTTAGCTAAATAAATTTACTCATAGTTTTCTTTCCTCTTAATAAATTTAGCAGTAAGCTGTTGTCACACACTCAGAGTGAGCTCTGCTTCCTTTCTAGTCATGATTTATTTAACAGTATGGGATTCCTGTCTGTTGGAAGCTTCAGTTTGAAATTGTGTGTGTGTGTGTGTGTGTGTGTGTGTGTGTGTGTGTGTGTGTGTGTGTGTGTGTGTGTGTGTGAGAGAGAGAGAGAGAGCGCTATGGCACAGGTAAGAAAGACAGTCTTGGATATTGGTCCTTGCCTTCCATCTTGTTGGAGACAGGCTCTCTTGTTGCTCATGGCAAGCCAGATGAACCGTGAGATTCTGGGATCTCCTGATTTCCCCCCCCCCTGCTTCCCCTAACGTGGGAGCCTGCTCTGGTACTAGAGATGTGTGCTAACAGTTTTGTATGTGTGCTGGGGATCTGAACTCAGGACCGCATCACCAGCCATCTTTCCAGCCCTCATTTTGGGATTTTGAATCTATTATAAGTAATATACCCTATCATATTTTCTTAAACAGATTTCATAGTTTTCATTTTTGCCTCGGATCTAAAACTGTTCACCTATGAACTCCCTGGGGGAGTTTCTGAAAACCAAGCTGATGATTGAGTAGGGCCATGTTTAAGTTGGACAGCTACTCTTTTAGATATGTGTATGTGTGTGGGGGTGGTGTGGTGTGGATGGGTAGATGTGGCTATGGTAGGGGGAGTTCTGGAGTCCACCCAGGCCCTCGTGCACACTGACCAGTGCTCTAACATCAAGCTTCCACTCCAGTCCTAAGTGTTAGCCTTTCCAACGAGCTATCAGCTAGGGTTCTGTTGCTGGCATATGTGGGGCACCTCCTTTGAGAGGCGCGAGTGTGGATGATCCACTGTGTACAGTCTTATTCAAGTTCTCAGATGATTGGCAGAGAGGTCCTTCCCAGTGACCATATCCTTGCATGGTTTTTCTGTATCTCATTCCTGTGTTTGCTCGTGTCTCTGCTTTTCTGTTCGATTAGATTAATTCATGGCTTATCTCCTTTATTGTCTTTTCTCAAAGCCTTTAGATTTATTTATTAATTCTGATGTTTCCGTGCTCTCTAATGAGCTGATTTCCTCTTTGATTTTTATTTTGCCCTCCGTCTCCTCTGTATTCTCTTCTAAGTTTACATATTAATTTCTTGACTTATTTTAGTTCTCGCTCAGTGACTCAAGCATTTGAGGCTCTGAAATGCTGGATGGGTGTGCGTTGGCCAATCTCCATGTACTTGATGTGTGTTGCTCTCACTGTTGCTGTTCTCTGAAATTCTGTAATTGCTATTTTGGTTTTATTATTTTTTTTTGACCCGAGAACTATTTCCAAGCTGCTGGAATAATTATTTTGTTCTACTTTTGAAATTAATTTCTGGTTTCTTGTAGTGTGAGAGGAGGCTGTAATCTATATTATTAATTTCTTTTTTTGGAAATTTAATGGGATTTTCTTGGTGGTTGCATAGTGGCTGATTACATAACTGTTTAGTGGGCATTTGTACCGGCACTCATTTATTTATTTGCAGCATGTAAAGCATGGGTAAAGCTTTCACATTGGCTTTTAATAATATTAATCACATTCTCTAATTCTTATTATAATAGTCAGCAACCTTTGCTGTTACTGCTTTCATCCAGATTCAATCATGCCCTTCTTATTCTTTGTTTTCTTCCCATAGAGCATCACTATGTATCCCAGGTTTGCCCCAAGTCCCTGTTCGCCCGTCTCCACTTCTCCACTTCCCAAGTGCTGCAAGTGCAGGCAGACACCATCACACTTAATTTGCGACAACTTCTTTACAGTAATGATGTCGCGCAATTCCGACTACGAATATTTTGATATTTACGTATTTCTTCTGGATGGTGCCCTATGTCAATTTGAAAGTGAACTTCTTAAAATACAACTTAATGTTCTTGTGTTTACAGAATCCCATTAACCCAGAGACTCACAGCTGCCTGCATTTTACCTGATAATTTTTTGTTTGTTTGTTTTGGGTCTTGTCTTTATCCGTCTTTCATCTTGGTGTGTGCGCGTGTTTGGGTGTGGAGAGAGACGCACGGGCACTCAGATGAGCATGCTCGTGGGAGCCAGGGTTTGATGCTGTCTTCTTTCGTGACTCTCCATCTTAACTTTTGAGAGAGCATCTCTCACTGGACCTCTTAACCCTAGGATTATAGATGCACACTGCCACAAACAGCTAGTGTGTGTGTGGTGTCTCTCTCTGTGTGTGTGTGGTGTCTGTGTGTGTGTGTGTTGTCTGTGTGTGTGTGTGTGTGTGTGTGTGGTGTCTGTGTGTGTGTGTGTGTGTGTGTGTGTGTGGTGTCTGTGTGTGTGTGTGTGTGTTGTCTCTGTGTGTGTGTGTGTATGTGTGTGTGTGTGTGTTGTCTGTGTGTGTGTGTGTGTGTGTGTGTATGTGTGTGTGTGTGTACATTCTTTATAGAGGTTTGAACTTGGGCCCTCATGCTGCAGTGAGCACTTTGCTGACTGAGCCATCCCCTAAGCCTTATTTTGCATCTTGGAGTTGGAGTTCAGATCCTCTTCTGGGTAAACCTTATGTACCTTTTTTTTTGCCCATTAGCCTAGAGTTCATTTTGAGATTCTTTTCCCGTTGAGTTTACAGTATCTGTGTGTGATGTTCGACTGGAATCAGAACACTCAAGATTGGGATTATGAGTGAGGGTGTAACCAGGGAAGTGTAACTGAGTTAGAGGTTCCACTGTGAGTACGAATGGCACCAGCAATGGGCTGCGCCCTTGAATGCAATAAAAAAAAAAAAAGACGATGATTTTGGCTATCTTCCTCTATCGCTTTCCACTTTACTATTTTTGAGCCAGGCTCTCCCATCCAATTTGGAGTTCATCCTTTCCCAGGCTGACTGCTCAGGGAAGCACCGGGATCCTCCTGTCCCTACCCTGTGGCTGTGGAGTGATGGACACACACATCCACTCCTGGCTTATTTTGGAGGTGCTGGGATCTGAGTTCAGGTCCTCACGGTTGCTGTGCGTCTTGTGTGAGCCCACCTTCGCTGAGCCCCTGAGCCTTAGCGAGAGCTTCCTATGTAAGTCTATCAATAATCATGCTCCCTTGAAGACCATGGACATTTTCTTCTGAGATATCATGGACTGTAGTTTCTACCTCGCTTTCTTAATTCTTTTTTTTTTTTTTTTTTTGGAGGACAGGCTCTACATTGTAAATCCCTGGTTTTATTTATTTATTAATTTATTTGTTTATTTGTTTATTTATTTATTGCCTCTAACATTACCAAGTTGTTTTTACCCAGCTACCAGAGACTTCCAGATCCCTCTGGAATTCCAGGCTTGGTTCTCTCCTCTATTGTTGGCTTTGCTCCTCATGCATCCAGCAAGGACTCATCTCTTTCACCCGCCTTCTTCATTCTGTCATTCCATCTTCTCATCATACGTCAGGCTTGGATTTAGCATTTTCCTGACTTTCTACTTTCTTTGAGAGTTCAGATGGTTGCTGTCACACGACTCCTTCCTGCTTTTCTGGCATTCTTCTTCATGAAACAATCATCTCAGAAAGGCAAACCTACAGTCCACTTTTAAACATGGTGTTTGTCTTTGTGTGGGTTGTTTGTTTGTTTTTGCTTTTAGGGTATTTTTTTTTTTGGCCCAGAAATGTTATGGGAGCATCGTTTGTGCATTTTTAAACTTGATTTTTAAAAATTGCCTTTTTAACTCATTGTGCAACGGAACTTCACATTTCAGATTCATTCCTTATTGTAAGATCCTGTGGTTGAGTTTTCTTTTGATATGCAACTTGCTTCCTTGGTACCATCAAATCTCCTATAAAACCAGAGATGACGGCCAGCTTTGAGGTTTACCTTCAGTTTGAGTTTTCTATTCCTTTGAGAGGCTGGGGAAGAAGAAAGAGTTGGCACATTGCTACTACGGAGTTCTGTGTCAGTAGACTCTACAATATTTCCTATTCTCTTTCTCTCTCCCTCTCCCCACCTCTCCCTCTCCCTCTCTCTCTCTCCTTCCCTCTCCTCCTCCCCTCCCCTATCTCTCTCATCTTCTTTGTGTATGTGTGTGTGTCTCCTCTCTTTCTCTCTCCCCTCTCTCTCTGCAATTATTCCATCCTGTCTTTAAAGCCAGTGGTTGAGCATGTATCATGTCTCAGGATGAGATGAGGGATCCAAATTGTCCCCCATCCACACTGTCTCAGAAACCTACCAGATGGGTAAGTAATCCTCTCTTTACAAATTAAGACGAGACCCATTGAGACGTATCTGGCTTCTCTCAGGGATGCCAGGAACATTCTTAGTCCCTTCCTGACTCTGATTTGCTGTTGTTTTCAGAATAACCAGTTCCGTCACAAAAGTAAAAGATTCCTATTGTATACATCTCTGGAAGTGATTTAAAAATACCCAGAGACGGAAGCTAAAGCCTGTTACCATCTCACCACACAGAAATAACAGCTGTTTACCTTCTGACACCGCCGTGGCGTTGTGTGTGTGTGTGGTGTGTGTGTGTGGTGTGTGTGTGTGTGTGTGTGTGTGTGTGTGTGTTTGTGTACATGTGTGTATCAATCTAATGTGGATAGTGTGCACGTGGCTTGGAAATTTTATTTGCTTTTGCTTGGCAATATACCTTGGCAAATTTTTCATGTCTAAATATTCTTATTAGTTTTCACCATCAGTGCTAATACCTTTCTTCCTCCTGTGCTTATCCATGTTTCTCACTTATCTGCAAAGAAACACTATTTATAATAACTGAACAAAAGGCCAAGCTAGGGGACCAGCAGGATGCATCAAGCTATACACTTAAAATAAGTGGAGCATCTGGTTATCCTGTGGAATTGTGAGGAAGCAGTGGATGGTCCTAGCACGCCTCTGTACATTTATACCCTTATATGGACACATGTGTGCCTGTCTCAGACTGCAGTAGACATGATACAGCAGGTATCAAGAATCTATGCTCATCTGGGTGGTGGCGGCACATGCCTTTAATCTTAGCACTGGGGAGGCAGAGGCAAGTGGATCTCTGTGAGTTGGAGGCCAGCCTGGTCTGCAGAGTAAGTTCCAGGACAGCCAGGACTATGCAGAAAAACAGTGTCTCATAAAATAAACAGGCAAACAAAATCTCCTCTCATTTCCATTCCCAGTGTGTGATGGGATGAGGGCATTAGATTACACACTAGTCTTCCATATCTCAACTATAAAGCAGGAGGTGTCACATCTTCCCCCACATGTCTTCCAGAGGAACTTGATTCCTAAAAGGCTAGTGCAATTGCTTGTGGAATGATGAATTCCATGTACCACATAGGGATAATGAGGAATAATGAGGGTGATGAAAGTCCATTCTACTAAGTTTATAAGCACCGACCCTACAGAAGCCAGGATGGGCAAACCATTGCAGGAGCCCCGCCCCTGGCCGGAGCCCAGCCCCCCACAGAGCCCCACCCCTGGCAGGAGCCCTGCCTCCTGCAGGAGCCCCGCCCTCTGCAGGAGCATTGCCCTCTGCAGAAGAGACTTGTTAGGCAAGTTTCATTTTTTTTTTTTTTAATCAATGATCTTCTGGGTGACAGTGCATACCTCCTCTCATCACTCTGATATGATTAATTCATTCATCATGTTAGACTGATTTAATTATTTATTATGGCGTTTTGTTTATTTAATTTGCATATCAATGGCCGGGGTGCATCATAGCTCTGCTTCCTGCAGAATCATATTAAGAAAGGTTTCTATGCTGATGCAGGTTCCAAGGGTGGGGGTTGGGGAAACTTTCTCTGTAATTGAATACTTAAGTGCTTACGTGCAACAGTTAAATTTTTTTTTTCTGGTCTGATGGCCATCCAGCTCATTCTTGATCATTCCAAGAAGACAGTGAGCTGTAAATTATGTGTTCTCATCTATCCTCTAGTCAATATTGGCATATTTTACCTTCCTATAGAGAGGAAAGCTGTTCCCTTGAGACACAAATATCTCAAATTCTTGGTCCTTGATTTCAAGGAGAAACAACATCAGTAGCCGTTGTCTGACTCCTCGTCTCTGGGTTCTCTATTTTAAATACACAGACTTCAGTAAGATGGAGCTCCAAAGAGACATTGTCCACGTTTCCATCTCCAGTTCCCTAGTTAGGGGCAGTAGGAGGAAGGCCGCTTGGCCACCAACATCTTTATGAAGTAGACTGAAGACCTGGGAGTGAGCTTGGACGCAGCGGTGTTTAGTGTGACTTTGGTGAACCACTGAGAGTAACTCACATCTCTGAGACATTTTTATTATCATTTTGTGCTCTCCCTCTGTATTCCCACTGTGGTCACTATTGCTGTATGATGGGCCACCTAAACACTTGGTGGATCAAGGCATCAGCTCTTGGTGTTGCTCATGAGGACGTCTTTTGAGTCACGCTTGGTAGAAAGCTTGCCTCTGCCCCGCAGTAGGCAGTTGGGAACTGAGGAATGCCTTGCTAACCTGTGTACCAAATGAGCACCGTAGATCAGCTGGGCTGAGGGCTGAAGGATATCAGTGTTTTACCCTCTTGGTCTGCCTCTTCACAGCATGGAGTCTTTAGAAATGTGTTACCTGGATTTTGTAGCTTTCCTTTGGAAGTTACACATCATGTCCATTCTGCGTGTGTGTGTGTTCACAGTTTCATACAGGATTGGGGGGAGGTAAACAAGTGCTTGCACATAGTAATGGGGGTGGTGCCAGAGTCGGGGAGCAGAGGAGCATGTGGGTGCGAGATGCTGCTGCTGTTGTCTTTGGAAAATGTAGTCTGCTTCAACTTGTCAGAGCTTGAATGACTCCCCCTTTCTTTTATAAATAATATGGAGACTTAGGGAGGATGAGTGTCGTCATTGTTGTGAAGAGACACCATGAACAAGTTAACTCTTATAAAGGCAGATATTTAATTGGGATTGACCAACAGTTTCAGAGGTTCAGTCCATTATCTTCATAGTGGGAAGCATGGCATCCTGCAGGCAGATTTGGTGCTAGAGGAGCCAAGAGTTCTACATTTTGATTTTAAGGTAGCCAGGAGGAGACTGTCTTCTGCAGGCAACCAGGAGGAGGGTCTGGATCACACCAGCCAGATTTGAGCCCTCAAGCCTATTAGACCTCAAAGCTCCACCTCTATGTGACACACTTTCTCTAACAAGGCTCCACCGCCTCTATCAAGGCCACACCTCCCAATAGTGCCACTCCCCATGGGCCAAATGCCTTCAAACCACCACAGCAAGTAATATCTCTATGGTCACAAGCTGAGGGAGTGCTTAAGTTGACCTTGACTCCTGGAATCTGCCTCCTGAGAGCACACCACTGGCCATGAGTTACCATCACACCAAATGCTTATGGAGCCATTGCTACTCTATGGTGTCACTGTGTGGTATCTATTTATGAAGCTATGGCTGCATGGTCTCCTATGCACTATGATGCTATTACAACCTCACCTAAACTCTTTAACAAAATTTAAGATGGACACCAAAACATATAGTGGTTTAAGGGCTTTGCTCTCGGTTACATAGGAAAGGGTCAAAGGTGAGTTTCAGAGTCAGCCTCCAGAGATGGTGTGCACAACAATACACTGTTCAAGTTCTAAAGTAACCATGTTACATGAGTAGCATTTGTAATGACTACTCATGAGTCCTCATTCTACTGCATCGAAATCAGAGAGAGTGGAAAACCACAGGGCTCTGGATTGAGACATGGGTTTCTGCTCTGGGTTTGGGAATATTATCTTCTCCTGTTGTGTGGGGTCAAATATTTCTGCCCAGGCAACCCGGAGAGGCCGATGTGTGTCCTCAGCACTGGGCACTGACCTGTCCCAGTTTCTCAAAGCCAGAGGAATGGCCAAGGGGCTCCTGCAGCCCATTGTTCCAGAGGATCCAGGGTAGGGGATGTTCTGAGTTCTCAAGTGAGTTACCACAAGGCTGAGCCAGCTTATCTTATAGGTTTGCCAGGCAGAAACAAATCTGAATCCAGGCTCTACCAAATGCCCTGCACCTATCCCCCTCTCTTTCCTGTAATTCTTTCAACATATGCCCTGACTTAAAATAGAATCACTGGTTTTATTTCTGTTTTAAATCATTTATCCATGAACCTTGAGTAATGTCACATGAGAGACTGTATACTTGAACCACCCGGCTAAGCGGCTTCCAAATTCTCCAGCAATAGAAACTATGAGTTAATAAGTAATCCATTATTTCAAGCTGCTAGGATCTGGGGTAATTTGTTATGCAGCAGTGGATAGCTATTACAATATGAAATTCTCACTGTCCATTGCCCTTTATGAGCTCTGGTCTCCAACTTCTTCAGTGTGTCCTCCTACATTTCCATTTATTCTTTAAGGATCCGGCTTAAGAGATTGGTGACTATTGTAAAAGTGCTATTTGTTATCACAATGAGGCATCATATTGGGGGGCTATATGTCTGTATGGACACAGGTGTGTGCACACCAATGTGTGCATGTGAAAGCCAGAGGAGGATGTCAGTATCCTGCTCTATTGATGGCTGTCTGCCTTATATCCATAAGACAGGGCCTCTCACTGAACCTGGAGGTAGGCTAGCAGCCATCAAGCCCTGCTAAACTTCCTGTATCCACATTCTGTAGTGCATGGGGCATGGTGGCTGGAGATTTGAACTCAAGTCCTCATCCTTGCCCAATGAACATTCTTGCCTACTTCCTAGACCCTGAAGAATCTTGCTTTCTGGAAGATTGACTCAGATGGTAAAGTGTTTGCCATGCAAACCTCATGACCTGAGTTGAGATCCCCAACATTCACATCAAGAATCCAGATGTGGGGACTAGAGAGATGGCTCAGTGGCTAAGAGCACTTGCTGCCCCTCCAGAGGACTCAGATTTGATTCCCAGCAGCAACACTACTGTTTACAATCATCTATAACTTCAGCACCAGGGAAGTCAATGCTCTCCTCTGGACTTCAAGAGAACCAGGCTTGCGAGTGGTACATAGACATAGATGCAGGCAAAATAAATCACACACATTTAAAACTGCAGTGACATCCACTCATAATCCCAGTAGGGGGTGCTAGAACTCACTGGTCATCGATCTCAGCTGAGCCAGTGAGATCTAGGTTAAGTGAGAGACCCTGTCTCAAAAAACAAGGTGGCTTCTGATGAATGACATCCAAGGTTGCCCTCTGTCTCCACAGACACATACCATAGGTATGTATGCGTACATATGCATATATATATATATATACACACACACATACACACATATGCACACATGCATATATACTACATGCATAGCCACACATATATGATTTTTTAGTTTATTTTAAAATTAAATTTACTTGGGCTGAGAAAATGGCTTGATGGTTCAAATTAATTTTGCAGAGGACCCATGTTTAATCCCCAGCACCTAAATCAGGCAGCTTACAACACTCTATAATTCTAGTTCTAGGCAATCTGACCACCCTCTGCCCTCTACAAACACCTGGACTCAGATATATACACCCACATACAGACACATGCAATACCCTGCCCACAAACACACTTAATTTAAAAATGAATCTTTAGATGAAAATTTGCCATTCTTGGCATATCTAGGCTAGCATCGCATTCTATGAACACATTAAGAGTGTTCCCCTAAAGAAAAAAAATACTGCTTCCGTTTGACAAACTCTACTGTTCTTCTAACCCAGCTGGCCCAAATGGTAAATAGATCTTGCAAGGAAATCTCTTCCCCCTACCACATGACTCAAAGTCTGAGAGAATGGTTATGACTTCACCAGCAATCCCAGGCCAAGGATAAATAGAACTGCACTTCATCTGACTCCGCAGATGTCTCTCATAAGCACCCTAGTGAGCTTCTCAGACATCGCCACTGAATTTCCTAAGAGGCTCGGGTATGGCTACTCTAGGAGGTCTGGAGCATAGCCATGTGACCTGCCTCGAACAGGTCAGTTCTTTAAAGTTTCATGCTTTCGCTTAAAAATTCATGTGGATTTTTAAATTCTGCTTATAAATATATTCATGTTGGGTTTGGGCATCATATTTGTTGGTCAGGCTAGTCTTAGTTATATCTTAATAAGAAATAAACGCCCAACTCTTAGGGGCTTCTTGGATTGGGGAATGTGTGTAGCTCTGCTGTCCCTTCGAGATCTGAGGCATGCTGAATGACGTAAAATTGTACTGTCTTAAATTCCAATTTGTTCCGTATGGTGTTTCTTAATTTTGTGCTCACGTTGAAGGAAGGACTTAAGCTTAATCACATGCACTTGTGCACATGTGTGTTATTTCACGAAGTCACACTTCTGTGTGTATGCTCTGTGGTTCGCCCAGTTGGTGACTCCGGAATATTTTTGTGACACTGACATTTGTTCCATGAAATTCACAAGGGTGAAGGAGGGAGAGAATGTACAAGGCATTCTAGAAAGTCCCCTGGCCAGGCTTATAAGTGGCAATGCCACTCATCGGAAGCCAAACCACATGTTCCCAATAGACCTGCAAGAGAGGAGTAGAGACCAAGTCTTGTGTGCTTAGGAAGAGGTCAGCGAAATGGGATTTACTATGTACATAGTCTCCGATGCTTACAATCATGATCTAAAGAATAGAATCAGGTTTCCTCTTATCTTATTACTTAGTGGGTGGTGCCCTGTTGTCTTGAGTGGTGACTCTTTGCCTTGAGTCTGTAATGGAGGATTGTAGTTGAGTCTGGAATGGTGAGAAAGCTGGTTCTCAGGCTAAGTGGAGGGATTGGAGTCCCAACCCAGCCACAAAACTTCTACTCTACAGTTTGTCCTCCTGCCATGGTGTGCTTGGACCAAAGCCTAGCGTAGTCATCAGAGAGACTTCATCCAGCAAATGATGGGAGCAGATGCAGGGACCCACAGCCAAATACTAAACAGAGCTTGGGAAGTCCTGTGGAGAAGACGAGGAGAGATTGGAAGAACCAGAGGGATTGAGGACACCACAAGAACACAGCCACAAAATCAGTTGACTGGGACTCAAGTGGGCTCATAGAGATCAAGGAGCCTGTATGGGTCAGACATAGGTCCTCTGCATGTACGTTATGGTTGTATAGCTTGGTGATCTTGTGGGATTCCTGAGAATGGAAGCAGGGGCTGTCTTTGACTCTTTTACCTGCCTTTGGGACCCTTTCCTCCTTCTGGGTTGCCTTGTCCAGCCTTGATGTAGGAACATGTGCCTGGCCTTACTGTAGCTTGTGATGCAGTATTTGGTTGATGGCCCTGGAAGGCATGCTTTTTTCTGAGGGGAGGTGAAGTGTAGGTGGTAGCCTCAGGGGAAAGAGGAGGTGGAAGGAGAGAATTAGGGAGGGGAAACTGCAGCCAGGATGTAATGTATGTAAGAAAAATAAATAAAAAGAGAAAAAAGCTGGTCCCATGCCTGGAGGTTCTCCTTTGTCACTGTGCCTCACATAAATGGCTTCTTTATTGTGTGATAAGTGGCATCAGAATAATCACTAAGCAGAGAGGTTCTGAATTCTCCTAGCAGTGGCGCCATACACTTGTGGTGTTGGGTGATGAGAGGCTCCTTTATGTGTAGAAGGAGATTGATCGATGTCCAGAAACATTTAATACCTTCATTCTGATCTCACCCCAGCCCCATCCTCCAGAGCCTCATCCTTAACGCTCCACTAGAACCCTGCCCTGGACTCTTTCCTGAAGGTCAGCTGCAGCAGGGAACAGCAGTCTGCGGCCTGGAACTATGCTGGACAACATGCTTTTAATTACCGCATTCTAAGTCTCACAACTAATGCTATAGTTACATATTTTAACATCATCTCAAGGGGATCTGTGTAACATAGGTTATACTGAGTTTCTGTTTAGAAAATAAAGAAAAAGAAGCGTACTCCCTATTGGTGCTCCTACATGAACACAGAATTGTGAGGATAAAAGGTTCGTTGGCTCTGTCTGGAAGCATACACTTGGAACAAGCATAAGCGGTAGTTCATAGGTGGACGTAGTTTGAATCTGGGTTTAGAGCCATCGTCTGGGTCTTCTTGCCCACTAAGTGGGAGGTGCTTCTGCCTGTCTAATAGTGAGACGTACATTTTTAACAAAGAAACATATTGATAACTTTTTTCGTGTGTGTGTATGTGTGTGTGTGTGTGTGTGTGTGTGTGTGTGATGTGTTTTCATGCATATGGCTGTCATGTGTGCACATGCTTACAGAGACTTGAGGCGGATGATGGAAACGATCTTTGGTCATTCCCACATCTACTTCAGTGAGGCATCGTCTCTCACTTAATCTCAGTGCTTAGTGACATTGTTAGTCTTTCCAGCCACCTTGCTCTGGGGTCCCCTCTCTCTACATTCTGAGGTTGTAATTTAGATGCACTGTCTTATCTATCCAACCTTTATGTGGCTTCTGTGGATCTGAGCCCCTGACCTCGTGCCTTAACCATTGGGCTAACCTCCCGACAGCCATACACGGCATACAGAAGGAAAAGCTCATCACCACGTTAAGTGGCTTTAGCTATATTTACAATACCATGCAGCCATCACCACTGTCCATTTCCAGAACGTTCTCATCGCTGAAGAAACTGTAGCCATAAAGCAATGTTTCTTCGTTTCCCACCTGCCAGCCCCTGTCAACTCCTATTCCGTGTTCTGACTCCGTGACCCTGCCTACTTTAGCCACTTTGTGTAAGCTGAGTCAGACACAATGTTCTCTTGGAGCGAGGTCCTGCTTGCTGTGTTTTGTCTGGTTGCTTTTGCACCGTGTCGCAGAGGTGAGTAGCTGTGTTCCACGCTGAATGTCCCAGGGACCTGAAAATATTTGCGATTAATGCTCTCCAGAACAAAGTTTGCAGACTCCCGAATGCGATTGGAGGTGGCTGACCTCTATGATTATTTCATTAGTGTGGGAGAGGAGCCTCATTTCCAGACTGTCAGGGATAGACTTTTGCAGCGTAAATGTAACCAAGACCTTTAACTCTATCTGTTCAAATTCCTAGTGTTTTCAGCCTCCCTCAGTTTCAAAGCTAAAAGGATGAAAACTATTTGGGGACTATAGTTAACATATATTTCAAAATAGCTAAAAGAGAATTTTAGATGTCTCCCCTAAAAAGGGGGGGGAGAAATATTTGAGGTGATCAGTGTGCTAGCTAATAGGAATGGAAAATTTCACTAACTCTGCATGCATTGAAACCACATTGATATGCACATATGTCCATAATACAGAGAGATAATTAGCAGTTTGAAATCAAACAAAAATCTTGGGATCAGCCAGGTGACTCAGAGGGTAAAGATGCTTGCCAGTAAGCATGGTGACCTGAGTTCGATCTCCAGAATCCATATGGTAGAAAGAAAGAACTGGTTCCTGCAAGTTGTCTCTGTCGTTCGCTTGCTTGCTGTGGCATGCAGATGCACGCATACACAATAAATAGTAAATGCAACTTTTTAAAACTTGGAATAAACAAGAACAAGAACGTGAGACATTCTGTCCTGGCTTGTTCATTTTCCATTTTCTATAGCAGAGATTTTTAAAAAATAATAGCTATAATAATAATTATTGTAGAATTAGTTATAGAGAATTTCGTATAACATGTCTTCATCATATCATTTGCCACTCCCTCCTCAACTCCTTCCAGAACCAACCCCCTACTTCCTGTCTGTGTTTTAGAGGAGCCTGTCTGTCTCACAGCCGATGTCCCAGTCCACTGCCTATTACAGCTTTTCTGCCCACTCTTCTGCAATGTTCCTGAGCTTTAAGTGTTATTGTAAGATTATTAACTAGGAAAGGCACTCCATGCTCCCTTGGTCTCTACATTTTGACCAATTGTAATGATCTCCATTTGCTGTGAAGAGAAGCCTCTTTGAGGTGGGGTGAGAGCTACATGAATTTGTGTGCACAAGTGGGGTAAGTATTCGGAATACCGAGTGATAAATACGGGTCAATTTTGATTCTTCTACAAGCAGACATCCAGTTAGACCAGCACCATTTGTTGAAAATGCTTCTTCTTTTCCATTGTACGGTTTTGGCTTCTTTGTCAAAACTCAAGTGTCTATAGGTGTGCAGGCTTATTTTTAGGTCTTTGATTCTATTTCATTGACCAGCCTCCATGTTTTGATGCCAGTTTTATGTAGTTTTTATTACCATTGCGCTGTAGTACAGCTTGAGATCAGTGCTAGTGAGACCTCCAGAAGTTCTCTTATTGTACAGGATTGCTTTAGCTATCTTGTTCCTCCTTTTTTCCTTCCCATATGACGTTGAGAATTGCTCTTTCAAGGTCTGTAAAGAATTGTGTTGGAATTTTGGTGGCAATTGGATTGATCTGTAGATTGCTTTTGGTAAGATGGCCATTTTTACTATATTAACTCTACCGATTCATGAGCATGGGGGGTCTTTCCATTTTCTGCTACCTTCAGTTCAAGATTACAGTGGTTTAGGACAGTGGTCGTAAGCAGAGTGCTCCCCTCTAGGGCC
The DNA here is from genome assembly GCF_011064425.1 of Rattus rattus. Taxonomy (NCBI): domain Eukaryota; kingdom Metazoa; phylum Chordata; class Mammalia; order Rodentia; family Muridae; genus Rattus; species Rattus rattus. The sequence continues at coordinate 141,712,641 of NC_046158.1, read as the reverse complement.
CATGGCCTCAGCAACCATGGGTAGTCGGTTAGGTTTACCTTGCAAAGCATGAATTCCCTCTTATCGAGTATGCCTTACTTCTAATTAGGTCGCTGATGGTTATCCCCGGATATAAGTGCCATTATTGTATCTTTGGGGATATCTTGTCTGCTGGCATTCTTGTCCTTTATTCGCGTTATAGCTGGACAGGGCTACTGATTGTCTTTCTCTTTTGACAGCTCCTATGGTGCTTTCAAAAACTATGAGGGCTGGCCATCAGTGAGGAGCCTTCCAGGTCAAATCCTGGTCAGATCCATTCCTCCAATTTCCATGTTCAAAGTGTGTGGTGTCTTCAACAGCAGGGTCCTTTCTTTTTTGGAAGGAACCAAGGACAATGGCAAGAGCCTGTGTTATCTGGGGAGGGGTCTCTTGGACTCCCTTGACCAACAACTGGAAAGGACTTTTCCCATGCCTGCCACTGAAGATGCTGTTGGATAGTCTACAGTTTTGAGGGGGAAGCATTGTCTCCCTAGTTTTTGATGTAACTTCAATTAAAATATATGCATGTATAGGCATAGATTTATGCATGCTTTATGTAATTTTAAGCAGGAATAAGATGATATAATTCCTTATGGCTTTTTAAAACACCCTTAGTGCTATTTATCTGCCTTCCTTCCTCCCCCTCTGTGGTACCATTACCCCTGCCTCCAGGGAGGTCTCCCCACATCTGTTTCTCCTGTTCCCCCTTTAATGGTAACAGTGTCGTCCTCTTTCCCTCCAAACCCCTTCTGCTCAATCCTGGCCACTCCACACAGCTTTTTCCTAATATAAGGTAATGACACTGGGTGAATCAGCTAACTTCTCGGGCTCCCTTTCCATTAGTTTGAGCGATGAATTTGTTTTTCCTACTTAGATTTTGACCTTTCTTTGTTTTATGATCTTATCTCTTCCATGAAGAAAAATAAGACTCTGCCTTAGAGGTCTAAAGCCATGGCCCATGTCCTCAAACTTATTTCTTAGTTTACTGTTTGCTTCAAAATACAAGTCTGTGATCGTGGTTTCTCGCCTTCCAAGACCCTTCACTTTTATTGTCCCAATGAGTGCACCGTGATGGGAGATGGTGTCATGCATGGGGCAGAGCTACCTGCCACCTGTCATGTGACAAACATTTTCCAAACTATTTGCATTATAATGGTACTGGACAAAACCTCAAAAAATTATCCATATCAGAGTTTAGTGACATGTCTCTAAATATCCAGATAGTCAATACCTGCATAACAGACATAACTGTACATGTGCATTTGTGTGAATGTGTGTGTGTGAGTACGTGCATGCATGTGTGTATGTGTGTGTATGTGTTTGTGTATATGTGCGTGTGTGCATGTGTGTGTGTGTGCTGTGTGTGTGTGTGTGTGTGCATGTGTGTGTGTGTGTGTGTGTGTATGTGTGTGTGTGTATATGTGTGTGTGCCTGTACATGTGCATGTGTGTGTGTGTGTGCATGTGCATGTGTGTGTGTGTGTGTGTGTGCTGTGCATGTGTGTGTGTGTGTGTGTGTGTGTGTGTGCGTGTGTTTTGCGATGGGTGTTCATGTTTGCATGTCTGTCTTTCTGTGTGACGTGGTTGTATGTGTGCTCCCATGTGTCTTAGGGTCTTCATTCCTGTGAAGAAACACCATGACCAATGTGTCCTTATAAAGAACCACATTTACTGGAGCCTGGCTTACTGCTTTTGAGGTTCAGTCCATTTTCATCACATAGGGAAACTTGGCAGTATCCAGGCAGGCAATGTGCTGGACAAGCTGAGAGTCCTTCATCGTGGTCCGAAGGCAAGCAGGAGAAGACTGATTTCCAGACAGCTAGGAGGAGAGTCTCAAAGCCCACCCCCTCAGTGACACAGTATTTGCAGCAAGGCCACACCTAATAGCACCACTTCTTGGGCCAACCATATTCAAACTACCACACCATACATGCATGCATGTTCTCATTTGTGTGCATGGAGAGGCCAGAGCAGGGCATTGGCTGTCTTCCTCCTTTGCTCTCTGAGTTACTACTTTCAGACAGGGTATCCCACTGAAATGGAAACCCAAGCTGGATTTCCATTAAGTCCATGAAATATGACTGTTTCCATTCCCCTATGTTTGGACCAGAGGCACGCACAGCCAAGCCTGGTTTTTCACATGGGTGCTAGGTATCTAGACTGTATCAGGGGATCCAGACTCATACCTTGCAGGTCAAGTGTTCTTAACCATTAGCCACCTGCTTACCTCTGTTTGTTTTAAAGACAAAAGTCTCATTCTCTAGTCAGCGCTGGCCTTAAACTATGGGCAATCTTCCTGATTTAGCCTTCCTGGTACTAAGATGACAGATAGAAACTATTACACAGCTTACTTCTGATGTGTCTTTATTCCAGTCAAACTTTATTGGCAAAAATAGATAACAGGCCACACCTTCTTCTAAACGGTGCCATTCTTTCTCTTAACCTTACCTATGTTTGCATAAGTATTATTGTTTTTTGATCTCTGTTTGCAAAGCTGATGGCTTCGTGGGGTTACAGTAGATAACCCACTCATGAGAGTTGCCGTACTTAGGCACGTTCTCTTTTTTCCTACAATAACCAGTAACCCATGTACGGAAACTGGAGCACCAAGTGTGATCTGCTCTGCATTCTTCCCTCTGCCTTCTATACTTTTGGTCAATACTGCTCATTTTACACAGTTTAACAGCTCCTTAGTACTGCGTGTTACTGTAGGAAGTCTGAAGGGCAACATGCCTGTGGTGTGACCTGCAAATTGAGATTTCTCTGTGTTCCTCTTTTTTGTCCTCTTTCAAATTCTTAGTGATTTCAAGTCTCTTTCAAAATTCTAGTGTTAGCTACTATTTCCCCCCCATTTGAAGTTGTATAGGAATATAAGTGGAAAGCAAGGAGAAGTCCTAAAATGCAGGAGTGTGCTCATTTCTCTGCCAAGAGGAAGGTAGTGGGGAGTGTTGGGAAATAGAACCAAGTATTTGTGAATGGACTTCTTGGTAAGAACTGGAGTTGATGGGTGGGGACAGATGGGGAAGGGAGTTAAAATGTAATTAAAATGTCTTTTTTAGGGCAGCACATTCTCTAGCTCTCCGGTTCGAGTTAGAGAGGCCTCTTCAGTTTCATAAAGAGAACCCACCTCCTAGATTGCCTGTCTCAGAAGATAGTGACCACATGCATCGAGGTGGATCCCAAATTCCCTGACAAACTGCTGAGCTGTAACCCTGGTGTCTGAGTCAGGGTTTCTATTCCTGCACAAAACATGATGACCAAGAAGCAAGTTGGGGAGGAAAGGGTTTATTCAACTTACACTTCCACATTATTGTTCATCACCAAAGGAAGTCAGGACTGGAATTCAAGCAGGTCAGGAAACAGGAGCTGATGCAGAGGCCATGGAGGGATGTTACTTACTGGCTTGCTTCTCCTGATTGGCTCAGCTTGCTTTCTTATAGAACCCAGGAGTCCAGCCCAGGGACAGCACCACCCACAATGAGCTGGGCTCTCCCAACTTGATAACTAGTATGCCTTACAGCTGGATCTCATGGAGGCATTTCCTCAACTGAGGCTCCTTTCTCTGTGATAACTCCAGCTTGTGTCAAGTTGACACAAAACCAGCCAGTATACCTGGGTGTCCCAACAATGGCAGTGGCAGGATCCTTATCTCCTCCTGTCTGTGAGCATTTCTCAGTCTCTGTACTTCATGAGGAATCATGCTCCTACATGGAAATTGGCAGAATTCTTATAATTGTGCTGGCATCCACTTGTAAAATATTTATGGGTCAAATATAATATGAAAAGGTCTTTAAGCCATAGACTTGAAAGTTCAAATCTGCCCTTCTTCTCAAGCACAACCCCCACATAGACCTCTGTTTTCTATTTTGTAGAATGCGTATAATAGTATCTATCCTATGGCATCTTCTTGTTCATTCAGTAATTCATTTGAACAATGGTTCCTGTGTGCCGTACACTATATGATGTATCTGTGAGAACTAATACTGATATATGCCAAACTGATGTTGCAAGGATTAGATATAAAATACGGAATGTGTCTTAGATGTAATAAACAGGAACTTTATAATACAGGAGATGTGTTGTTATCCAATGATCATGGTGTTCGTGGATGTTAGGTGTCCCATGTCACAGGCAAGGACTGTTGTCATTGTTCCTGTTACATCCTATTGGTTTTTATTGTTTTGTTTTTTGTTTTTGGTTTTGTTTTGTTTTGGCTTTTTACTTAGGGGTCTGATGAGATGTTGATCTATGTTACAAATGACTAGTCATATTTGACCAGGTTTCCTGTTCCTATAGCCCTGTCTCCCCCAGTTAATTTCTTGTTAAAACACACAACGACAGATTTGTCAGTTCCAAGAGAGGGAAACATATTGCTTCACCACCTTACCCAAGATCTTGTGTTTGGAAGAGCAGCCTCATGGAGCATAGACCCATACCTTTAAAGTTTAAGGCACGTCTCTCATTCTGTAGTCCATACTAACTTGGAGCTCACCATTGTAGCCCAAGATAGCCTTGTCTCCATGAAGTCCCTTCTGCAGATGCATAGGTGCTAGGATTATATATGTATGTTATCATGTCTTGACCACATTTTTTCACTAGATAATACTGCTTAAGCTAAGATCAAGACACATGGAGACCTTCTCATTGAAGCCATTGAAAAGACAAAGCAGATGGAAAGAGGGTCATAGCTTGGGACCAGCTAAGATATCTAATAATTCTTTATTTCCTTAACATATCCAAAACACCTAATGCTGATGTTCTGGGGACCCAGAGACAAGTGGGATATATAATCTGCTGGAGCAAGCCCCAAGTTTGCCCTAGAGATCTCACCTCCTGAGTTTTAGGGACTTCCTCCCATATGACTCCAGATGACTGCTAGAAACAGTGGGGTTGGGCAGATGTTGTGATTTGTCATTTCCAGTAGGAGGCTATAATATGGTATCATAGCTTCTACCTGGAACTTTTCTGTGTAGGATCCCTCTCTCTGGAGGAATTTAGAAGTCCCAGCATAAGCAATCTTCCAAAGAGACCCATGTGGGAGCTGGAGAGATAGCTCAGTGGTTAAGAACACACACTGTTCTTCCAGAGGTCCTGAGTTCAATTCTCAGCAATCACATGGTGGCTCACAACCATCTGAAATGGGATCCGATGTTCTCTTCTGATGTGACTGAAGACACATCAGAAGATGTGATGTGACAGCTACAGTGTACTCATATACGTAAAGTAAATAGATCTTTAAAAAAAAGAGAGACCCATGGGGCCTCCAGACAATAGCCTTTCCTACTGGCCTGTGGCTGGTAGGTCTCACAAATCTAGCAAGTTCCATGAAAGAGCAATTAGGTCATAGCAAGGGAGGACAGCACCTATAGCAAGTGCGGTTTACCCTGATATTGAATGGTAAGGAAGAATTGGTCAAGGAGACAGTGGAAAATAGGCAGGCATACGTGTGGCTTCTCCAAGTGGGTGGTATTGACTAGCTTGACAAGATTGAGGGGCAGGTCTGGATTATAAACCACGGGACTAGGGTTTCTACCAGGGGCAACTAGCAAGTCACCTTGGACATGGGACAGATAATATGAGCAGCACAGGCTATGGAACCTCTGTATTGGATGGCACTTCATGTGGTCATGGTCATTCTATATCTATGCGATCCAACAGGGTGGCTCAGCCACAAGTAGCTATTAAGGACTTGAAAGATTAAGAATGTGGCTAGTACAAGTGGGGAATTGAGTTATAAATTTTATTTCATGTTGTTGAGATTGAATTTAAATTTCACTGTGAGACTGGTGGTTACTAAAGGGGGGACTGGATTTTAGCTGGTCAAGTGGAGATCTGGATTACAGGCTTTCTTTCCCAGAATCTGGAAGAACTCATTGATGGCTCTGAAGGATGGGTAGAAGATGACAGAGAGATGTTGGGAGCACAGTTTGGGAGGAGGATGAAGGCTGTCCTAGAACCTGGATTTTTATGGCTTCTTGTGCCTTCCGGGAGCCCCAGGAGCACATGAGAACAGAAGCTATGGAAACTAAGTATCTCCATTCTTCCCCAGACATACCTAAATGAATCAATGCAACTTCCATAATGCTAATTTCTCAATGGCAAAAGGATGCACAAGTTTACCACCTTTAGAGAGGAAGTTTATCCCCAGCCCCTGGCACTCACAGAAGCCTCTCTCCACAGTAGAATTCTATCTGTACATCTTTCGTGTATCTGGATCTCTGGATAGGAAGCCTACTTCCTATCTATTCATTCACTTCTTTACCTGCAGAATGGAATCTAAACACTATCTACTTTACACTAATTTCATGAGCCACAAGGGAGCCAAATTCACATATCCACTTAGGAGAGCGAATGCCACATTTTAGAATTAAGGACTACTTGGGGGTAGGTAGATGGCTCAGTCGGGTAAGTGTTTGCTGTGCAAGCATGTGGACCCCAGCACCCATTTAAAAAGCTAGGTATGATAATGTGTGCCTATGAGCACAGCATTAGATAGAGTTGTGGGGTAGGAGGGTGAAGGAGGTAGGTGGATCCTCATAGCTCAATGGTCAGCCAGCCCAGCCAATCAGTGAGCTCTAAGTTCAATGAGAGATCTTCAAAGTAGAATACAACTTTACCTCTGATCACACACAGGCACATACACATGCACATGCACACGCACACATACATGCATGCATGAATTCTCTTTTGCATGGGCTCTTATGCAAACACAAACATGTTCAAGAACACACATACACTAAATAAACAGGCACACACAGAAGAATTGAGGTCTGCTTACTGTCAGTCATTTTATCATTGTCCCCAACATCGTCTCTGAGTTAGGAATCTCTACTCCGTAAGTTGACTTCATCTTACCTCATTGGATGTCCAGGGCTTCTCTGACATTTAGAAACTACCCCTCAGCTACTGTCAAGGGAATTTTGAGGATTAGTCCAACAGGATATTACAGAGGGGAATGGGTTGACCAAATTGGAGGAAGATGCTAGAATAATCTAGCCCATTTCATCAAATGCCAGTTGTCTTGAAATGGGAAGATAGAGGGCCAGAGGCTGACAGCTTTGGTGTCAGTAGATGAGCCCAAGTGTGACACAGCAGATGTGGGATCACCCTGAGCCTGTACCCCACCTACTGGCACTCGTAGGGGAACTTCTCTTTGAGAAAGCAATCTAGATGGAGTTTCCCTTTTCTTCCTGTGGCCTTTGGAAGGCAGAGCACATGTGCAATGAAATGTTAATTGGCAAAGGTTCAGAATGTGGCATTAATGCCAAGTACTGGTTAATATCGCGTTCATTCACAAGTTTCCTTTTGCTCAGCTCACAAAATGACTGACTTAGAGAGATGAATGAACGCTCTCCCTGTGAACCTGGCCTTACTCTGTGATCATGCTCACCTGACTTCTCTCCGCTCTCACCTTTCGAGGCACCCGTGGTTCACAGGGGGTAAATTTACTGTGACCTATTTCTCACCTCCGTCGTTCACTTGATTGTGCCCAGACTGACTACTGGGCTGTCCCTTGCGCAAGGAGACACAATTGCCTCATGGCTTTTATAGTGGCTGGCCTTCCTTTCCACAGAAGTCTTAGTACCTCACTGTTGCCATCTGCAGGACTGCTCCCTCCCATCTCCCAACTCTCCCCATGTGTCGCGTTCTGACCCCTTTACCTAAGATGATGGCATCATCCTTCCTTGCTCTTGCTCTGCCTTAGTTATGCTTCCCCACAGTAGTCACTGAAGTGCAGTTTCAGCCCTCTGCAGTCCACTCTGACCTCATTTCCTGGTATACTGCCTGGCGTAGGTTGAGTGACTATCAGATGTGGACTGAATGAGCCCTCGGGCTCCCATACTGCTGTTGTTCAAGCCCCGACCCCCAACCCCCCTTTCATTCAACTGTCTCAAGGTTCTCTCCTCTTGCCTGTCACATCTGTGTTGCTTTTGACAAAATCTCAAATGTTCAATTTTACCAATAAAGACTTGGGAACCAGATGCTGAGGTGAAGGCCTGATAGCTCAGAGAGGCAAAGAAAGTACCCAGCTGGCCTTCCTCCTCTGCCAAAGTCCCGAAAGGAAAAGCTCTCCTTCCCCACACCATCTCAAAACCCTTAAACTGAAACCTCCTCCCTTCTACTTCCTTTGCGTCTCTCTATCCATCCTCCTGACCTCCTCTTACTCTCTATGGTTTGTTCTTATGTTCACTCCCTGTCAACTGGTTACTTGCTTCTCCCCTTGACCTATGGTTGACTTTGTTTAATTCTGTTTACAATAAGCAGAATGTTCTTAGATTAAAGTCATATGCTAGGGCTGAGCCACACCAAAACCAGAAACAGTTTTTTTTTTTTCCAGTAAATAGCACAATCTTGGGATTCACAGTGCGATCCTTACTTTCTGAGTCCACTGATGTCTCAGTGAACTCTCTTTTGCCAGCAGGATGTTCACCGCCTCCTGCCTCTAAAGCTCCCTACTGGGTACATCCTTCCTTTTGACCCTGTTATGTGACATCGTCATCTACACAGTACACTGAGGACTGGACTTGTAATCAAGTGACAAAAACAACATCTCATGATGTTTTAAGTTAGCTCAAGCTTTTGAGTTGAGCTATTGTTATAGTGAGCCTTGTCTACATGCACGGGTGGACCGTGGGCTTCACGCTGGGGATGCCGGTGACCGATCTTGTCACTCCCCCTCCTAGGAACTCACTGTCTTCATTTGCCACGCAGTAGGCATTCACTCCTATCGACAGCTCTTGGGTCTTGAGTCTTTCTTTACTCTCAGCGCTTCTGTTCTTTTTCTCATGGCTTTAAGGAAATACCCAATGAGAGCAGTTTAATGAAGGGCGGGCTTAGCCTGACTCATGGCATAGGGCAGCAGGAACATGAGGTGGGTGATCACTATGGTACCCATAGTCAGGAAACAGAGGGATTTGAATTCTTGTGCTCAGCTCACTTTTTATCCAATTCTAGACCCTGACCCTGGGATCTTAAAACCTTAATAAACTTAATTCAGATAATGCTCAGACTTGTCTCCTAGGTCATGCTGCATCCTGTTAAACTGATGTGTTAGCCACTGCAAAGTTCATGCTTGGACTTGCCTTGGCTTTAGGACAATGGACATCAGTGTCAGGGCATACCTGGATTCTTCTTTCACTGCCTAGAATACTTGGTCAAGTTAAAGTACTTCATGTCCATTTATTTCTCCCTAAACATACAAGTAATGATACCTACCTGAGAAGTTAGCCTGAGAATCAAGGAATATGACAAGCATAAGGGCACCTAGAAGGTGCTCAAGAAAAGTAACGAGGGGCTGTGGAGTGAGATTGGAGTCCTGGATGGGAGTGGGGATCAGTAATGTTAATTAAAGATATGTTATTTCCATGTGCTGAGTTTGGAATGGGAGATTGTTTTTGTTCCACATTAGAATAATGAGAATGCTCTTATCTTTATTGAAATCCTTCGGCAGAAAGAGGCGCGCTGTATTTGTGTCAGAGATAAGGCTGGCTTTTATAAGCCTCTGTGTGGTAGACAATAGCAGGGCCTTTTAACTGATGTGCTTAGGATTTTTCTGTCTGTCCCTTTATAAGGTCTGTCAATTCCAGTCTTGCCTGGGCTTTCAGGTGACTTTTGTGACACTTGGGAAGACATCTATTTGTGAATTATGGAGGCTATGTGTCTGTACATACACACATATACACATATACTCTCGCATACATGAACATACACAGTATACCCAGGGAGCTATGTGTCTGTACATACACACCTATACACATATACTCTTGCATACATGGACATACACAGTACACCCAGGGAGCTATGTGCCTGTACATACACACCTATACATATATACCCTTGCATATATGGACATACACAGTACACCCAGGGAGCTGTTTGCTTAGGCACACATCGGTAAGTGCATATCAGTAAATATGCATGAATTCAGTATTGTGGATGCACCTGTCCATTTACATGTAATGAACACAGTACCGTCCTGTGGGTAAACCCTAAGGTTATAGTAGATCTTCCTAGCTAGCTCTAGTCCTGGGGACTGACAGCTAAGTGGAGTTGGCTGGTGGAGGTGAAGGAACAAAGGAAAGAGTGGGGTCCCTGGGAACTACTGTGTAGTTGCTGTTGTGCTATAAGAAATGCTACCTATATTAAGCAGGGCAAAAGGCAAGTTGGGCTGCCAGAAGCAAAACAAGAAATGGATCATAGGCAGGTCCTCAGGTGAGACAGTGGCGGCTGTCAGTGTCAGCTCCAAAAGGTTTGAATTCTGTCATGTTCTAGAAGGCTATGGGCAGAGGCTCTGGCCATCTACCACGAAGGATTTACTCTCCCTGGGCGGGGAGTTTGATGTGAAAATTCCAAGATCTCAGGAAGAGGCCTGGATCCAGCAAACAGCTTCTGTGTTGATGTTCTTAGAGGTATATGTCCCTGTGACACATATCCTGTGACAAGAGGGGAGCAGATCCCCTGCTGTCATCTGAACTCCCAACTGTAGCTATGACCTTGGGAAAATGCTCAGCCCCCAGGACTAATGAGGGGATTAAACAGCATGGTGACATAGATGGAGTGTTCAGAAGCTTAACTCTGGAGGGCAGAGAGTCATTCCGGCAACACAGGGGCTTCCTGCTCTGCCCAGCTGCATGGTCATTTCCCCATCTCAGAGGTAACATGATCCTAGTAGGCAACAGAGAGGCATAAATGAGACATAAAATGATGTTCTTAGCAACCGTGGGAATTAAACCGTTCGACAGTGTACACAAAGGACAAAGGACACAGCGATTAAAATAAACAAGAGCCGAAAAACAAGGCTTGAGGTGACAGACACAAGAGCCAATCCGGAGCCTCCCCACAAGCAAAGCTGAGCTGTGTGCTGACCGTGGCTGGCTTTGCGATCTTGGACAGGTCACTTTATCTCTTTGGGGAGTGAAGTGATTATCCCTACTCTGTATGTCATGGGGAGTTAGGACCTCTCCATGGTAGGCACAGTGATGACAACCCAGAATCATTTCCTAGGAGGCAGGTGTGGAGAGGTGGGAACGATGACTTGCTGCTCTTGAGAAAGCCCAGGGGAGCATTGGTGGGTGGAGCGTGGAGCGTTAGTGGGTGGAGCGTTGGTGGGTGGAGCGTTGGTGGGTGGAGCGTTGGTGGGTGGGCGTTGGTGGGTGGGGCGTTGGTGGTGGAGTGTTGGTGGGTGGGTGTTGGTGAGTGGGTGTTGGTGGGTGGAAGCGTTGGTGGGTAGGCGTTGGTGGTGGGTGTTGGTGGGTAGGCGTTGGTGGGTGGGCGTTGGTGGTGGAGTGTTGGTGGGTGGAGTGTTGGTGGGTGGAGTGTTGGTGAGTGGAGTGTTGGTGGGTGGAGCGTTGGTGGGTAGAGCGTTGGTGGTGGAGTGTTGGTGGGTGGAGTGTTGGTGGGTGGAGTGTTGGTGGGTGGAGTGTTGGTGAGTGGGGGGTGGGTAGCGTTGGGGGGTGGAGCGTTGGTGGTGGAGTGTTGGTGGGTGGAGCGTTGGTGGGTGGAGCGTTGGTGGTGGAGTGTTGGTGGGTGGAGTGTTGGTGGTGGAGTGTTGGTGGTGGAGTGTTGGTGGGTGGAGTGTTGGTGGGTGTTGGTGGGTAGAGCGTTGGTGGTGGAGTGTTGGTGGGTGGAGCGTTGGTGGGTAGAGCGTTGGTGGTGGAGTGTTGGTGGGTGTTGGTGGGTGGAGTGTTGGTGGGTGGGCGTTGGTGGGTGGGCGTTGGTGGGTGGAGAGCGTTGGTGGGTGGGCGTTGGTGGGTGGGCGTTGGTGGGTGGAGTGTTGGTGGGTGGAGTGTTGGTGGGTGGAGTGTTGGTGGGTGGAGCGTTGGTGGGTGGAGCGTTGGTGGGTGGAGTGGAGCGTTGGTGGGTGGAGTGTTGGTGGGTGGAGCGTTGGTGGGTGGAGCGTTGGTGGGTGGAATGTTGGTGGGTGGAGTGTTGGTGGGTGGAGTGTCGGTGGGTGGAGCGTTGGTGGGTGGAGCGTTGGTGGGTGGAGCGTTGGTGGGTGGAGCGTTGGTGGGTGGAGCGTTGGTGGGTGGAGTGTTCATGTGTGGAATGGTCGTTGGTGTGACTAACCTTGTGACTTCTGCTCATACCTCTTTCCCCATTGAGTTCTCTCTATACAGGCCACCTCTCACTCCTCAGAGACACTTGCTGCCTCAGAGTCCATGGCCAGTTCTCTTTGCCTCAGACTTTTTCAGTGTTTTGAATGATGGGCTCCTTCGCACTCGTGGGTCTAGTTTCAGATTTCATCTTCCTCCTTGCCACCTTCCCTGTCCATCCTGGCCAAGGGCACGCTCATGATCCCTAGGTCAACTACGCAGTGCCAAGTTCTGTTCTTCTTTTTTAACTCATGGTATAATTAATTACTTGCTTGTTGTCTACCCCAGTGTGGTCTACACACACCACGCGGAGCTCCATGAGGATTGTCGAGAGCCTCTTAATCTCTGCTGTGTCTGCCTCTTTAGCCCAGTGCTGGCTGCGCAGTGATGCCGAGTGATTATGGATATCTAATGATCTGAGAGTGACATCTCTGAGTCCATTTAAGGAAGTAATTTGATACATTAAAAACTGAGTACCCTCTCCCAGAGGTGTGTGAGCTCAGACAGCAGCCCCATATATGGCTGATGCCGTAGACAGCTGGTATATCTGTCTTCAGCAGAACTTAGGCCTTTAATGACACACAGCTTCTTCCTGAGCATCTAACTCTGGCCTCTTGAGGTAGAGGTGGCTAGGAGTAGAACCAGCTACAGCATGATTGTAGGATTAATGTGGGGTCCCGCATGCTCGCTGCCATAGGGCTCGGGCTTCTCGGGGAGGCTGGATGTGGGAAGTTTGACCACATTTACCTGAGCGGGTGTTGGTTTGAGGGAAGTCTCGGGACACCGGCGTGGAGAAGCACAGTCTGAGCACCTAGACACTGTTTTTAAGAGAGAGTTATTTTGAGCTTGCAAAGTGGGCTAGACTGGCTGCCTAGTGAATCCTAGGGATGTGCTTGAAGTTGCCTTCCTAGTGTTGGGGTTATGATCTCACACCACCATGCCTAGTAGATTTTATGTGGGGTCTAGGCATCAAACTCAGGACCTCGTAATATTTTATCAACTGAGCCATCTCCTCTGCCCCACACGCTTTTCAAAGCCTCTGTCCCCCATGTTTCTTGATGTCTTACTGATGAAGCTCATAGTCAGTGTGTGAAGCAGAGGCACAAAGGTATGTCCTTTGTTCAGGGGACTCTGTGCACTGTATAAGCCATTCCTTCGATTTCATTTCTCTCCTAAAGTAAGGACTTTTATTGCTTCATATTCATAGACAGGGACTCCAAGATTCAGGGAAGCTGATGGAGGGATGTTCACACAGTCGGGATTGACTTTGGGAAAACAGCATGAGGATGAATTTATACAGCAAGGAAGATGTGACAGGAGAGAGGCTGTGCCGGGCCCTGCTGAAACAAAGGACCAGGTTGGGAGGTTTGACGGTTTGGAGAGGGGGACACACAGGTTCCTTTCGTTCACTAATTAGCCTTTGCAAAGGAAAAGTAAATGTTCTTAATAACTGAAGGACAGTAGAGCATTTGGGAAGTTAATCAAGGCACCATGAGTCAGTGTCCTACCTTCCCACAGAGGCACTGCCCCTCCCCTCCCAGCTAGCTTCTTGTTATATAGCCTGGGCTCCTGGGCTCCTCATGGGTACTGAGTACTAGGAATAGAGGCCCATGTCGCCATGCCTGGTTCTCTTGTTCTCTCTGTGTGTCTCTCTCTGTCTCTGTGTCTCTCTGTCTCTCTGTTCCCCCCTTTCTTCTTACCCTCTCCCTCCCTTGTTCCTTTCTTCCCTTTCTTTCCCACCACCTCTTTCCTTTCTTCCTTCTCTCTCTTTCTCCCCCTTCCCCTCTTCTGTCTTTCTGTCTCTTTGTCTCCAAAGTTTCATTCGTCCTAGGCTGCCCTTAAACTCACTCACCTTACTCTGTATCTGAGGATGACCTTGCTGTAATCCTCCAGTTCCACCTCCCTAGTATTGCACAGGTGTGCACCACCTACGAGGCTCGTGTGTTATTGGCTGGGGTCAGATGCAGGATTTCCTACATGCTACTTACGTACTCTACCGGCTGACCTAATGAGGCTTACATTTCAGGGAGATCTTACCCAGGTCCCCAGAGAAAGACATTTCTATTTTTTCCTGTATCTATAGACAGCTATTTTCTGTTCTATATTCACTGGGGTTCTCTAAAGGAATAAATCTGATAGAATGAAAAGTTATCTATACTTATGTATATATATATATATATATATATACATATGCATGCATATATATCGTGTGTGTGTGTGTGCGTGTGCGTGTGCGTGTGCCTGAGCGTGTGTGTGTGTGTGTGTGTGTGTGACAGCTATTTTCTATTCTATATTCATTGGGGTTCTCTAAAGGAATAAATCTGATAGAATGAAAAGTTATCTATACTTATGTATATATACATATGCATGCATATATATCGTGTGTGTGTGTGTGTGTGACTTATTAAGAATGGCCTACAGACTGTGGTCCAGCTAGTCCAACAGTGGCTGTTAACCAGTGGGAAGGCCAAGATCTGATAGTTGTTACTCTATGAGATTCTGTGTCTCAGTTGATCTTCAGCTAAAATCCCTAAGAAGTGGGTTCTAAAACTGGTGGCCGACTGCCTCAGCAGCAGGATAAATGACCTCGCCAGCCTGAATGAGGCCTAGCAGGCAAAAAGCAAAACTTCCTTCCTCCATGTTCTTTTATGGGCGCTGCCGCTAGAAGGTGTGGCCCAGTTTAGGATGGGTCTTCCCACCTGAAAGGATGGACTAGAGAAATCCCTCAGCGAAGGTCAGCTGCTTGGGTTTTAGTTGATTCCAGATGTGGTCAAATTGACACCAACCGTTAGCCATCACAGGTCAGGCAATTGTCATGCACTTTAAATAGGCAGAGAAAACATTTGCACTTATACGTTCTCTAAACTAAAGTTCTCTGAGAAAGTGGAGCGCACGGCAGCCAGGAAGACGTTGGTATGAAGGTTCACTAAGTTGAGTGGATCAACGTGGCCCTCTTAGAATCGTGATTGGAATGCAGGACCTACCCGATGCGCCAACACACACTTCCTCTGTGAGCCAATACCTACTCCACTGTGACTTCTAGTGGCTTCCTGCAGATCTGGTTGCGTTTGGGAGAGATGAGGCTGTCACTCATCATTTAGCGGTAGCTTCTAGAAAGTCTGTCCTATTTGAATAACACTGTATTTAACATGTCTATGGGTCTTATAAAACTGCAAATGCAGCATATAGTTAAAAACAGATCTTAAAATACACTGTGGAATTCTAAGTCTGCAATGTCAGGGCTAGGAGGGCCCAAGAGTCCACATTTGTCTAGTTTCTTGCCTGTGCCAGTGAAAACTGAGGTCTTGTCCAAGGTCACAGAGACTGGGTTGGATCTGAGGCTGTACCTGGGACTCCCAACTCCTGTTTCCAGTTCTTCCCACCCCATCTCCAAGGCTTCAAGGCAGTGGCTTCTCCTGTTTTCCTTTCTTTTCCCCTCCTTCCCTTTCTTTTTAAAGGCTCACTAGCAGCTACTGCTCTAAGGCAGAAAATGTATTTATTTAAATGACTTCGTTTGGAAATAGAAGCTTGAATAATGATGTTACCATTTATAATTGCTCTGATTAACCACACCACCGTTTTGCAGTTTAGAATAAAAAAAGCCTCATTTCCTTTGTGATGTGAATTTTAATTGCTTTCTCTCAGGAAGACCCCTTCAGGCAGAATCCTATGCTTCTTGGTTTCCAGAACATCAGAAAGACCCCTCTGGCCAGACCCGGGAGTGCTTGGATTTGGGGCTGGGCATGGGTATAGCTTGATGTTCCTGAAATACCTGAGGGTTGGAGATCCTGATAGAGATGCTGTTGACTCTCTAAGTCACTCACCTTTCAGCCTGCACGTGCTACTTCCCTTGGGGGATCGTAGCACCAGGGAGTCCCACAAAGCCCAGGCTAGAGACCTGGGATAAGGGGATATGGGACTTTTCTAAGTGTGTTTAAGGCTCCCTGTAGATGTCATCCTTAAGATTACAAACAGGGCAAGATCATCCATAATTCATCTGCCAGTGAACCTGTCTGTGTCTTCTCATGTGGATTTTCCCTTTCTTTTCTTTATAATCTTTAAGGCATCCCACTTATTGTTTGACATTACAGAACCAGAATCAGACCAACACAGTGAGGAAAGATAATGGTTTAAGAAAATATAGGTGAATATTTATTTGATCTTGGGTGGAAGCAAGGGATTTCTGACTATAAAAGCCAGAAAAATAAATTATAAGGTTACAGGGTGATGGATTTAGTGACGCCGAAGTCAGAAATATTTGTTAAGTAAAAGTAGTCACACAAAAGTTAAAAAGAGAGCCACCCCAGGAAAATATTTATAACAGAAAATTCACAATAGTTAAGCATTTTTAGTCTATAAAGGGCAGTAGTAAATAGCCGAAAGACTAGTGTGGAGGAAAGTGTGAACAGACAACTCGTGTGAAGAAGATTGCCAGTCAGTAAAAATCTGGGGAATAAAAACCAACAGTCCAGCTTTATGACTAAAAAGTAAATTTAAAAAGACAGAATGGCCCCGGAGAGAAGGCTCAGCCTATACAACGCCTGCTTTGCAAGCACAAAGACCCGAGTTCAAGCCCCAGAACCCATGATCGAAATGGCTGATGTGGGGGAAGTGAGGCTCTCTGGCTAGTCAGTGTAGCCAAATGGGGGAGCTCCAGCCTAAGCCAATGGGATATCTTGTCTAAAAATATATGTTAGCACCTGAGGTTGTCTTCTGGCTTCCATGTGCTTGTGCATCCACACAGGTATGTGAACCAACAAACATATGAATCAAAACATAGACATATACACAGAGACACACAGACATACAAACACACACATAGAAACACACACACGCACACACACACACACACACACGCACGCACACACACACAGTATCACTTTCTCCATTTATAGTGCTAATAACATAAACAGTGATATGGGACTGAGGTGATGTGGTTGTCAGCATGTAAGCTTCTGCACAGCATGCGTCTGGTGTGCAGTTCCATAGTTATGTACTCTTAAAAATAGGGCCCATCCAAGGGATGTGTGACAAGGCTGGTCACGGTGGGCATATCCCAGTGCTCAAGCATGTAGACAATATAGGTCAGAGACTCCTGTGGGGCTTCTTGATGCAACCAGGAGAAATCATTAGGATTGGTGTGACTGCTGGGGGAGAATGTGTCCTGCTGTTTCCTAGAGAATTATGTTATACTATACTATACTATACTATACTATACTATACTATACATATCATATCATATTATATCATATCCATAGAGTCCACTGCTATGTCTCCATGATCATTTTCAATATTATGTACTGTGCATAACTGTGCATACCCTGCTGTCATGTGATGGTACCAAAGTCTACACCATCACCACACACATGAGGATAACACATTCTGCCTCAGTGTAACTGGTGCCCACGTTGTACCTGTGGGCTATTTTCAGTTGTAGTGAAAGCTTTTGGAGCACCCACTACGGAGTATGTTGTTAACTGGAATGTCACATGACCATCTGGTTTTAGAAATAAAGTATACATATACACTGACCCTTTAGTTCCATCTCCAGAAATTGATTACTTTTAGAAAATAATTAGTGACACTTATAAAAGGCAAGGTAAAGTTGTTTTATGATATCATTTAGGATGGAAAAATGAGGAAAGCAAATTAAAATGTCTAGAAATAAAGAATGCCTAAAATCTTGGATCAGGTCAGGTACTATTGAATGTGACCTTAAAAAAAGAGAAAAGTCATACTATGCATAATTGAAAAATTAACAGGCCCTGTGGTGCTGGCCTACAATTCCACCAGTTTGAGAAACTGGGGAAAGATGATCATGGGTTCAAGCCCTACCTGGTCAACTTAGTGAGACTTGTCTCGATTTATAAAAGTAAAATGTGGCTAACAATGGAGCTCATTGTAGTGTATGTACTTTCCTAGGTTCACTCCCATATAGGGCACACACACACACACACACACACACACACACACCCCACACATACATGTACACACACACATACAAACACATGCACACACATACACACACATACATATACATACACACACACTCACATATACACACATACACATACACATAAATACAAACACATACACACATATACATACATACACATACATATACACACACATACACATGCACACATACATACTGTACACACATACACTCACACACACACCAACCATACATGTACACACAAAAACACATACACATACACACGTATACATACACACACACAAACACATACACACACACATATACACACATACAAACACATACACACATACACACTTAATCACATACACACATACATATACACACTCATACACATAAACACACACATACACACTATACACATATACACATACTCACTCACACACATACATGCACACATACACACACACAAAACACTCACACACATATTCACATAATACATGTACACACACCACACTCACATACACACCACACATGCATGTGCACATATATACATGCACGTATAAACATACACACACATACATACACACACTCATACACATATAACACACACATACAAACACATACACACATACATATACACACACATGCACACATACACACATATACATGTACACACAATACATAGACACATACATATAAACACACACATACACACTATACACACATACACACACAGAACATACACACACACTCACACACATACACACACATACATACACACACTCATACACATATAACAAACACATACATATATATACACACTCATGCACACATACACACATATACATGTACACACAATACATAGACACATACATATAAACACACACATACACACTATACACACATACACACACAGAACATACACACACTCACACACATACACACACATACAACACACTCACACAATGCATACACATGTACAAACAACACACACACACACTCAATCACACACCTACATGCATACATGTGCACATATACACACATACACACATATACACACATACATACAGACACTTATACACATAAACACACACATGATACTATATACACATATGCACACACACATTCGCACACACAACATACTCACCCACACACAAACATATACACATGTACACATACATACGCACATACACACACACACACATCCTTAGTGAACTATCTTTTAAATGCAATATTTCTGTTTTTTTTTTAAGGAAACATAAACATATGTAAGTTAATAGAAGAAAAGAAAGCTAAGATTTATGACTTCTGTTCCCTGAATGGTAGATTATGTGTAGTTTCTGCTTGGAAGGAACTTGAAAACTATTTTGTGTATTTGCTATAGCGAATACTTTCCAGTAGCGGAGTCTAATAAATTATGAAATAAAAACAGTTGTTAACGAAAGGTGCAGGAGTAAGCTTGGGCTCGGTGCATCTGTGTAGAAAGAACCCGAGACTTCCTAGACTAGCTCATTGCCCTTGTTGACACTTCTGAATCTATTTTTGAAATGCTTGCAAGTACAGGTTCTTGCAAGATTGTTCTAAGAGTGAATTCAGAGCAGAAGGAAAGAGTGGGACTGAAAAGACTCAGTATATATTGCTGGATTTCTGTTCTCTCCTTAGTCTTGTGTGGAATGATGGATTTGGATCTGCTGATCTTAACTGGCCTTCAATGTTTCTTCTGCAATTGTGTCTTTGTCTGATTTATGTTCCAGGTAACCACAGTCTCTTGTTTGACTCCCCCAGAATGAAGGCTATCAGGATGACGGCGAAGGCTAAATCAGTTGCTGTTGTGATATAATTAAAAAAGGGCTCGACCTGGTCCCCTGAGTTCCCACTCCATGCGGATCTGCTCGCCCTTTCTGTTTCTCTGTCACCTGCTTTGATATACTGTCCTCTTAGTGGGGGGACATGCCTAATACACACATCGCGTTCTGCGAGCCATGCTAGCATGGCCCCCAAGCCTTCTATAGCCTAGCATGGCTTCCTGTCATGGACTCTGCTCACACTCCCAACAACCCAGTTAAGTCACGACTCAACAGACTGGAACCTGACAGCCAGATTTATATGTTAAATGCTCAATGTACGATACTTCCATACAATTAACTGAACAACCAATTGGTAAGGATATAAACCATCCACCTAGATAAGATATATGTTGTTCATCTAGACATACAAGGTCCTGTACACATCCATCTCTTAAGAATAGTCCTAACGACCTGTAAATGTGCAGAGAGGAATCTTAACATCCGCTGTTGCCATGTTCTCTCAGCTGTTCCCTCTCCTCTCGATCCAGTCTCCTCCTCTCTAAAACTTTTCTCCTGCTCATCCTCCCTTCTTGTCCAATGACAGACCTCGTTCTATCCTGTACCTGCCTTCACCTGCGTAATGACATCAACCTACAAGTTGCTATGATAAAATATTCGAATGGATATATTTATATTACGTCATATATAATATGCTCAAAAGCTATATATAGATATTTCTTTTCTGTCTCTTTTTTTCTTACCACTGTGACAGTGTCCTAAAATTTCATAAAATTCCCAGAGGCGGTAAAGTTATATTGAAACAGTTATGCATATTCCTTGTTAGTGGACATAGAAACTCACATCTCTTTAGTTAGGAAGACTGGCAAAATGGCTCGGTGAGTAAATCCACTTGCTGCCAAGCCTGACAAACTGAGTTCAGTCCCTAGAGCTCCAAGGAGGAATGAGAGAACAGGTTTCCATAATTCTATCCTTTGACTATCACAGGAATGGATGCATGTGTGTGTGTGTGACTACATGCATACATACATATATACAATTCATACATACACACAATAGACACATGTATTGGAATTTCAGTAAATTTTGAAAGCATTTTCATGTATTTTCACTCAGCAATCTCATTGAGAAAATAGTATTCTAAGAGAGAGCAGATGTGTGTCATAGTTCTCAACAAGGACTTCCAGCTCTGTCATTCCAGGGTCTGGGGGGATAATACAGAAACGTAGTTGCTTGTGTTCATGAAACCCTTGGGTTTAGAGCCTCTTCGGCAAGAGACCCAGGGTGGTCTATCCAGAGGATGACTGTGTGATGGGTTCCACATCCCTGATACAGTTGTCTTTGTAGTCGAGATGAAAGTGTCTAGAGGACTTTCTTTATATCCATAAACTTGGATTTGCATCTGAATATTGACTGGCGTGTGTGAATTTGACTAATACACATTCCTTCTTCATGCCTACATCTTCTCATCTGTAAAATGGGTCTGCTTACAATTCCCTTGCAGGAGTTTGCATGTGGGGAGATGAGAATACTCAATCAGAGCGAATGTCACGTCTATTCTTGTGCCCTTCCATTTTTTCCCCAGTGAATTGGAATGAGTTTTAGATGCTTAAGTATCCTTATGTATTGATTCTTTTGGGATCTTTAGGAAACTTTCGGGCTGCCCAAGTCCTCATTCAACTGTAAGCTCCAGAAACACTGCTGGCTGAAACCTTTAATAGCCATCCTTGAAACCAGGGGTGGATATAGGGTTTGCGGCAATTCTCCATCATTTCTTCAAGTGTCATTAATTCCAAGAGAGTAGTTTAAGATTCACTCTTTGTTATTATTTTCATTATTATTTTATATTTTGTGTTTATATATGTGCATGTATGTGTATGTGAGTGTGGCCTATGTGTGTGGTGTATGTGCATATGTGTGTGCTTAAGCATGGGAGCAGATGTCCTTTCCTTACTACCCTGAGGCAGGGTCTCCCAGTGATAGAGTGTGAGACAGGGTTTCCCACTTACTGAGTTTATGACAGGATAGCCCACTGATTTTTGAGTTTGAGACTAGGTTTCCCACTGATTGTGGAGCTTTGCTGGTGACCATCAAACACTAGCAATCCCTCTATCTCTATATCTCATAGCCCTGGAATTACAGGTTTGTTCAGGGCCATGCCCAGCTTTTAATGGGGATGCTAGGATCTCACCTCCAGTCTTCCTGCTAGTAAGCATGCTTACCCATGGAGCCATATCTCTGATCCCCAAGAGAGAATCTTTCATGGAAAATGTTTTCACACATCAAATTTACAAGTTTTAGATATAAACTAAAAAGTGACAGTATATTTTATGATTACCCAAACATTTCCTGTACTCTTTAAGGCTGTTTACTTTGACACAAGTGATCATGCTATACGAATGACTATACATTCTGATTTTTTCATTAATAACTATATAGTATAATATTCACTCATTCGAGTTTTTATAACTCATTGTACTCTTTGTAAAAGCACTTTTTACATATATGACTCATATTCCACTTAGTAGATAGCTGATTCAGAATTATTCGATTATTTTCAAATCAATACAAACAGTGCTGTTTTTCATATCTAATAGTTTTGTTTCTTATTCTTGATGTCAATATTAGTTATTTCACAGATTATTTTCTTCTTCAGGTTCCGTAAATATTAATCTAAGGGTTGCACAATTATACCTTGGCTCAATGTCTGCAACAATATATGGTTAAATCTTTAATACATCCTACTTATTTTTTTATTCTATTGTCCATAATTTTCATCAAGAATCAAACTGGCACAGTGGTCCCGATTAGAATTCATGGTCCAAAAAAAAAAAAAAAAAAAAAAAAAAAAAAAGCAAACACTGCCTTCCTGACTTGGAATGACTGCTGATGGCAAATTGGAAATGACCTTTGCAAATGACACATGTAATCTGTCTATATGAGTGTTTGTGTGTGTGTGTGTGTGTGTGTGTGTGTATGTGTAGGATGTGCACATGTATGAGCAGGGGCTAAAGGAGGACACTGAGCATCTTGCTCGGTATATAATAGCTTTTGGTTTAATTTTTGTTGAAAATTGGGATCTGTGGGGGATAAAAAGAAGGTGAGAAAAAAAGGGAATTTTTTTTTCTCATCCCTGCCTCTAGTCTTAGTGGAACTTGTACCAATTTTCTGGAGTCGGTCACCCAGCACTTGCAATTGCTTTTAGCAGGAAGAATCTTATTTCAGGAGCCTGTGAAGAGGAAAAGGAAGTCTCCAGACTGAGAGAGAGAGAGCGATGAATGACAGGGGCTGACAGGAGCTCTGCGTGTGTCTGTGGTGTGGAAAAGTATGAGAAGGGCGGTGTGTGTGTTGGAGTGCAATGTGTTGCCAGAGTGAATGTGGGCGACAAGAAGAGGAGAATGGAGAGGCAATGGCAAACTTGCTCCAAATTCTCACTTGCTGGGATGGACAAATGAAGGGACCTCCTCTGGGCCCCTAGATTTGGCTGTGATATGACTTAGCGGTAGTTAGTGAGATGGTGTGGATAATGTCTGTGAGTGGAAGGTGCTACCAGGGGAGGCAGCTGACTTCATTACGCATGTGCCTGTTGCTGAGTGCTTCCTCAGCCATCTAAAGGCTGGCGTTCTGCTGCTGTGGTAAAATGACCTGAGGATAACCAAGTAAGTGAGAAATGGCTTATTTGGTCCAGTTTTAGGTTATGGCTTTATCACTAGTGAGGTAGTCAAGGCAGCAGGAACTCGAAGCAGCCAGTTCCACACTAGCCATAGTCAAGATCAGAGAGCAGGGGGCAGGGGCTAGAGAGATGTCTCAGTGGTTAAGAGCACTGGCTGTTCTTCCAGAGGTCCTGAGTTCAATTCCTAGCAACCACATAATGGCTCACAACCATCTATACTGTGATCTGATGCCCTCTTCTGGCATGTAGGCATACATGTAGGCAGAGTACTGTATACATAATAAATAAATAAGTCTTTAAAAGAAATCAGAGAGCAGTGAATGAATGTTCCCGCCCAGTTCAACACCCCTTTTCATTTGCTCCCAGGCCCAGTCCATGGAATAGCGATGGCCATATCCAGAGTGTCTCTTTCTGCCTTGGTTAATCTGATTTAAGAAAATTCCTCAGAGGCAAACCCACGGGTCAACTTAACCTAAGCAATTCATCCTTGAGACGTCTATCCCAGATGATTCTATGTGGCATAAAGCTATCAAATCTAACCATCATGTCCTATGATACAGAACCTATTTATCCAGGATCAGAAGAAGACAGCACTCAAAGACATACTGATAGCAACTTAGGGTATTTCCTGCCTTCTGTTTCTACACTTCAGCCTGCTTTCTAATGCCCAAGATCAGCGAGACCACGATGCTGAAGTCACCATACCAGTTAGCATCTGGTTTTTATAACTGTCAGCTGAGGTAGCTTATTACTTGGAAACTGCCCACCGTGAATGAACAGGATCCCAGTAGATAATTCCAGAGAGAATGTATTCATTTCTAGCCAGGGTTGGTGTGTGAGCATGCTTGGCTTTTCTCTATTTTATGTTGTATGAAATTCCAAGCAGGTATCTATTCTTCGAGCCTTCCATCACATGTTGCTTAGATACTTATCTATGTTTAATGAGATTGAAGCACTTATGAGGAGTAGCTGCTGTAGACCATTCCGTTCTAGGTGATGTTAGAAACAGAATAATCTCATCCCATAAAGGAAGCCATAAATAAATGAAAGTGGCCCTGCAAGGCAATTTCTTTTTGTAAGAAAGGGCATGCCAGAGTCCACACCACGCTTGCAAACACACTTGACCCACATGGCCTCTGTCTTCCTGAAGTATGTGGTGACCGTGTCTCACCCTATTGGTGGGACCTCAACTTCACCAGGTGACGTGATTGGCTAATTGGTGCAAAGGGGAAAATTAGGTAACTATGAACTCTTACCAGGCTATCTGTCTTTGATAGAAATAAAACAAAGACAAAACCCTACAGGTTTCTCACCACGGTGGGGGAGGGGGCAGGGGGAGCTGCATTTGGGACTAAGGAATGAGTTTGCTGTGTGAACAGGTTTACTGTTTGGGGAAGAGGGTGGTAAGACAGCAGAGATCAAGGGCAGACAAGAAAATGATGGGGAGTATTGAGAAGGAATGATAAAGAGGGAGAGGAAGACAGTGATAAAAAGCTGTGATGGTCCCTCAGAGGAGATGACATTTTAGTTGACATTTGAAGCCCAAATGTCAGGAGTGAAGCTGCCACCTGAAGGCTTGGGCAGAATCTCAGGTTCTTGTCCTTGCCTTTCTGTCTCCTTCCTGAGACTCAGAACCTCTTCAGCCATTGCCACATCAAAATGCCACACAACCATCCAACTGCTGAAGCAGATACCCACCTCTATCTCTCCCTGTAAACCATATTCCCAGACAGAAGGACAGAAGGACAGAAGGACAGAAGGACAGAAGGACAGAAGGCATTCCTTCTTCCATCTCTGCTCCAACTTCCGGGTACCCTTGGAATGACTACACAGCCTCCTGATTAGTTTTCCTGTCTCCACTCTCGTCTTTCTTTCCCCACATCTCATAATTATTCTTCCTCTAGCAGTTGAATTGTGCTGATCAATACGGTAACTGCCAGCCACATGTGAGTCTTTAAAAGGAAAGTAATTAGAGAATCCAATTAAGCATTCAGTTTCTCAAGCACATGTTTCAAGTGGTCAACAGCCATGTGGCCAGTGACTACCATTCTTGATAATATATCCATAGGACAGGGCATCAATGCAGGAAACTCATTCGGAAATAAAGAATTAGAGATATGATATACTAGGTTCTCTCTCTCTCTCTCTCTCTCTCTCTCTCTCTCTCTCTCTCTCTCTCTCTCTCTCTCTCCTACACATCCCCCCTCTGCTCAAGAGTGCAAACATTTTCATAGCTCCTTCAGATTCAGCTTCAAATCTCACTCCTTCAGAGCCTCCCAGTCTGTGCTCAGACCAGATCACCCTCTTCCCTTCCTTGACTATAAGGTTTGTAGTCAGACTCCATGTTCTATTTCTAGGACACAAGAGATTGCACACTCTTTGGAGGTTTTTACAAGAATTTACACCTTGGGTTGCCTTTCTACAGAATGTCCATGTTCCTTTCTCCAGCACAGCACAAACCTTTGTGTTGGGTATTCATTCATAGCAGTTGCCATTTTGATCTCAAAATACACATGACAGCATTCTGCTATAGGAGGTTCTAAAAGTGAAAGCTTTGCCTGCCTAGAAATGTGTCTGACTTATAGTTAGGCCAGTTACTATTTATTTTAAGAATGAACTAATCAGCATAAGAAAGCGGAACTGGGAGAGACTTCTTTGCTTGAACTTAAGAAAAGACCTTCTTTTCCTTGGGTGACTTTGGCCATGAGCATCTTTGATAAGTGAGTCCCATAGTGGGTTGATCAATTCTGGGCAGGAGGAACAGCCAGTAAACAAGGAAACAAACAACTGGAGTGTTTAAAGCACATTTTATGAAGGAGACCTTGTATGTATGTATATATGTGTGTGTACGCGTGTGAGCGTGCATGTGTGTGCTCGAGGGTGTGTGTGTGTTTGTGTATAGTGTGTGTGTATAGTGTGTGTGTGTATGTGTGTGGTCTGTGTGTGTGTATGTGTGCATAGTATGTGTGTGTATAGTATGTGTGTGTATAGTGTGTGGTCTGTGTGTGTATAGTATGTGTGTGTATGTGTGTGGTCTGTGTGTGTGTGTATAGTGTGTGTGTGTGTGTGTGTGTGTGTGTTAAGAAAGGTGGGCAGGTCACAGATCACATGAGCCCAAGAAAGTCACAAAAAGGAAATTATATTTTATTCCAAGTTCAGTAGGAAGCCATGGGAGGTTTTTAAACAGGAGGAAATAGCACATTTATGATTTATTCACCCTTTACCATTTTATTTTCTTGCCTTTATGGGTAAGTCTGTTTTTAACAGTTTTTTACCTCAGGTAGAGGACTTGGGGATAGTTTTAGCTTTGAGACTCTTTCCCAAGGGACAATACTTCTTTTTTGGACAATACTCTTCGAGAGCAATTAAGCCCCAGCACACTTCGACTCTTTGAATAGCCTTCTGATATGCACTGTTGCTAAGTTTGAAGGTTAAAATCCTTGGCTTCCTCCAGAAGGTGACAGAGGCCCTTACTAAAACTAATTAGCAACAATTCAAAGTGGTGGATTACAGCCTTTTGTGAGGGTTTTGAAATGCAAATAAAAAATCCTTGCAGGTTCTTCCCTTAAAACGGTGGGGGATGGGAGGGGCGGGGGATGGGGGCACACCTCTGGGACTCCTGCTTGGTCTTAAAGTTCCTCTCTCTGAGATCACATGGCCTCCTCATGGAGACACATATGACCACAGCACAGGTCCTTAGCTTGTTCTCTCTTTTTCTTAAGACAAAATTGTGGGAAATGTGTTCGAATTTTCCAAAATGTTCCCTCAGTTCTAAGTTGCTGCTCAGGATACCTTAGGATATGTTGTTGCATTCTGGAAACAGCTACAACATAAACTTTATAGTAAAAATGCCTATCTATGCCAAAGAAGGGACCCCATTTTAGAGACATTGAAATGTGAAGCAAGTCTGTTATCTATTGATACATCGATCTTTATCTATCATAACTTACTTGTGATCTATCTGTGCTGGTTTGAATGAGAACACTGCCCCTGCCTCCCAGTTGGTAGAACTGGTTGGAACAATTAGGAGGTGTGGCCTTGTTGAAGGAGGTGTGGCCTTGTTGAAGGAGGTGTGGCCTTGTTGAAGGAGGTGTGGCCTTGTTGAAGGAGGTGTGGCCTTGTTGAAGGAGGTGTGGCCTTGTTGAAGGAGGTGTGGCCTTGTTGAAGGAGGTGTGGCCTTGTTGAAGGAGGTGTGGCCTTGTTGAAGGAGGTGTGGCCTTGTTGAAGGAGGTGTGGCCTTGTTGAAGGAGGTGTGGCCTTGTTGAAGGAGGTGTGGCCTTGTTGAAGGGGTGTGTCACTAGTCTGGGCTTTGAGGTTTATACCATTCCCAGTATACTCTGCCTCCTCCTTGACGATCAGGATGTGCGTCCTCAGCTGTTCCCGCTGTCATCGTAGACTCACTCGAATGCTGAGACTGTCAGCTCAAACACTTTCCTTTATTACTTTCCACTTTGTTTTCTGAGGCAAGATCACAGATTGGCTAAACTGGCTGACCAGTAAGCTGCTGGGATCCTCTTGTCTCTGACTCTTAGTGTTGGATTCCATAATATGCCACTGTGTTCAACTTGACAGTCCAAATTAAGGCCCTGGTATGTATGTATGTATGTATGTATGTATGTATGTATGTATGTATGTATGCATGTATGTATGTATGTATCCATCCATCCACCCATCCATCCACCCATCGTCTATCTATCCATCCTTTCTTCTGCACATCATTATCCATTTGTATCTTTTTCTAAATGAAATATCATGATTGGAATGATATCTAAATGTATCTAAAGGGCCATATGACAAAGACTTGCTTTCTTATCCATGGCATTGTGAGGTGTGGTAGAACCTCTAAGAGACTGGGTTCCAGTCCAAGCATGGATCCTGGTCATTCATGGGAAGAGAGTCCTTGACTCTGACTGGTGCTGTTGATACATTCTGAATGCGGGTTTTTAATTGCATGATTTCATTTATTAAAACCTTTTATTTTTTTCGTCCTATGAGCCAAGGATAGTCTTGCCTCTTAGCTGTCTGAGACAATGTGTGTGTACTTACTGCTCAAGAATCAATAAATTGTATTGCTAGGCTTGAAGCATGGGACAGATATCAGCCAGAAGGGACACATGGAAGAAAACTTAGTGGGTAATTATGTCAGCTCTGTAGCAAATTCTTTTCTGTTACTTTGGAGCTGTGCAGTCCCAGGTAAGTTCCTTAACCTCGCTGAGTCTGCTTCCTCAATCCCCCAAAATGGGCTGAACAAGTTCTCAACCTCATATCTATAGTTCCTATGGCCAAATGTATTTCTGAAATCATATTTACTGAATTCTTTAAGGAAGGCCTATCCCATCCAGTAAATAACATTCCAGCAAAGGCTGGGCGGCACTCTCAAATCAAGTACACTGGTATTTTGAAGCAGGAAGCATGTATATACTATGTTGTGCTACACATGTGTGGTTCCTGCATTTAGGAGGCATTCAGGAGAATGGCGAGGTTGAGATTAGCTTGCACGATGACTCCCTATATCAGAAAAAAATCTAAGTAAATAAACATTTTTAAATAGAGTGCAGCAAATAAAATTTTATCAAACTTTTAAAAGAATCTTTGATTTCTAAACCCTTGGGGATTTGGAGTTCTTAGAATGAGGCTAGACATCTGCACCTGACTCATGGGACGACTTCATGGCTTGTATGAAGGTAAAATGTTTACTGATCACTATATAGGCCATGGTGGAGTGCTCAGGCCTATCCCAATACAGTCGAAAATGTGTTTTCAAATTATTCCAATTGAGTGGAGCTGAGTGGGGGCATTCTCAGAGTCTGATGGTCTTGGCTGGTCTGGCTTGCGGCCAGGACTCCTGGTTTCTGAGGTTTTCTTCCACAGCCCTGTAGACCTGGCTGTCCTGGCACTGAGCTCCCACCAGCCACATACTGTGTATTGGCTGGCTTTCAGTTGTTCCAGTAGACAAGGGAGGAACTAAATCAGAAGGCTGTCTTCCCATCCCACCCCTAGGTGGAATCATCCTTTTTGCCGATCTTTTCCCTTTTTTATGGCTATGAAATAAGGAGAAAATTGAGAACAATAGCAACAACCAGAAGAGCGTTTTCCTCAAGGCGAGCGTATGTGTGACACTCCATTAACGCTAAGTGACATCTTCTTCCGTCTCACAGGAATCAACACAATATTCATGTTAGCCAGTCATCGGCGGAGCCACAAGCGGAGGATGTCTTGTCACTTCCCATCGTATCAGTCATTTTCGGGCAAGTGACGTGTGTCTGTGAGTTCCAGATGTTTTTAACACCTCAGTCATTTCCCAAGTGATCCATGGAGCGTCTGCTGCTCGGAGGAGAGGCCAGGCAGGGCCCACAGAAGTAGAACCCAAGGCTTTGAATGGACACAAATGGTAGGGATTTGAGGCCATGGGGAGGTTCTATCTGGCCTTCTCAGTTGGTCCAACCCTTCCAAGGACGTGTCCATGTGTGACTTCATTCGGAATATTGGTTGTGTTCATTCCCACATTCGAGGCTCCATCCATCTATTCAATCTCTTCATCCATCCTTCCGTCTGTCCATCTTTCTCTCCATCGGAGTCCTGGATGGTAGCTCTGAGGTCAGACTAAGGGATACAAAGGCAAACAAGGATTGATATCACCCCAAAGGAGCTCCTAGAGAAAGGGACAAGACCACCAGTGGGAACCATCAGTCAGGAGTAGATGTCACACAGTCGGGAACCTGAGAGGAAAGTGCACACAGTTCCTTCAGGGTTGTCCATAGCAGTAGATGGAAGAGATAAATGAGTTCCTCAAGAACTCCACAACACTAGAACAGCAGGTTGCAAGGGGGAGAGCAGAGCAAGCCTGGGGAACAGTATGTGACAGCCTTGATGTTCAAAGGGTGAATACACGGTCAGCCCTAGCTAGGGTAGAGGGCCTGAAGGGGCATTTGTCTTGCCTGATAAAGTATACAAGGAACAGACTGGGGCCAGGTGTCCAGCATCTCTGAGCACAGCCTGAGAATTGGGTTCTGTCTTAATGCCTGTGACTGGCTTGTCATCTATTGATGGAAGGGTTCAGGCAGGAGCTTGTGAGTCTTGGTTTTAATTTTTAAAGTTCTTCATGACATCTGGCAGAGCCTGGGCTTGGACGATGTAAGACTGGAGGTAAAAAGATCCTTGGGGGGTTTAAATGACAACTTAAGAAGGAATGGGGAATCCAAATGCCATAAAGGTGTTCAGGGGCCTGTGGTTTAGATCCCTGGGGTTGGTCTTAACAAGTCACTATAGATTTAGTGGCTTAAAACAGTGTAAATTGTTCTCTCACAGCTCTAGAGGTCATAATCTGAAGTCAAGGTGTCAGTGTGTCCCTTGAAGGCTCTAGAAAACATCTGTTCCTTGTCCTTTCAGGTTCTGGTGACTGTCAGCTATGTTCTTGCCTTGTGGGTCTTGCACTTCATGTGGCCTTTTCGTGTCCAGGTACCTGGGTACTCTCTTGTCAGCCCCCACCCCCAGTGTCCTAAACCAAGAAGAGATAATCTCAAAACCTTTAACTTATATCTGCAAAACCACATTTTCCAAGTAAGCTAGTTTGGCAGGTTCAAGAAATCAAAAGGAGACATAACTTTAAGGGACCATCTGTGGATCTACCACAGGGGTGGGCAGCTCCAGCTCTCAGTGTGTTTCTAAGAAGTTGTAAAGGCTAGCCCTCAGTACCAATGCCACTGCAGACCCATGTGAACACAGTAGAGGAAAGGCTAGCCCTTAATACCAATACCACTGCACACCCATGTGAACAGGACCTGCTGAATTGTGCTGTGACCTCTCCACAGGTCCTTTTGCTTCTCTAAGAAGACGATGTTGCAAAGACACATAAAATGGAAGGGAAATCAAGGAAAATCTTTAAGGAGGTTCAAACAATGTTTACTTGTAGAGAGTTTTCTCTGACAGTGCCATAGGTATACTGTGATAGTCTCTTAAGCAGAATATATTCTGGGAAGATGATTCTTCAGTCGAACCACCTTGCCCCTGCTTGGTGATCAAATGCCATGATCTGTAGTCTTGGTTGCTTGTGTCTTTCTCCTGGTTTTCACACAGCTGCTTTTCGTCATATTAATAGAGAGCTCTATTTTTATGTGGCAAGTGTTATTCTGTGTTGACTCCTGAGTGAAGACGCTCCCCAAACCACACTGTCTCCTTCACTTGGTCACAGTTCAGGGAGCGCCCAGTTAAAGTGGGCACCACACCCTTCTGCAGCAAGCACAGGAATGCATAAATAAAGCCCGCGCTTTGGGAGTACGGACCTACATTGATTGTGATGATTGGATAATCGTGGATCAGAGGGGGCAGAGAAGACGAGCATTCACAGTAAATCACAGTTAGATATAGCCAGAAAGAATGAAAAGTGTTAACCAGCTTAACTGGATGCACAATTGTCTCAGTTTCTTTTCCTGTCGCCGTGATAAAATACTCCAACAAAATGCAACTTAAGGGAGAAGGGCTTTCTTTTAGCTCATAGTTCAAAGAATAGTTCCATTATGGAGTAGGAGCTTGAAGCAGCAGGTCACCTCACAGCCACAATCAGAAAAGAGAGAACGGTGAGGACAAGCTAGTGTTCATCTCTCTCATTTTATATGGCCCAGTGTCTCCTGACCAGGGAAGAGTTCTCATCACAGTGTGCAGGTCTTCATAGATGATATCTTCCACTGGCATACCTAGAGGCCCAGCACAGATACTGAGTACTGGTGGTGGGGATGGGAACTGTGTATACTTCAGGAGCACAGCTTTTCATACTTTGAAACCATTCCCCCAAGTAAATTTGTATATCCATAGCTCTCCACCTTTTCGTGGTCTCCCCAAACATATATTCTCCCTCATACTGTTGGGCATTCCATCATGATCATTGACCCATGGAATTAGAATGTTGTTTGTTTGTGATGGAATCTTACTGTGTAGCCCTGGCTGGCCTAGAACTCGCTATGTAGACCAGGTTGGCCTTGAATTTGTGGTGACCCTATTACCTCTGCCTTCAGACTTTGGGGATCGTAGGCACATGCCACTGCCTTCATTTTGTTGGTTGGTTGATTGTAGTATACTAAGTCTTGTACTCAGGGTTTAAGTTTGAGAATGTCTGTAAGGGAATTCACACACACGCACACACACACACACATACACACACACACACACACACACACACACACACACACCATCCTGTCTTAGGGTTTCCATTGCTGAGACATCATGACCAAGACAACTCTTATAAAGGACAACATTTACTTGGGGCTGCCTTACAGATTCAGAGGTTCTGTCCATTATCATCAAGGCATGAGCATGGCAGCCTGCAAGCATGCACAGTGCTAGAGAAGGAGCTAGAGTTCTACCTCTTGATCCCAAGGCAGACAGGAAAAGATCGCCTTCCAGGCAGCTAGGAGGACGGTCTCTCATATCCCACCCCTAAAGTGACACATTTCCTCCAACAAGGCCACACCTCCTAATAGTGCCACTCCCTGGGCCAAGCATATTCCAACCAAGACACAGACACAAGGTCAAACCAGTCAAGATCGTACTATAGATTGTGACTGTTGGGCATGTTTTGGGGGAAGAATTCATTTTTTTTCGGTCAGGGATTCAGACTCTGTCTGGGTTATCCATACTCCAGAAGACTTCTCTACAGACACATTTTCATGTCTCCCTACAGTGGTGGAGGAAGGGGGAAACATAATCAAACCATCACAAATCAAGTACCATCTACCACACAGCTATGCTATAGATAGAAGCAACTGCATGCACACAGTGCTAAGTGTGGCCTCAGTGTGCTTGCAGAAAGATTGCATGATGTTGGGAGGGAAGGGTTAGCATAGGGATAGGAGGAGGATCTGGAGGGGAGGGGATGTAGTGGATTTGCTTAAATTGCTTTATTAACATATATGAAATTCTCAAACAAGGAAAAAGAATGCACCCCATAAAAACCATTAAGTCTGTATAAAACTGTAGTTTCATCTACTTGTTTATTACACACATTAAATATGTATTTATTATATTTTACTTATAAAATAATTTTATTTTTTCGTTTATTTTATTTTATTTTTATTATACTTTTTTGCTCAATTAATTTGTGGCACAGGTTATTGAATCCAGGGCCGTATATGCTAGGCAAGGGCTCTGCCACCGAGCTATATCTCATGCTTGTTTTGAGATAGATTTTTCATAGCTAGCCCAGGCTAGCCTTGAATTCACTATCCTGACCCTGGCTCCTGGTGTTGAGATTACAGGATTGCAGCAGCTTGCCCTGCCTCAGATTTTTTCTTAAAGTAAAAACAATGAAAACTCAAAACTCATGGCTTGCTAATTTTTGCATGACGTTTTTTTAATTGAGTGTGCTCTTGAAGTTGTCTCCGTCTTTAGCATAGCTGTGCGGTACTTGATTTTCTGTGGTTTGACTATGTTCCCCCAATCTCACCTCACCCTACATTTATGGAGATATGAAAGTGACATGCATCCAGTAAAGGCTGCCCTCCCAGCTTTGAATTTTGGTGTTTTCCCGGCTCTCAGTATGTAACCCTGAGCTACTCTCTGAGGATGCTGGGCGCCTTCAGTGAACAAGGGTCCACGTCAGCCATGCTGCCAAGAGGATGAGGACCCGATGTCCCACATCCGCTGTGCAGCTGAGGGAGGGGCCCCTGTAGAATAGATGTGCTCAGAGGATTTCTATCTTACTCTCTTACCTGTGGATTGGAGTCCAGAGGGCACCTGCAGGGACTCCCACGTCCATTCACTCTAAAACAAAGACACGGACTCGGGATTTGTGGATAACGGTCGACATAGGGATGGATCATTAAGAAATGCTTCCAAAGGTGGATGTTGGCCAGAAAGCTGGGGAAGATCAGAAGCTCAAAGGCCTTGAGCTACCAGAGCCCTCAATGAGTCATTTACATGGTGCCTATCTCCTTCCTCATGTGAAGATCCAGGCCTTTTCCCTAGAACACCCTTCTGTGTAGTCCTGGTGGGGAAGCTTGCCCAGTCTTTCTGAGAACTGGCTTCTTTTGTATAGTAACCATGAGTCTCTCTCTCTACCCTACTCTGCTGTATATGATAAGATTCTCATCGAAAGAACTTTAACCCTGCTGTAAGCGGGACAGCCTCTGATTCATGGGATCCTGTTGCACATTTCTTCTTTGTTCTACCTTCAGAAGGACAGTGCTGCCCACTTGCAACAGGTATTCATGAGCTCCTCAAACCACCAGCTGCATCATCCTGTTCCCTAGAGGGGCTACAGTCGGACGTTCCTAGCAACTCCTCAGTCAGTGGAGAGGTGTCCATTTGCATTCTTGGCCTGTGTTTATTTAAGGTGTGGATTTGTGTGTGCAGTTGGAACTTCAGGCCAGCAGCGTCTGCACTTGTGGGTTCAGCTAACTGCAGATGGAAGATCCTCTCTTCCATCAACACAGCCGAGTGAATGAGACCAGATACCTTTTTCTTACCATTATCTCCTAAACAATACAGCCTGACATGGTTTGCATAGCATTTGCACTGTGTGAGACTTTTTTCTTCTAGAGTTGATTTAAAGCAGGAGGAGGTATGCATTAGTTCCTAAACCTACTTATATTTCTGAAATAAAATGTGCATGATCGTGTCCTACTATTTTATATACGATGTGACTTGATTCTTAATCTTTCACGGCTGTGGCTATGTGCATGGGTGCAGTACTTATGGAAACCAGAAGAGGGCGCTGCATCCCTTGGAGCTGGATTACAGGCAGTTGTGAGTCATGTGGATGCTGATGTGGATGCTGGGAATGGTCCCAGGTCCTCTGGCAGAGTAGCATTTGCTCCACTCCTGAGCCATCTTTCTAGCCCAATACAAATCGTTGTAGATGAATGACACTGGAGTTGGCATTTCCCCTCACAATTTAACAGAAAACAAACGATTATCCTCTCTCTCCCTGTGATTGGACAATGCAACTTACCTTACTATTTAAAATTCTCTGTTAAGCTTTATGTGCGCGTGACCTTCTTATGGTCATTTAAACACATGCGCAAGAGCTGAGCGTGTTGGCACTCAGGGAGGACACTGAGTTTTAAGCCAGCCTGGGTTAGAGCATAAGAACTTGTCTCCACAAAAAAAACAAGAAGTAAAATACACTTAAACCCTCAAAGCACAGAAAAGGAGATTCTCTACATGGATGTGACATAAATCAGTCATTGATTGCATCGGGCATGGCTTTTCTTATTCATGTTTTCTCGTTAAATGTCGCGCATGCAGCAGGTAGGGAGGGCTATTAAGTCCTAGCACTGTGGTTGATGTTGTGGATTTAGTTCGACTCTAACACTTTGCTTTGCCTATCTCACAACAGCGCCGTTTGCCATAGAAAAGATCCTGGTCGTTAAGATTTCTTTGTGGAGTTTACTTTTTATCAACAAGAGATGGCTTTCGCTACACCGCTCAACGCCCTTTGGATCCCACTTCAGCAGTGGATACTGGCAGAGAGCTTTTTATTTTTCCGGACATTTTTCTTTGCAGCCTTCTCATTCTTTCAAACGTAACCCCTTTGTAACCTAATTGCAGAAGATTGAATCTTACGGAAAATATTTGGAGATACTCAAACCTTGGTTGAATTTCTGTATCAGTGTCCTTCACTAGGGAAGTAGTTGAGCGACTTACTAGGAAGAGCGTTACTGTGCTGTTCTGACTGATGGACGCCATCTTTACTTCCTCCTTTCTATTTTTGTGGGGGTTTTGTTTGTTTGTTTTTAATTTGTCTTTATACTCACTTTCCTTTTGGTTCAGAGGTTGGCCACTGGTAGCTTGGGGGGGGGCACGCTGTCACTGGCTGTCACCTTCTTTATGATTGCAGTTCTAATGAGAGGAGGGATTCCCAGCAGTAACTGTAGCCAAAGTTGAAAAGATTTACCGTCTGGGTTTTATAGAAACTCTAACCAGACATAGTACTGCACGCTTACAATCTTAGTACATTGGGTAGGGGCAGAGGCAGGAGGATTGTGAGTTCAAGGCCAGCCTGGGCTACTTGGGAAGACCCAAACGAAAAAGAAACAACAGAAAGGGAAATAAACAACAAAACAAGACCTCCAAGTGAAATGTTCTGCCATTCCTTGTTTTCTAATTGTTCATATTGGAAACCTGCTTTTCATTTTGTTCTTGGGTACATTTAGTGGCCCTGATACATTTACATTTACGCTTTCCCTAAAGCCTATTTCTAATTGTTATCCAATTCCCAACTATATTGTTTGTGGTCTTTCAAGGTAATCTTTCTTTCCTAGATTTTGGTGGTGTAGTAGGGAATTTTTATACACGTTTCTGATTTAATCATTTTTAAGTAATGTTATAAGCCTGGCTATCATTTCAAAAGAACCACTGGTTGCATTTACAGTCTGTTTACAACGGTCTGTTAATCAGTCTCAAAGAAAATTCCACACTTAGCTCCTTGAGCTCTCGCTTTCCTCTTGAAACCGTAACTACACTCCATGTTTCAGAAATGACTCCACTTGGCATTTCTTCAGTGCTCGACAGAGGGGGAGATGCAGGGTTGCATTTGCATCCGTAAATATTTCTCAGCATCTTCCAAACACGAGCAGAAATGCTTTAAACCTTGGAGATAATTAATCACTAACCCTTGCAGCCTGATGATGTCGACGAGAAGTCTGAGGCGAGTCATTTACCCAGATAAAGATCTTGTTTTTCTTCTTCGAATCTTGGAAGAAATGTGATGTAGACTATTAGGAGCTCCATATAGTTTATTTTTAAAAAAACTCTCCCAATTCTTTTAAAGGATTTCTCTTTATTCATATACCAACTTCTCAATTCTGATTTTTCACTCTGGTTGTTCTGTTTTCCGGGGCTTTCTCTTCTACTGGTACCTGTAGTAATATGCTTTCATAATCAACCAGAGTTTCTGTGTGTTTTCCTCTGCACATGATCATATACATAGTAATGGGCTTCAGGAAGACAAGTGTATCATGGATTTTGGCCATTACCCCCACTTCCTCTATCCTTCCCATGATTCCTTCCCCTAGATGGTCTTGCTAATTTCTACTTTCATGCCACACATACCTAAGTCATTTTATGAATCTATATCTATAAGGATTTGCAAGTGAAAGAAAACATGGCATTTGTCTCTCTGAGACTGATTTATTTCCCTTAGCACTGCGATCTCCGGTTCCAGCAATATTCCTGCAAATGACGTCATTTTGTCCTTCTTTATGGCTGAACACAACTCCATTGTGTAGATGGACCACGTTATCTCGTCTTCTGTTCTCAGACGGAAGCCTGATGCTCTAACCTCGGCTGCTGTGAGTGATTCAGCAATGAACGTGGATACACAGCATCTCTGTGCTGTGTTGATTTAGAGACCTTGCGGTGCACACCTAAAGATGCAGCCGGAGCTCATGGGAGTTCTTCCTTTATCTCTTCTGAAGAACCTCCATTCTGGGTCCCATGGTGGTGGGACTAATTTCCATCTCTCCCATCGGCGTCTTAGTGCTCTTCTCTTTCCCACACACCTTTGTCAGCATTGACTGTTACTTTTAATTGGAGGAGATGGAATCCAATGCCATTTTAATTTGCATTTTCCCGGATGGCTAAAGGTGCGGAAGAGTTTTTCATATTTATTTTGGACCATTCTCATTCCATCTTTTGAGAACTGTTTATACATTTAATTTGCCAATTGATCGATTGTGCTGTTCGGTTTCCTTGTAGTCTTTGAGGTCATTTATGCATTCTGGATATTAGACTCTACAGTGTTCAAGACCAAGAACTCAGCAAGGCACAGGAAAGTATCACCCTGTAACCAGGCGTGAGGTAGCGATTTGGAATTCCACTGTGTCTTTTCCTCTTAACAAAGTATCCATGTCAGTTTCCTTTGCTGCAGGAACAAAGAATAACAATTTCAGGGACCCAACCAGGTGCCAATTAATTATTTTGTTGCACCAGAGGCATCGGCAGCCCTGAGCTTCTTGTGGAATCTTTCAGGAAGCATTTTTTCCTTCGTTCTTTTCCAGTCCCAGAGGTTGTCTGCATATGGGACACATAACGTTACGTCTTTCCCATCTCTGCTTCCGTCGGCCTCGTCTTTTACATACAGGAAGCCTTGTGATGTCATTGGGCTCACCAGTATCTGGGAATATCTTCTTATCTCAAGACCATCCATCATCGCCATTGCCTATTGTCCTCTGTCATGTAGGGTGACATATTCTCAGGTCTAGAGATTCAGATTTGGGCATGGCTGTTGGTCCTTATTCAGCTGAGTACAATGCCTACCCTGGAACACTCAGGTGGTCTCATCTATACTCTACCCACAAGAGCCAATAGACCGAGTACCTCCTCTTCCCCCACTTCTGTCCCAAAGGCACCCATTTACTAGATTTGCTTCCTCCCCTATGAAGCATCTGTTGTGTGGATGGATGTTGTCAGCTATTTCTTTTGTTCTGAGACAGCCATTCCTCTGACTGTAACTCTGCTTTTCATCCAACGGATTTACCTCCATATCCACCCAGCATCTGATTGCATACAGTTATTAAAATAGTCAGCACCCTGAGCAACGGCACCATACTATGTAGCTCAGCTTTGGAGGGGAGATAAAATATGATTATATCTTTCTAGAGAATCAACATCCCTGCAGTGATCTCCCTCACCACCTTCTTCCCTTTATTTCTGGGAAATTTTGTTCGCCAATCATTGTTTCCCGAGTCTGTGATTCTGCCCTGAATGAACTTTAAAAGTATTAAAGTTCTCGTTTTGATCACTGAATACCGAACACTTTTTTCTTTAATTGCCTATCTTTGAGTCTTTCTTAGCTTTTAAAACCAGACCTCATTTTATCTGTTTATCTGTTTTTAAAAAAAGAAGCTCTTTTTCATGGAAACCAAGTTTCCTTGAATTTCTACAGAACACAAAGCAGATCGTCTGAAATTTAATGGTGTTTCATGCAGGAAATCACTTTCTTAGAAAAGTAAATTTCTCTTTGTTCTTTTTTTTAGTTTAAAAATATGTCATCCTAGGCCCTGTATTTGATAAACTTTTTTATTTTTTACGATTTATAAATGGAGCTGGCTCTATCTGTCCCTGTGTGTTCTCTGACAATTAAGTGGGTTATTTGGGTACTTTTCATCCTGTGCTCTAGTGTTGCTTTTGACATCTTGTGTCATAGGGACAGCTACAGTTTAGTCAGTAAAGATGATTGTGTGTGCAGTAGTGTTCCAGGGTGAGTGTGTGCAGTGTGTTCCAGGGTGAGTGTGTGCAGTGTGTTCCAGGCTGAGTGTGTGCAGTGTGTTCCAGGGTGAGTGTGTGCAGTGTGTTCCAGGGTGAGTGTGTGCAGTGTGTTCCAGGGTGAGTGTGTACAGTGTGTTCCAGGCTGAGTGTATGCAGTGTGTTCCAGGATGTGAGTGTGTACAGTGTGTTCCAGGCTGAGTGTGTGCAGTGTGTTCCAGGCTGTGAGTGTGTGCAGTGTGTTCCAGGCTGAGTGTGTGCAGTGTGTTCCAGGCTGAGTGTGTGCAGTGTGTTCCAGGGTGTGAGTGTGTACACATATGTGAATGCATGTTACTGTGATCTAATCATGGTGGAAAGAATGCTGACCGATTCATACATTTATTGGGGAACTAAAATTTAGTTCCCCAAACTAAGAGTTTTGGTCATAACACTATTCATGGCTGTACCCAGTGAATTAGCTCTTTATTACAGGAGTGGCTCAAGGGAACAGGTTTGGTCCTTCTATCCCCCGTCCAGCATATGAGGATACAGCAGGAAGATACCACATTGGGAGCTAAGGACAAACTCTTTCTAGACACTGAATTGTTTAGTGCCTTGATCTTGGACTTGCAAGATTCAGACCTTATGGTAATATGTAAAACATTATGAATTATGTTTATACCTATGGAGCTTCAAATGAATGGGGCTCAAACTATGATTTATTTATGAGGCTCTGTGCAATAACTGGGAGATTACCCCTAATCTCCAATGCTACACTGGCTACTCCCCCAACTGTGCTCCCCAAATACTTGCTGTTTACATCTTCCTGGACTATTTCTGCTTCAGTAATCAGGTGTCCTGGGGAGGCATTTTTCTTAGGCATGTGCTGCTGGCCCATCATGCTTGTTGGGGACAACCAGATCTTGGGGACCAGTATTTAGCATTTGAATACATAGCAGCACCAGACCAACTCCCAACATATCTATATATCTATATCTCTATATATCTATCTATCTGGTACCTCCTCCCACCATATATATATTTCAATACAGATGGGAAATGTGAGTGTAATCCTCTAACTTACATTCAGATATGGGTACTTGGAGAGTGTTCAGGAGCTGGGGACTGAGCTTTCTTAGCATCGTTAGCAATGAGTATTGGTTCTTCTAGACAAACCCTGGTCTGTGCAAAACAGTGCATGCCTTTCTATCCTGTCACTATGATGCATACAATTTGAAGGAGGACAAATTTATTTCGGCTCCTGGTTTCAGTGGGTTCAGTGTGTGATTACTTGGGCAGAGCATCGTGTCAATTATAAGCTTGTGTCAGAGGAGAGCTGTTGATGTCGCAGCACAGAAAGGAACAAAGAGTGAGGCATGTCCTCAAGGGTGACACCTTCCTCTAGCCAGGTCTTACCTCCCTAACTAGCATCCCTAACTAGCACTGTCCACTATAGGCCAAGTATTTGTGAGGGACACAGATCTAAAACATAACAGTCAGCGAAGGGAGACCTGCCCCTGTGAAGGCGTGGGCTCTTGGGAGAGGAAATTTATCAGTTCCCAGCCACTGGAGGACAGAGCTTGCCCTGGTGGCCTGGGGGTGGGGACGGGAGGTGATAATATATTCTCACGTGCTGGTAACACTCTGTTCTGTGTGCACTGCTCCCCGGCATAATCATTAATAAACGTCCTTTTCTATCTCCAGAGTGTCCCAGTGTGGATGATTCATTGTGTGTTCCTTGGTAAAGGGGTGGGAGGAGGTGCCAGCTGCGGGGTGAATGCAAGACAAATGTTCAAGCACAGTGTTCTGTGGTGCTGGGAGGTTACTCGGCTGCTGTCTGCAGGAGAGCTGGCTGAGGTTGGACCAGACATATCTTATGTATTTGCTTTCTCTTCTCCTCCTCCTTGCTCCTCTCTCCACCTCTTCACCCACCCTTCCCGCTCGTGATTCTCATTTGGATGCCATCTCAAAGGACGCCGTGGGATCTGTACGTGAGACAAGGAGCCTGCCTGCGGCTCTTACTCTTTACCTCCTTTTCAGCCCC
Source organism: Rattus rattus (assembly GCF_011064425.1). Lineage (NCBI taxonomy): Eukaryota > Metazoa > Chordata > Mammalia > Rodentia > Muridae > Rattus > Rattus rattus. The sequence goes on along the minus strand of NC_046158.1, from coordinate 141,670,893 downwards.
TGGCTCAACCGGATGCAATACACGAGGTGTCATTTAAGAGATTGTGACGGACAGGTCATAAGTCGTAGGCCAGAAGTATAAAATATCAATCGATTAAAGAGTAATTAATGAAAACCTAATTAAAGCTGACGTTTTGTGCATGGCACTCCTGAAATCCTGGGACAGTCTCAATCGCCAACTTTCCTCGGAGATTTCCTTGTATAATTGAGAGGTATTAGGCTCTAATGGATGGGATTAATGTGAAATTTAATTAGTGAGAAAAGAAATTAAGTCTGAGTTTTGTTTAAAGAAATTTCCAGAGATAGATACGTCATAGCGGAACAGGGCTAGAGGTTCATTAATGAAAATCTTTACAAGTGACAGAATGGCGCTTATCGAAATGATGCCTCCTTTCTCATGGCTTCCTTCACCCTGCGTTGTTTGTCTCCATTAGGCAGTTTATGATGTCAACTCAGGTTGTGAGAAATAAGAGGGAGTGTTAGATGGAAAGAATCGGAAGTGTGTCTTCATTCACAAACAGAGAAAGGACGTTCTGCTCTCCTTCCCATGCAAGTTCCCAAGATGGGAAAGAATAATCAAAGATTGGCCTTCTTACAATCTTACTTCTTGAGTGTGAAGTCAACAAAGAGTATTATATTGAAAACAAATGTACTTTTCTTATAGTCGTATAAGAAATCAACTTTATTTTCTTTGTAGAGTCCCTGATCTTACAAGGGTTGAAAAACAGGGAGCGTTACAAGGCTTCTGATGAGGTTGGCTTGCTAGCTGTTTGATTCCATGGACCACGAATTTGACCTTTCACAGGGTTTATTGTTCTGTTTCATTGATCTGTAGTTAATCACTTCTGGGTTTCGATTTCTTCCCATGAAGCAGGCTGGGGAGTTCAGGCATGTGTGTTCAGGCAACTCACAATGCCATTCTAGATGTTTCTGAAATTCATTTTTGGGAGGAGACCTTATTAGAAATATGCACATTTCCATAGCTGACTCTTCCATGAGGCTGTGTCTTGAGCACTGGGATGTAGCCAGTCACTAAAATAATCACTGTTATGTGTTTGTTCCATGATCTTGGGCAGTTTGGAAGGTCTTAGAGTTAGGTAATGCAGACAAGCATTGCTCTGAAACAAACATTATTTTCATGGGTGGTTTAAGTGTAGTTACCTTTGGTATACCAAGTAGGTGGAAAGTCAAATGCCTCTGGCCTCAGAATGATGGCCAGTACATCGGACTCACAGAGGGAGGTAGCCTGGTCATAGTTTATTTGTCATTTTGCCCTTAGCTCTTTGTCCAAATATAACCTTAGCAATAAACATCTATTTTGGTCATCTCTTGGAGAAGAAGACAAGTCTTTGCAGTCTCCATTGGATTTGCCATAGTAGGAGCCACAGTCTGGTGTCAAAGTGTGAGTATATACTGTTTGGAAGCGTGCCATCTTTGATTGATCTTCCTTCCTTCCTTGGGTTGCTTCTCTGCTTCTGCTTTCTGTGCCCCTCACAACAAAGCCAGCAAAAATGTTCTACCTTGGTCCCTTGGCCTTGCCTCCTAGGCTATCACTGTGGTTGTGGGCTGGGAATGACAAGCATCTTATTTTAGGAAGCCCCAGCATCATTATTTAGCAGATGAGATGATAACGACCGGTCCTTTCATCACGGGAAGACCATTAATAGAAGAGAATTGCTATTAGAAAGAGGTGTTGGCATCAGCAAAATAACCACAGTAATGCATGCGGTCCATGGGGTTGGGCAGTTTTGAAGGTCTTGGTTATGGAGTTAGGTGATGCAGACAAACATTATTCTAAAAGTCTACTTTTGTATCTTGCTTCCAAAACACCCATGACAGCAAAGAGCCAACATCAGAGACAGGTATGGGAAACCCTCCCACTGTAAACGTTTAAGGAAAAATCTCTCAGGGTTCCCCTGGTTTAATTCCAAGTTTATGAATGTGAACTATCAAGCCATTCCTGTCATTGTGGCCTGTAAGCCGTGGTCAGGATTAACCATGTTGATACAGCAGAGTATTTGAAAGAGCATCTGGTACACAGGACGATCTCAGTAAGGGATGATCAGTGTTAATTTGACTGAGAGGACAGCCATCCCTGTGATTCACTTAGAAGGGCATAGGGTTCTCAGTGGCTCTAACATGCACATTGTGAACAATTGCCTTTCTCCTCTTCTTTGCCCTCACCTTTTCTCCTCCCTGCTTCCCCTGCTTCCCTTATTTCCCTCTGTCATTTCCTTCTCCTTCGATCTGCCCTACTTTGCTATTTTGTTCTAGGATTATTAGGATTGTTCAAGGAATACCCCAGATAGAAGTGTCCCTGTGCCACTTAGAGCATGGGACCTTGATGGACCCTGCCAGAGAGTGGTAACAGCCCCTCTATTGCAAGGGCTATTTTGCCCAAGAAGAGAGAAGCTATTTTGCACCCCCACTTTTTCTTACCCCCAGGCTTCTGCAGATGGTCAAGGACTTAAACACCTATCTGGCTGTGCATCTCCCACATACCTTGTATTGCTGTCATGGTGGACAACATGTGCCCCTCACCAAACTGAAATTTGTAGGGTGACCTGCATGTCCAATAGGCAAGCTTGCATGCTGCCTAGTAGTGTAACCAAAGAAGCCACTGCAGACAACACTGTTGATGTGAAGGCTGTCATAACACATTGCTTCTTTCTCAGCCTGGGTCAAGAGAGTCACCTAGGATTGCTCACTTGGGTTTTCTGCCAGCTTTTCTTTTGATATCTACTCATGAAGCAATGCCTTCATCACACTTTTACTTCCCAATAATACCATGGATTCAAGCAAGTGTAATCATGAGTGCCTCTGCCTAGGCAAGGGTACCACAAGTCTTATGGGAGAGAGTTTTGAAGAGGTCCCTGGGCCTCTATGACATCTTTCAGATCCATCTGTCTCCCAAGGTATGGTACTTCCATCCATGGAGGTCACTTTTGCACCCCGACTTTTTCTTACCCCTAGGCTTCTGCAGATGGTCAAGGACTGGATTCAGGGGTGATAGTTTTCTTCTTAGAGAGGGGAATGAAGTTGTCGGGTCACATAGCTTTCCTGGTTTCAGATATGTGAGCACAAAGAGATTGTTCATCCATTCTAAGAAGATTTACAAGCAAACGTGAACAAAGCAAAATACCCTTTACTAACTGCTACTGTTAGTAGCCTTGTGCCTATTTTAAAGGCAAGAAAGAGTCTTGAGTTTGAGTCCCAGGTCACACAGGTAGAAGATCTGATTGCAAAGTATCTATGCTGCAGGGCCTCCTCATGGTTACAGGAATCTGACAGAGTAGCTCTTTTAGGTACTTAGTGAAGAGCTTGAGTGTGCTAATAATTAGACCTAAGTGTTGATTTAAGTGCTACTCAGTATATCCTGGCTACTTTTCTGACATATTTATATAATACTTTTGTCATCTTTCTATATCCAGAGAAGGTATTATGTTCCCATTTTGCAGATAAGGAACTGAAGGACATAGAAGTTATGGGTTGCCCAAGGAGATTGGGTTTAATGGCTGTACAGAATTTCAGACCAGACTGAGCAGTTGTTCCACAATCCCTAGTTTTGACCTTTATACCATTCTATGTAGAATTCTGGCCAGCAACTTCTGTTCTTGTTCTTGTGCTTGTGCACAGGGAAGAGATGGGTCTGATAGAAAAGGATGTGTGTCGAATTTCTCGGTGCATGTAACCTTGTCCAAGGTGGGATGAGTTGGGCCCAGGCTTGGCTGCGGTTTTTCTGAGTAGGGTGGGTGGCTTGAGAGATGAGCTCAACCATCATCTGAAGTAGGCTTGGGATAGGTTGGCCAAATTCTTAGAAAAGTCATGGGTGTCTGGATGTCCCTTTTGTGTCTTTTCTCCTGATCTCCTTCCATTTCTGTGACCCTTATAGCACCCAGTGCTAGTTATGGCCCATGGTTCAAGACTGGAACCAGGATATTGGTAACTTCTCCTGAAATGGAAGTTTGATATTAAAAGTATTTTCTTAGTTAGGTCCTGTGTCTGATATCCCTCCATCCCTATCCCCTGCACCATCCTATATTTTCCAAGGGCAACTATGGGAGGCAGCTGGGGAAACAGAGACTCACGTAGCCAAGAATCAATTGGTTGAACTAGAATTTCCACTCTGGCCTGAGTGACTCAACCAAGCATTGATGCCCCATGGCCCTTTTGGATCTACCTTTGTCTCCTTCTTTCTGATACTGCTATCCTAGACCTTGTCCATGGGTAGACAGTGTACTTACCCTGCATCCACTCTTGTTTGTGAAGCCTCTTCCTAGTCCAGAGGTACTGAAATCTTAGCATCTTGAGGATTGGGACTTCATCTAGCATAGACACTGTATATCCTCATTATCCAACATCATGCCTGACATATCGTATGCACTTAAGAAGAGCAGGAATGGGTAGGCAGCTAGTTTTAGAATAGTATTCTAGTGGGTAAATTGCCTATCTCTACCCATCTACTGTTCTTTATCACTATCTTTTATTTATCCATCTACCAACCTGCCCACGTATCCATAAATACATTCATTTATCTGGTAGTCAGTCTTCCTTCTCCATCTACCTATGCATCGCCCATAGACTCACCCATAATTAATTCTAATACATGTATTTGTCCATCCATGTATTCACTCACCCACCCATTCATCTGTCCATTTATTTATCCACACAGCCATGCATCTATTCATTAAGCATTCATCTATCTATTCATGTATTCAACTACCTCCATCCAGTTGTTAACACGTGCATAATTCACCACCATCCTTCCATCCATCCATCCTTGTGTCTATCCATCCACCCCCAACCACCTATGTGTCAGTGATTCACCCATTCATAGCTTATTTCCATCCATCCATCCCTTCATCTATCTTTGATTTCCTCATCTATCCAAACAGCCATTTTTCAGAGCAGGAAAAAGGCAAATCGCGTCTGGTGTCCCCAGGTCAGATTCAAGTAAGTACTGTGAAAGTGATGTTGGATGAAAGAAATACAGCATTATCTCTCATTTTAAGAGTGAATTAAGATAAAACCCGGCACTTCATGAGTTAACAAGTCTCTTCAATTTTGAACTGCATCTAAAATATTAAAATGCAACCTGCGCTGCTTTTTTCTCATTTTCTCTGTAGATGATCAGAAGCACCCTGAGTGATTCATATACAACTCTTTGCCTATTAGAAAGCTACTGGCACTTTGAGGTGCAAACCAAGGGTTGCAGGTACATTAGTATTGACAAGCTTGGAGACTGCCTAAAATGAAGGCAGTACTGGATTCCTGGGTAGATTTTTATAGTGTTCAGCTAAGGGATGCTGGGTCTTTCTGTGTATCTGCCATCACAGGGCCACCCTGGGACACAGGAGATCCCAGCTCTGCCTCTGAGGTTGGGATTTGGTACTACTCGGCCCATGGCAGGATGCCGGGGATTCCATGCTGCTCCTGTAAACCCCTGCCTGCGGTCATAGCTAACAAAGTAGCTGGGCTAGAAGGGAGGCGATTACCAGTGCACGAGCTTCATAAATATGAGATGAGACGACTGGGGTGGAAATGAAAGTTGAGATGCTCAAAAATAAAGCGTGAAAGAGCCCTGGCCCCGTCTAAGAACAGGATTGATCTTTGTACGCTGGCAGAATGTACAATTTCCCTTCGCTTACTACAGAGTCTCTGTTTCTATAGAAACCACCAATTTTATAGACAGATTGGCTCTGTGAGAAGGCACTGTGAGTTCAGTTTGAAGCCAAGTGCCGTCAGGGCAAGGCGCTCCCAACCCCGAGGAGGGGGCTTTCTTCTTTGCTCACTAACTAGCTCTCCTGGGGATGGTTAATGATCACCAGGCTTGGAACCTGTCAGGATTATTACAATAACACTTGCAGGGCTGCTTTCCTTCCATGGACCCCTGAAACCACTTGCAGGTCTTAGAGTTCATGGAGTGCTCTCATGGAGGTCAGAATTAGATTCATTTGTTCATCAGACACACGCTGATATCTTAGCATCAAACATTATGCAGAGCCCGGGAGGCTGGAATAGAGTAATGGAGGAAGACAGGCAGCTGTGTAACTTCATTGCCTCTGATGGAGAGCTGTCTCGGTCCATGGAGAGATGGTTCTGATGTTTAGTGGAGGTCATGAATAGTTTGGTAAAGATCTGCAGGAACAAAGTGGTTCAGGTACCTTTCATGCATAACAAATGACCCCAGACCTACTTGCATAGGTGGGCATGGTGGCTTATGGCTGTAATCCCAGCATTCAGGGTGGTGAGTCAGGAACACCAGGCTAGCCCAGGCTATTATTGAGATTACACTAATCCAAACAAAAAGCAAAAGAAAACAAAAAGCTAATGACACAGAGCAACAATGCTTTTAGGTGTTTGTAGATCTGGACCTTGAAGTAGACAGGCATGGTGGCAAGACGCCTCATTGTTGGGTTTCAGCTAGGGTTCATCAAAGGCAGAAAGGACAGATGTAATTAATAAACTCACAAAGCTAAAACCTTGGTTTTTCCTATGACATGCTGGAAGGAATGTGTTCAAGAACAACTCTTCTATTAACCTGGCAACACAAGGTTGGGAGGTCTAGAAAGCCAGAGACTAAGTGGAATTATATTGTCTCTACACAACTTCCTCCACTGCCTAGGCTTCCTTACATCATGGCTTCCTCAGAGAAATATAACTTCTCCTATGGCAACGTGTGCTCTGAGGCTCATGACCTGGCTTCAGAATTCTAGACCATCCATGGCCACTGTATTTTATGGGCGAGAACTAATCACTAAGGCATGTCAGAGTGGGTGTAGGGAAAGAAGATGGGTGGGTGCTACCCGTTAGTTAAGAAATGGTGTATATGGCCACAAGGGAAGGAATTGATGGCGTATGACTTTGGAGAGTTTCCACATTGACACATCCAGCTCCTTTTCTGTATCAGGGTGTGATTGGCATGGAGGAAATTGTAATAGAGGAGCATTGTCATAGAATTGTCACCAGGAGACTGGTCTACAATTTGGGGTTAGGACAGCATGGGTGCTGCCTGTGCTATGGAGAGTAGCTCATTGCATGAGTCAGGGCAGATATGGGTTCAGAGATCTAGTTCCAGCAACATGTCTGCATAAAATACATTCATGTATAAGTGGATATGTAGTATGATGTCAGTGTTGGTTCAGGCCTAGTGACATGGCCATCAATGCCCTTTCAGAGGTGGCTGGTTATGTAGGACACACTTGAAACTATCCCAGACAAGGTATTGGGTTATTTAACTGAAATCCATCGAGTCCTTCAAGCATAACCAAATTCCAGGGCCCACAGAAAATACTGATCTTTAGATCACTCTCTTCTCTACTCATTTTCACTTTTGAGAGCTGGCTGAATGCCACACCCTCAGGTATTCTTTCCTGACAGGAAGGCAAGATGAACAAATGCCCTTTCTTTGGAGCTCAGTGGAGAAAGGGGTCTCTTCTCTTCAGCCAGGCAAATCCTGGACCAGATTTGCTTTGGCATATATTAGACCACTTGAAGATCCTTGAACCAACTTCTAGGCTAAGGGTTTGGGGTGGGGGTGGGAGAGAGCTCTGATTGGCCAGTCTTCAGTTACTACTGTTTATCCTTTAACCAATCACCTACCCAATCAGGGGGTTGAGAACTTATGAACGAGCAACTTCAACACAAGTTGGAGTAAATTCTCTGGAAGCTGCCCCAGTTTTTCTTAGAGATAGATGATACAAGAAATGATGTAGAACAGAACAGACAGACTGCCCTGTCAAGGTGAGACTATGGTTGAACAGATCAAAGAGGTGATCTAGGAAGAGTATTGTTGAATTAGAAAAAGGAAGAGATGTGGGTGGATCTCAGAGAGCTGCTAATGGATGTCCAGGAAAAGGAGACATGAGAGACATATGCTGAGGTGAGTGTGGCTACAGCTACTGGAAAGTAGAGGGAAGCAGAGGTCGGAGTTGGCCACTGCACACTGTACAAGTGTGTAGAAATAACATATTGAGCCCCGTGGATATGTCCAACTAATGTGAGAGTGAAAATAAATAAAAGATATTGAAGTGGAGTTCTTTAGGAGGAAAACTAGCAGCCAAAGGAAAGATGTACTTTGAGAGAGAGAACACAGCAGGCATGAACACACATGCATCGGATCTCAGCTCTCACATGGGAGGTGGAGGAAGAAGGGTCAGAAGTTTGAGGTCATCTTCAGCTAGATAGCAAGTCAGAAGCCAGCCTAGGAGACATCAGAGTGTCTTGCGAAGAAAAAACAAAACAAAACAGGGGAGAGGCTGTTAGCATTAGAAATGCCTTTCACAAGTGAAGTAAGGTTCACTCGTTTGCCCCTTCATGTTCATATTCAGCCAGTGATCTGAACACCTACTATGTGCCGTGGGCCATGTGCTAGAGATATGAGTGAACAACACAGGGACAATCTCCCTGAGTTCATGGATCTGAATCCTAGACGAGGATGCAGGTGGCAATTAGAGTCACTGACCCACAAGTTTTGTGGGAAAAGGTTTTGGAAGCTGGGGGGCTCTTGTGCACCAAGTGAGGAGTGTGTGGATGGTAAGGATGTGGGAGACACATGGGTGGATTTGCCTTTGCTACAAGCTCTATTGTCTAAGAGTCAGGAGCTAGGGTTGGAGGCAAAGGGAATTGATTACACACACACACACACACACACACACACACACACACACACACACACACACACGTTCAGTTTTAACAATAAGAGTGGAGTTTACTCTTTCTGTGCACTTGTTCTTCTGTGCCCTCATGTATTACGATGCTCCGTTTTGTCTGCACCCCAAGAAGAGACCTGGCCAGTCTTCTCTGCCTGAAGGAGCACAGGCTGGTGCTTGCTGGGAGAGAAGCTATATTAGAACTGTCCCTTCCTGTAGGAAGCAGGAAGGAGCCCCTGTCTCTTTAGTGTCTGGGCTTCCACGACCAGGGGAATCTGGGGAGCAGAAAAAACACAGCCGGATGCAAGGAGGCTGCATTTTAACAAGCTTACATCTCCCTGCTAAAGAAAACAAACAACCCAACCTTCCCTGTGAGTTTGCTTGATATGCACTCCTTCTTCCCTGGTGTGCCAGCTCCTTGTGAATAGCAGGTTAGGTGGACCACAGGTAGTGTGGGGTGAGGGCTGGGATAATCTAGATAATCGGCCCCTGGATGATTGAGAGTTGATTGTAATTAACCTCATTTCAGAAGTGAGGCTCAGGATCTCATACCTTCAGGTCTCAGGCAATTGCAGTCGGAAGCTTCTTATCTGCTCCCACCCCCACCTGATCCTATCAGAGGTTTGAAGCTAGGACCCATTGATTTTGCTCCCCAGGTGATATTGTGATAGGGGAGAGGGACTGGAGGTGTCTGGTAGTTGGAGATTAGAGGTGCTGTTGAGCAGTCTGCCAAGCAAAGGGCAAAGTCCAGGACATACAGTGATCCCTTTTGACCTGTCAGGGCTGGGAAGATGGCATGAGGACCTGACTTGACCCTCAGAACCCATGTGATAATGGCAAGAGTTGTGCATCCAGAGGACCCGAGTTCAGTTCCTAGAAACTGTGTTGGGTGGCTAACAGACATCTGTAACTCCAGCCTCCAGGAATCCAATGACACCCTCTGTGGAGAATTTTTTCACTTCAAGGCACTTACTGACGCGTAGATATACACATATTTGTAAAAAATAAGTCTTAAAAATGAAGGCCAGGTGTAATTATTTGTGTCTATAAACCAGTGCTAGGGAGGTAGAGACAGGAGGGTCTCTGGGTCTTGCTGACCACCTAGTCTAGCTAAATCAGTCACTTCCAGGTTCAGTAAGAGCCACTATCCCAAACTGTAAGGCAGAGAACTATAGAAGAAAGCACCTGATACACACACACACACACACACACACACACACACACACACACACACACACACACACACACACACAGACACACACACACACACATGCACGACATGTGTGCATGGGGACCTGCACATGTGCATACACAAATGAATACACAGACTAATATAGGTTAAATGCAGGGTAGGGGGAACCCCTCAGAAGCAGGGTGAAGAAAGCTGAGACACCCCCTGTGAACAAATCTTGCTCTTTGAAACATGGAAGGTACTTATGATGTTGGGCAAAGGAAGATGGGGAAATTCGAGGCTACATCTGTACTGTCTCTGGATACACGGGAAGAAAGCAAACAGTATACTCCCTCTGAAAGGTGTTAAGCATTCAGTACATAGCCAGGTTTTTGACATAGATCCTTGGTTGTATTGATATTCATATCTCAGGGCTCTTGACTGGAGAGCTGATAACATTCGAGCCCTCTGTCATGCCAGTATCACCCTTGGCTGATACCTCAGAGAGGTCAGAACCACAATCTGTTTCACCTCAATCTGAAATATGGTACCATTCAAATTCTTGAAAGTGCTTGGCTTTGGAGATTTCTAAGCTGGTTTTCTTCAGCAAAAAAACGCACAGGCCCTTTAATATTAACATCTTCCTTTTCTCTCTCTGAGTGCTGGCCTCTAAGAGCCTTAAGAGTTGGGCACTGTTTACTCATGGGTGTAAATGAAGGCTGGTCACTGACTAAGGGCTTCCCCAAGTGGTTCACCGGCTAAGAACTATCCAAGGAACTGCTGCCTCTTACAGGCAAATAGAATTTAGAGTCTCCATCTTTTGGCAGGTCGGGATAGGTTGTTCAGTCTGTCATCAACTCACTCTGGCTTGGCATCTGTAAGTGGCAAGTGGCCTAAACCTAGATGGACACAGTGATCCCTGCTGTGAGGTGAAAGTTCTTACAGCTGTGTCCAATCTATGGTCCACTTAACAGCAGGCATCACAGAACAGCTGTGAATATGGCCCTACACATCTGTAGATGATGTTGCTACATTGCAAAATCAAAAAGCCAGATTCTTCTGTTACAGCATCATGATATTATGATTAGTAGAGAGAAGCAGACTTGAGCTCACACAGTGTAGGATTCTACAGGATATAGGACATAGCCAGAATTGCCAGGTCTGGGCACTGGGTGGTGGATGGGTTGTGGTATGGGTTATCATAACAGTTGCTGGGGCAGGGAGTGTGGGCAGTGACCGGAGGGTCTTCTTAGGAGGTAATGAACTTTGGAACTCCACAGAAGTGGTGGCCACACAACTTTGCAAGTGTGTAAAGTGCCATTGAATTGCTCACTTAAAAAACTGGTTATTTTATGTTGCGTGAATGTCACCACCAAGGCAAACTCCCCATTGGACAGAACAGTTTAGCTGGCCTGTCTCCAAGTTACCAGACCTAGCCTGGAGCCTTGGCATGCTGAGAGGCCACTCTCCGGGAAGCAAGAATGTGGCCGCCTGATGGGACATCCTTGCTGCTGGGCCCTGAAATCAGGGAGCATGGCTGGGGCTTCATCTCTGCCCTGTTTCCTTGGGAGTGGGAAATGGAGCTTCACGTTACTTCATGGGAAATTAGTCCCAGGAGAGACAGCAGATCCTCAGCAAATGCTCCATTTTCTTGCCAAGGGATATCCTGTGAGATGTCCAGTAGGGCAGGGGGAGGGGAGAGTCTTACTAGCTGCCATTCAGAGCACGGAGTGGCCAGTGTACTGACATTCAATGGAGCTAGACACAGACAGGGGTAAAGAAAATGAGTCCATTTCTTTTACTACCTCCCTAGGCGTCCCATGCAGGAAGCATGTGGACACTGTTAAATCCTGGATCTGAGATCAATTCTCCACCGGCCTTGATTTGGTGGTAACAAGCAGCTGTCATTCATTAATTGTATGACCTTGGAAAACGTATTTGACCACCGTGATGGCGTATCCTCAGCTGTGACAAGCTGATGAAAATGCACATCCTATAGGAAACTCAGAGATCAGACTAGATTAAATATATCCAATAATATTTTAGATAAGTCGTAAGACACATAGGTACATCCTGCTTTCTATTATACAAATAAATGTATACAATGTATATGCATATACCTTATATAAGCATAAAATATATTGATATTCAATATATAACTATTTAAAGTATAGCTGTATGTAATGTTCCATAGATCATATATACCATATATATGTATATATGTATCTTATGTATATATACACACAGTTCTTATTACAATGTTCAGTAACAAAGGTCACCAATGGATATTCATTTCATTGTAGAATGGCTTTATTTGTTCATTCATGCATCCATTCAGTGAGTGAGTGAGTCATTCATTCATTCAGTTCATGAGTTTAGTAAGTTTCTGGTAAGCGCTGGGTATGGGAAACAGTGTTCTATTCTGTCATGAGTCTTATGTGCCAGTGCACATCAAAGACACATACAACTGGATATTATGACTAAAATGGAGCGAGTGCTTAAGATAAAACATCACTGAGCATGGGATGTCTGTATGGAGGTTGGGACAGGTATCTCCAAGGAGGGAGGTAAACTGGGACCCGATAGAAGAGAAGATGCTGGCCATATGCATCAAGGTGAGTCTCAGGAAGCTTTACCAAAGGGGAGCAAGGGCAATCCAAGGGTCAAGAGAAGCTAGCAAAGGTGGCTGTCTAGGAACAGTGAATACTAGCAAGGATGAGTAGAGCTGGTGTACTCTTCATTAGATGCCCGATCAGTTATTTCAAGGTGTTTTATATTTCATTGTTTTTAAGGAAGGCAATGTAAGACAGTGGTGTGATGGGAGTTATCTTTACAGGAAAGGCAGCAGTGCTGTGAGGGAGAATGGCTTGAAGACCTTCACAGGTGGACAAGGAAGATCAGTTTTCCTGGCTGTATTTGTTGCTATGGCAGCATCAGTATTTGATTTGCTTGTCCGCTTTTGAGGACAGATATCCCAACAGAAGCTCCCTGGGTCTCTCCAGCTCTAAGACCTCATTCACACTGTGAAATCTTCCTTTTTCTCTCTCTCACTTCGTTCTCGTCTTCACAACTTAGCATGGGGATGGTGGGCCTGTGAGAATGGAGAATGGATGGTGTTCCTGGAGGGGAGAAACTGCCTCTTCCCTGCACTTCACCTGGGAGTTGACCCTACAGCAGGAGCGTCAGTTCATGGCCACAATTCTAGAGTACTATGGCTTTAAGTACTTTCCCCAGATGGTTCATTCCGTTGGCTGATAGGACCTGAGTGGTGTGTAATGTAGCAGATGACTTCAGGGAATGCAGAAGATACAGAAGGAGGAAGCAGGAGATGCCAGCCCTCACTCCCACCCCTACCCTGGTGTGTGTGTGTGTGTGTGTGTGTGTGTGTGTGTGTGTGCACACGCGCATACACACACATGCAGGTGTGCACATGCTTTTCTGCTATACAGGATATACATGCCTCCAGAGCTCTAAAGCCACTGGAAAGTCAGGATGCTTTAGGAGAGGTGGACAGCTTCCAAGGCAGGGCACCTGGGGAAGGATAAAGAAAGGCAGCAGCTCCCAAGAGCAGCACTTTCCCAAGACTGTGTCTTATGTGCAGAGCTCCAAGTGTTTGGGTCTAGGCTTCCCCCAGAAAGCTCAATCCATCAGCCCATGCTCAAATCTGGCTTTGGATCAGGAGAGGCTGTTCCAGTAGCCGATGGACTCTGATCTTTCCTTTCAGAGATGATACCCACTGAGTGTCTGAGTTATCTTGGGACACCTCCAGAACTGTGATATTTTCCTATCTTCAGCCTTTTTGGCAGCTAGACAATTCAGCTTCAGCCTGAATGTTCTTGAGATGGGAATCCTGGAGGCGAGCGAAGATCTGTTGAAGGGCCCTTTCCCCCTTCTCATTATCTAAACAAACAGATGATCGAAGTGGATGCCAAGGAAAAAGCTGTAAATGGTAACTAGTCAGGGGCCCATTTTCTGAAGAGTAGAAGTGCTACTCAAATATGTGTGTGCCAAGGCTCTGCTGAAGTATTTAACATGACGTTAATGTTGACCTTTCATTTATTCAACAAGTGTTTATGGAACCCTGACAAAAATAGTTAATAAGCCAAGCATAATATCCCATGCCTTCAATCCCAGCACCCAGGAGGCAAAGGCAAGCAGATCTCTGTGAGTTTGAGGCCAAGCTGTTTGTTATACATAGAGAGTTCCAGGCCAGCCAGGGCTACATAGTGAGATCTTGTTTCAAAAAAAGTTAGTAGTAACAGTTTTCTAATGGGCATATCTTATATGCTATGGAATAACTAAAGAAACAAGTTGTGTTAGTTAACTGGGATTGTCTGTTAACTTGAAGAGGTTGGTATCATCATTGTTCCTAGTTGGGTATTAAATAGTGGCTTTGGAAGAGTTGACCACATCCTTTATATTTTTTTCGGAGCTGAGGACTGAACCCAGGGCCTTGCACTTGCTAGGTAAGCGCTCTACCACTGAGCTAAATCCCCAACCCGACCACATCCTGAAATCATTTAGGCACAGCTATTTAGGGATAAAATTTGAGTTTACAGCATTTCAACTCAGTACTAGATTTCGTGTCCCCCATGGGTACTCACTGTGACGTTTAATCCTGTCAATGGGATTTGGAGTTATCTGGAAGAGAAACTTGGGATTCTGTGTGGGTGTTTCTACACAGGCTTAGCCTAGGATGGGCAGCTCACGATGAAAGTGAGCTACGGTTGCCTCTTCTTGCTTCTTGATTGCAGACACCAGTGAACAGCTGCCCCACACTCCTCACGGTATGCTTTTCCCGCCATAATGGACTATCCTTTCAGACCGTGAGTCAAAACAACCTCTCCCACTGTCAGGCTGCTTTTATCGGATATTTCATCAAAGCAGGGGGGAGGTAACTGTTACACACTTCAGTGCTGAGTCCTGTGCTTAGTGGCAGGGACATGAGAGAGAATAGCGTCTTTGATCTTCTACTCCAAGTCAGACAACTGCAAAACTTCAAAGACCATTAAAGGGGTGTAGGGATTTCTACCCTGTACTTTTGGATGGAGAAGGATTACCTAGAAGAAAATTAAGCAGAGTCATATCCCATCTAAAAACGTCACATTTGAAGACTATTAATGGTTGGTACATGTTCTTCTCTGGAAGCTCTAGTTGTGTTCGATAGATGGCTTGTCTTTCTTTTTGACCATTGGATGCCCCATCCTCTGCTTGTCCATTGCATTCCTTCCCATCCCTCTTGGTCCTGCCACACCTATTCCCATTTGCAAAATGTCTTTGTGTGGAGACATCTTTGGAGTCAAGATTTGTTCAGCTGGCTCTCAGGATATTGCTTCCTCAAGGTGGTGTATTTCATTTTAACCCCAATCCTCACCATCCAAATAGTCCTCCAGAACTTTGGTTTTCTCTGTCTCCTGTAGTGAGTTTTATCTTTCTGATTTTGGTGAGAAGTGTGGCTACTTGGTTGTAAAGTGGTTGGGAAATACTTTTGATATAACATCTCTGAGAATACATGTGGATCCTCTAGAGGTAATGCTACTTAAACATGTGATGCCCCACATCAGTAATGTAGCTTCTATAACCATTACACACAGTGAATACTACACAGAGTACACACATCAACTTTAGCATGGTTTTCTATTTTCTGTTTCTCTATTTGTCCTTCTTTAATCTCCAGGATTCCATGGCTGACCAGGTCCTACAAGAGAAACCTGTGAAGTTCAAGTATTAATTCTCTTCTTTGCTCATCCATGGCTCAGTAAGACTAGAGAGCATAAACACAAAGTATAGGCATGAACTAGGAAGTCTTAGTGGGTAACTGGGTTAGGAGTCATGGGAATGGAAGGGAGGGAGAGGTGGGAATAGTTTGTCGAGTTAGAGAATTGGCTAATACTCACTGGATGCATATCCTGGAGAAGGGGGAGGAGAGTAAGGTAATAGCTGAATTTCTGGATGAGGGTATACCTTTTATACAAGAGAACCAAAGGGAATAGAAGAATATTGGAACTAGCATTTGCACCTGGTGTGAGGTAGGTCCTAAACAGAGAGAGGTCTTTCATCTGATGACATCTGTCATTCAACGATTTTGAAGTCTTTGGTTTGCCTCCTCATTTAGTCATGAAGGAGCTGAGGGTCTTGGGGGCTATTCTTCTCTCAACAGAGTGGGCTATGAAGCTCTTTTCTGAACTTTTATTTTGGTAAGACTGCAGCTCATGGACACTGGTGGAATGTGTCAAAGCCAAGGTGGAACCTCCCAACAGAATGTTGCTGTTGCTTAGTGGGGAAGTGAACCAGGTTTCATGAGAATATAGAAGCCCAAATGGACTTTTCCTTTTCCTACTATGTTTGTGGCTACCTAAACTCTTGTCTAGGGGGATGCACATGACATTCTATTTCTCTTGTGTGCTTGAGTGAGTTCTATTCTTTCATTCATGAGCAAGATCACACATGTCTCTACATTTTTCTCATGTATAATGTACCATGGATGCTCCACTAGATGAACTGCCTGTTTCTCTGCCTGTTTCTTCTTTGCTTTCCAAGTCTGTCCCATTTTTATGGACCCATTCTATATTTTCATATTGCTTTTTTGGCTCTCCCAGCCCATCACATTTTATCTCTCTTCTTTGCCTTGGTTATAGCTATGTGAATACATTCATTTACCCAGTGAGCTTGAGATCTCTTTGAGCACATTAAAGGCTGCTCTCTGACCATTTTATAGTATCCACTGTGTCTGGAATGATGCTTCAGGCCCAGGGCTGGTATGATGAAGCACATAAAATGTAAACTTTAGAGGGAAAGGAAATTGGATGCCAGTCTTGATTTCACCATTGCGTAGATAGGTGATCTTGGGTAATTTCAGTGACTTACGACATCAGTATTTTCAGTGATGGGGTAAGAGAAAAATAAAGATTATCCTCGGGAAGATTTTATTTTAAAGACTAAGTCAGATAATTACTTGTTAAAGGTCTGACACCATGGCTGATGTGGAGTAATGCTGGTGTATCTCCCTTCTTTGATAGGACCTTTCCCAGAACATATGTTGGGCCCTTGGAGGTGATGCTGGTTAAACATGTGATGCCCAGTATCACTCACGTAGCTTTTACAACCATTACACACAGTGAACGCTCTGTAGAATACATCAGCTTTAGCATAGTTTTTTTTTTTTTTAATTTTCCTTTTCCCTACTAGTCTTTCTGTAATCTCAAGGACACTATGGCTGACCAGGTCCTGCAAGTGAAACCTGTGAAGTTCAAGCATTACCTTTCTCCTCTCCTGTGAAGTTCAAGCATTACCTTTCTCCTCCGCTGTATCGCAGAGGCATCATTCAAATGTGTTTTAGGAAGAAAATGCCAGGGTTGTGGCATTGGGAAAAGACCACTTGCTTTATTTACCTTTCTCCACTGGTCCGACAAGTGCTCTAGGAGAGTACAGGCAGCTATTCAGAGTGTATTTACAATGAAGCTGGGTGAAAGAGGACTGACCTAACCCCTCCCCTTGCCACTCAACATTTTACTAACACCCCTTTCCCTCAAGGCCCTGTTTATACATAAATCAGATTATTTATTAATGATATTGTTTATTCAAGTATTTGTTTATTACCTCACTCTCTTCCTAAAAATTGAAGGCCTTCGAAAGCCAAAACCTTGTTTGATTCATTGCCGTGGCCCAGCTCCTAGCTTGAGAACTCACCGCATGGTAGGGATCAAGTAAATGTTGGATGAGTGAATGAAAAATGAATCAGTGGATTTCAATTTGGCTAAACAAATATTGCCTTACTACTGACTATGGGCCAGGTTTTGAGCAACACCCTGGTTATAGAGATTCATAAGACAAACACTGGTCTCAAGAAAAAGAGAGAAGAGGAGTCAGGGAGGAGAGACAAACAGGACTGAACTCAGGCTTGGCAGATGATGGGGCGGGTAAAGTGCTTACCCAGTAAGGGTGAGAGTCTGAGTTTGGTTCCTAGAAACTCATGCGAATGTAGTGCTGGCTTGGTGTCCACCTGTAATTCCAGTGCCCAGGAGGCAGAGATGGGTGTTCCCTTTGCTAACTTGCCTTGCAGAAGTGGCCAGCTCTGGGCTCAAGCGAGAGACACTCCCTCAGTATCTAATGTGGAAAGTGATCATGATCAACATCTGGCCTCCACATGCGCAGGTATATATACACCACACATAAGCATATACTACCATACATGTAAACATGCCTACATATGTGTACATGCTCAGTACAGACATTCACATGCCAAAAAAATGGAACCTTAATCTTTTCTTTTGTTTGTTTTTATAGTTTCTGAGCCAAAGTTGGCAGCCACATGAGTGAGGTGGGTGGGGTGATCGAGCAGCCTTTGGGATTAAAGCTCGAGACAGAGTCATATTCTCTTTTGCTATCAGCTTCTCCCCTCTGT
The DNA here is from genome assembly GCF_011064425.1 of Rattus rattus. Lineage (NCBI taxonomy): Eukaryota > Metazoa > Chordata > Mammalia > Rodentia > Muridae > Rattus > Rattus rattus. The sequence goes on along the minus strand of NC_046158.1, from coordinate 141,652,668 downwards.
CACTCCAGATTAGCCTAGAAGGCCACTTTCCCTCACAGGAGGAATTGACATCCCATTGAAATTGATGAAATATTTAAGCATTTCTCCATCAGAGGGTGCCGAGCATTGGCATTTGGGGAAAACTCCTTTAATAAGAGGCCTCACCCATGCAAATGTGCCCCCGTGTCTCCTTTTTCTATGGATTGTACAGAAACCAGGAACTACAGGGAAGGGGCCAAGCGAGTTGACAAAGGCGTCTCTGGAGATCAAGTACTAAATGGTTCTTTATTGCTCACCTCTCAAGGGAAGCTCCTGTCTCAGCTGGCAGCAGTAAGCGTAGGTTAGACCTGTGAACTTCTTATAAATGCTACTTGTAAGCTTAAGAACTTTAGTTTTTAATTGCTTCCTTTTCTCTCCTTTCTGTTTTTCCCCCTAAACTCCTAATGCAATAGGAAGAACAAAAAAAATTTATAATTTCTTAAGACACAGGAACTATTGAGAGAGAGAGAGAACAAAGCAGCTATTGAAACACTATAGACATTCAGAAAACCCACAAACATGCATAACCCCCTTGCCTCCTTTCATTGCACAATGGAACCCTCTCTAATGAGCTTTCAGGGGAGGGAAGCCAGGCTTAAACCCCCAGCACAACTCCTGTAGCATGAGAAGTAGACTACAGGAGGAAAGGAGGGGCTTGTAATGTCAGGGGAAATGTGGGGGGCAGGACTTACTGTCCTGGCTGAAGTCTTTCTTCTCTGACCCCCTCTTATTCTTCTCTCATATGCTGCCAGCCATTGAAAGTCTAGCCCAACCATGCTATGATCAGGCCTTTAACAAAGTCAATGGCTAACTCTGATTGAGTTTGGCCGAGCGCACTAAGACGAAGAACCACCTTCAGTCCCTACCTAGCTGTGATGGCTACTCTTGATGGCTAACTCAACTTCCATCAAAAGACACACAAGAAAGAAGTGCCTCTGGGTACTTCTGGGAGGGTGCTTCCAGATCATAAATTAGATCTTTAGTGCTCTGGCTCAGCCAATGGCTTCACTACTGATGGATCTAAATTTGATTAGACTATCAGGCACGAGTGCAGCTGTTGAAAGTTGGCCTAGCTGTAGATAGTAGTCACCAGCCAGATCTCTTTGAAGGCTTTCTCTTGGCCTTGGCCCTTTCCAGTTACTTTCTTTGCTTCCTGTCAGCTGTGATAGGAGCTGCCTTGTTCTCTCAATCGCTTCCTGCTGTGCTGTCCAACCTTACCTCAGGCTCAGAAGCAGTAGAGGCAAGTGACCAGGAACTGACAGTCCTGACATGGACAGCCAAAATAAACCAAGGATTCAACAAAGCTATAGAGATCAAACCAAACAACCAAAACCCCAAACGAACAAACAAGCAACCACTGGCTAGTCAGGAGAGTGAAAACTGTGTGTTTTAGTGGAAACCTCTGGTTATCTAGCTGTAGACTAGAGCACACTGCTCTTGATTTGCTGATTTTTGAGCTTCTAAAATCTATTTGAAACCATTGTGAATTATAGTTAATTGTTATGTATGGTCCATCCTGTACACTAGAGGTTTGGTCAACCCATTCGATCTTCAACCTAGAAATATTCCCCTCCAATTTTACATCCACTTCAATGTTTCTGATCCGTGGCTATGTCTGCTCATTAGGCTATCATTTGAATGACTTGAAACATCTTCCTCATCCTCAATGATGAATGATAAAAAAAAATGCCCTAACATATTTTAGATCATATTGAGTCATGATCTTACTCTGACTTGGAAATTATGTTTTGACACTCATTACTTCATGGTGTTTTGGACCGGGAATCTGCAAGACTCACTCTCTGCATGGGCACAGTGAGAGTAAAAAACAGGGTGGAATAATCCAAATTTCAGCAAGGGGTTTGCAGCTCACTGTTCAGTTTGGCGTTGGTAGGGAGATAACCTTTAGTGATTAATCTTTAGTCATTGCAGATGGCCAATGAGGTAATGTTTGTGTAAACACATTTCACCAAGGGTGAACCATAAAATCTGATGTAGATTTTTCTATTCTATTGTTTTCCCTAGTATGTAATGGAGGTTTAAGAGCAACTCTCGACTCCCTGATGCTTAGAAGGAAAAGGGAGGAAGCCAGTGGATGGCAGCTATAGGATCAGTTTTGGTTGGTGGTCTTGGGGGACAACTTTCTAACAACCAGCCATGAGTGGCAGCTTCATGGGATAATAGGGGGCTGGTCAATGAACATATGCAGGCATAGGCTATGTTGCTCAAGGTAGTTCTAGTCCTAAAGTTCTTGATATAACTCCTGGTTATGAGAATTGGAATGCAGAGAAACAGGCACATGGAAATAATGGACACACTTCCAGGAAGTGTCATAGCTTTCTAATCGCTGGAGATCCTGGTAACCCCATCCCAGATGTATACATATGTGCAACACCTGAACGCTGTCTGACACAAGGCTGTGAGCTGGTTTTAATTAATTTGCCTTATAATTGACTGCTTACTTGCCCAACAGGATACTGACATATTATACAGTTACATGCTCAGTGGAATAAGAAAGGCTGGTGACTCTACGTACACAGTCAGGCTGTTGCTTAAGTGTGTGACTTGGGAGGAATCACACATGTGCAGCCACAGTGAGGCAACAGAAGTGGAAGCTCGCCCTGTAGGCTGTGCCTGACAGATCACTCTGATGCAGAGCCCAGACCCACACTGTGAGGTTCTGATCCTATGCTCCAGTCTCTTATTTTCCAAGTCCTGGGCTCCCATATGCTACTCATCCCCTCTTGCAACCATCATTTCTACTGCATTAGCTTCTACGTCTCAAACCTGACAACCTTTCTTTCCAGTGATCATATTCTACAATCCAATCCCTGGCCATGCCTCAGGATATATGGAAAGTTTGTCCGTACCTCTTCTCCACTGTCCTTGCAGATGATGTCATCACCAGCCCTTACTGAGACCCTCCAGGCAGAGCCCATTCATTCTTTCTACCCTTGTGCTCATGAGAATATTTTTAACCAATACTCAGAGGAGGCATGACAAGCCATGAGATGCTCATACTATTCCTCTGTCACAGGCACTCCAGTAGTGCTCTGTCTCATTCAGTCAAAGTCCTGTTAAAAATCTCTGGGTTAATTATTACCAACTGCAAGAGGAAGCCTTCCTAACCCCAACTGGGAGTACCACAAGTCTATTGCTCATCTATAGGTGAGCCATCTCTGAAATCAAGGTCAGAGGTTACTGCAGTAGAGGAGACAGAATGTAAGAACCGGATGATGGGGAGAATATCTGTGAACTACTGCTTTTTGGACATAGCATGGCGGTGTGTGCATACATGAACAAGAACAGATGTGGTTACCTGCACAAAATCAAGCCAGTTAAAAAGTCTAGCATGGATGCGGCAGGAGCTACCCTTAGCCCAGGGTATTGGTGGGCGATGCTGCCGAGGGAGGTTGAGTGGTTTTCTTTGGGGCTCTGGCTGCTGGCTGCTTGCCCATGCTCCAGGGTATTGCCTCACACCCTATGCATTACATGCTGTAGGTTAAACAAGAAGAGATTCATGTTCATAATGGACATGAATCTGGAAATGCATCTATCACAATGTACCAAGGCTAGAAAAAGTGATGGGATTGTCACAGCTACAAAGAGGTCTCCAAAGACTGATGCTTCTGTTCTGTTAGCTGTCTTTCTTGAAGGCCTCTTCCTCTTGCCTTCTGAGGTACTCACTGTGTGAAGCAAGTCGCATGCATACTCTAGGGTGGTCTATAAGTCAAGGGAGGCCTCTGAATTGCTCAATATGAACCAAGGCCAATTTCTAGCAGTCCATTTGGACTGCACCATGTGAGGCAAACAGAGCCTTCCCCTGGTAAGTCTTCGTATAAGTCTGCATCCCTGGCCCACAATCTTAGTTGTAGCCTTGTGAGACACTGAAATACAGGCCTTGACTGTCTCTGCCTATATTCCTGACAGCAGAAACTCTGAGACAATGAACGTATACTGTTGGGAACGGTTTGTTACACAGCAATATGCAGCTAGTACATGTCTGTTTATTTATTTTTTTTCTTTTTCTAATGGAAACTGTTTTAGGAGAGGAGTTAAATTCTTCTGTTTTCTCCAATCGGCACATACATTCCTTCTGTCCCCTCCCAGCATCCAGCCCTCCTTCCTTCCCCCTCACTCCTTTTCCTTCACCTATGGGATTCCAGGCACAGGTATTTGACACAACTCCAGGATCAGCAAACTGCCTGGGACCCTGTTAGCCAGGCCATGATAAGGTATGTAAATTCTCAGCACCTTCTGACACTGCTCAGGACCAAGCCATTGGCGAGACCTGTTTGATTATTCCAAGACGTGTCATTGCCCAGAAGGCCAGCTGGTATTTATAGGAAGCCGAGAGTTTGGCACTGGGGGAGAATTTGTTCCAGACTGGTGCACTTGCATTCAGATAGAATCGTATTCTCTGAAAAATGGCACAGGATGTTGAGCTGATAGGAAATTCACCACGATTGTATGGCTCACTGGGCTTGCATTGTGGCTGAGAAAAAAAATCATCCTGTTGGGTTGGGGAGATGACAGTCACTTCTCCTCAGCCGGCTGTTGATAGATGTTTGAGGACAGGCTGAAGACGAAGCTGCATTCTTCTTCGAACTTGAAATCACCGAGTTGCATTTTAAAGTAAATCAACAGAGAAGAAGGGCGCGCTGACAGAAACATCACCGAGGCTTAGCCCGGTGGTGGCGTGAGCAGGTAGACGAAACAGAAGGCTTTGAGATAAGTGTTCAGAAATTCAGAGAGGCATCTTGTCTGTCATTTGTAATGGCTAGAAACTCTGAGGAAAATATATTCTTATATGGATGGGTTTGGAGGAGGCAAGTTTAATCAATCAATCATCAACTAATCAGTCAACTGGCAACTCTTCACTATTCCTACTTTGTTCCGGGCCTCATCCTAGGGGGTAAGAAAACACAGTCAAATAAGATCTTATCTTTCTCATTAAGGAGTTCATGGGAAAACAGGTTTAGGGCAAACATAAATATGTGTAAAGCTGCACTATGGTATGGTGAGGGTTCAGGCTGGGTGGGAGGCTGAATGGAAGTCAGTTGACCCCATCTGTAGGAGAGAAGGGAAGAACAATGGAGCTTTTTCTGAGGAGACAAACCATGCTGGTGGTGCCAAGATTAAGATATAGGGGAGCAGAGGGCATTTTGGGGATGAACAGTTGGCTTATGCAAAGGCCCAACAATATGACCCAATCTGTCTGCATCGAGGTGTTAAAATTTTCCTTAAGGCTGATGTGTGCTACACAAGATTATATAAGGCCAAGGGGATTATATAAGGCTGGTGCAAGAGGCCTTGTGGGTCAGGCTAAAGTACAGAGTCCATCCCTGGGAAAGCAGGGAATACAAGTCAGGCCTAAAGAGGAGCAGCTGATCAGGTTTGCAGTACAAGAAGATCACCCTTAAGTTCCAAGTAGAGCAGAGGCTGGAAGAGAAGAGATTGAGACCCATGAGGTCAAAGAAAGAGAAAGCTGTGCCCCTTGTTCCCACACCATGTGAACTGTGGGCCATCTTCCTGTCTGGGCTTTTAACATGGTGCCTGTTTGCAGGTAGTTGGAAGCATCTCTTGGGGAGACCAGGTAGCTAGAGGCAATCTGTTTGGAACTAACCTGAGTGTACAGGGCAGGTACCTGATGTCCCTTCTCTAAGCCACAGTTGAGACCCCAGCCAGAGCATGGGCTAGCAGTTGGTAAGTAGCAACTGTCCTGGTGGGCACAGATGCAAGATATTCTGTTCTAAAACAGAGGGAGTTCCGAGGACACCAGTGACACATTACATACAGTGGCCTGCCTACCTGGTGTGAGGCTATCCCAGCCAGGGTTGGAGATGGGAGTTTGGGTTTGTTTCATAACATTGTTCTTTGAGTTTAACAGCAGTCATTCTCCTCTGAGCATCTGGATCACTGATTTAGGGTCTGGTCTGCCTACTGCTGACATTCCCCATCCCTGAAGGGGTCAGGAGGAGGGACGTGTGTGTGATTGTAATGTCACCTGATCTCTGCCACTCTCTGCCCTGCATACCCCACCCAACAAGCTGTAGTATATTCTGTCCTAGTATTGTGTGGAAGGTTAACTGAAGAGGAGAACCCATCTAAGCAAATGAGAGGAAGTCTTCATCAGTGATGTGAAGAGACCTTCCAATGTGGCTGTTTGGGGTCATTTGTGCTTCTGTGGTAAACCTCTTACCCTGCTCTGTGAGCAGGCCTAATTCACTCATTGGTTTCCCCAAGCTGGACTCTGGTGGAATCCTACTTTGGTTTGTCATTGGTGCTTTATGGGGAGAGGGTAGATATTTATGTCTCACTAAGAAGAGAGGCTCCTTCCATTTGTGTGTGTGTGTGTGTGTGTGTGTGTGTGTGTGTGTGTGTGTGTGTCATTCATCCCAATCAGACTTTCTAATATCAGTCCATGCCAGCATTTCAGCTCCTTTTCCTGGACTTGTCGCTCTTTGTCTGAGACACACCCTGGCCACTTTTTGAACACTGAGACCTTTTCCTGCAGCCTCTGTGGCAGTCAGATCCTGGCTGGGCACATGTCTTCTGAGAGGTATTGGTTGTTTTATTGCAATAGCTACTCTTCTAAAGCTCCTATAAGAGGTTTCTTCGCCTCTGAAACAGAGATCTCTGCGAAGACTGGTGCCCACATCAAGCCTGCGTGTGTCATCCATGGATGAAGGAGCTAGCACTAGTCATAGGCAGGAGTTTCTAGTCAGTATGCAGAAGTGACAGGATATGATCAGGACTTTCACTCTGTCATTTCAAGGCATTGCGGATCCGATACCAGCAGCTCTCCTGGCATCCCCTTTCCCTGCTGCTAACCAGCTGTGTGTTGTATTTGGGCGCGCTAGGTTTCTATTTAAATGGAAAACATATCATTCCCTTAGCAAACATTTGTTGAGTCCCTATGCTGGGTCCTCTCATCAGATTGCCAGCAGTGCCCTCCCTCGCTCCCTATCTCTGGCTCCAGACGCTGCTCTAAGGAGAGCAGCATCTCATCTTCATTCTGAGCAGGATGCAGAGTGGTCTTTTTCCTCATTTGCTCCCCATAGGTTCTTGTCCTCATCTGAGCCCACAAGGTGTTCCTCCAGCTCTCAGGAAGCAGTGATGCCCACTGATTAGCATTCTCTGGTCTTACTCAGTTGCAGCTGCTATAGCAAGAGCTGTAGGGTAGATGGCTGGAACAACAGGCTTCTGTTTGCTCGGACTCTCAGGTTATTGTTCTGGCTAATGTGCTTTCTGGTATGGGCTCTTTCCCTGTTTTGTGGTCAACTGCTTTCCTGCTGGGACCCCACATGCTTTTCCTCATACCGGGCGTGTAGAAGGGACATCTTTCCTCTACATTCTCCTCCTCTTTTCTCTTTTCTTCCTCCTCTTCTTCCTCCTCTCTCCTTTCCTCTTGACTTCTTCCCTCTTTTTATCTTTTGTTCTTCCTGATTCGCCATCCCCTCCTACTTTTCTTCCTCTTCCCCTCCTTCCACCTTTCTTCTCCTCTTCCTCTGCCTTCTTCTCTTTCACGTTCAGGCATCACTCCTAGGGAGAACCTACCCTTATTCCTCACTTAACCTTAACTACCTTCTAAAGGCCAAACCCCAAATGTGACCCCACAGAGTTACATCCTCAATTTAAAGGTTTGGGGTAGCAGTGGGGAGTTACAAGGCAGCTCAAAACTCTGCTTGTCTTCCTGTCTGACTCCTGATTTCTGACCCTGGCCTGAGACTTGGTACTCTGAGTGAAGATATCATTAAGGCTGTGGATGGTAGTGGCCAAAGAGGAGGCAGCCAGGGAAAGTATCTTGTCTCATTCATAGAGCCTGACTATAGGAGTTTCCTGTCAAGCTTCTATGCTTTATTACCAGGCACAATAGTTATCCTAAGCTGTCGCACTTGTTTGGCAGGCGTATCATGCAGCTTTCTACAAGGTAAATTGTGTTGCTATTGTGCAAGCTTTGTCTCTTAGTAGAGGGGCAGTCACGGGGGATGTGCATGGGGGCACACGGCAGACAGAGAGGAGCCTTGATTAGCATCGTTGCATGGTGAGTGCTCTAAGGGGAGGGTCCACAAAAGTATTGTAGAACAAATGTTCAGGGCCATGTGGCTGGTCCTTTCAGAGATTTCCTTATTTATCCATAAGATCATCCTTGTCATATGACAAACTGTCTCCTTAGGTAAGACTTCATAAAGTAAGGGAAGAATTTAGTCCATTTTATTGTAAAAGCACATCTGCATTGACAGGGTGTGGCCCCTCAGGTGCTGATGTTGACATCAGAGGGGAAACAGCAGGTTTGTGAGGTGGTTTGCATGGAACTCAGGTTGCTTCCTGGGATCAGATATATTGGGGCCTATGAAAACTAGGGCCCATCTTTCTCACCATCACCAAACTTCCAGACTTGGTGTTCCCCCTCTCTGCTTCATTGGAAGCAAGTGTAGGGAGATGATACTTAAACTTTTCCAAGAGACTTCCCTGTTGCATTGGGCTCTGGGCATAAAAACAGGAGCTTGGAGGCAGGCTTCCCAGTCCGTGGACCACAGTTTTTATCCCACTCAGGCACTAAGCTGAGGATGCCGAACTCATTATGGTCATGAGTTAGACTGTTCCAAAATGCACAGTCAACAGTGGAGGAGAAATGTCTCTATCACGAATCAGAGCATTCTAACATGGGTAATCAATAGTGGAGGGGAAATTTCAGGTACTTACTGAATGGTTTGCTAACACATTGTCATGGCAACTGCTAATTCTTAAGGGGTCTGTCTAGAGTGGCTTCTTTGACATATGTTTGCAAGAGCTGAGCTCAGTAGTATTCCAACAAGCATCAAATCAAATATCATTTTTCAGAATTTATTTAAGAGGAAAATCTGCCCATCGTTTTGGCTCTGAGGGATGTCAGAATAAGGAAAAACTTTCTCTGACACTGGCTCTGAGTCTTGTCAGGCCCAAGTGCTGTTTGTCTCCATCTAATTTCTTTATTCTCCTGTGTTAGTCATCTTTCCATGGCTGTAATAAAATGCCCGAGATAACCATTTACGAAGAGAAAAGGGTCAGTTTGGCTCACAGATTTTTAAAGTTGCAGATTGTAGCTAATAGGCCCTCTTTGGGGTAGTAAATCATGGTGATGATGAATAGTGGAACAAAGATGGTTATCTTGTGTCCAGTGTGGTGGTTTGAATGAGATTGACCCCCTTAGGCTCATATATTTGCATGTGTAGTATTTGAGAAGATTAGAAGGATTAGGAGGTGTGGCTTTGTTGGAGTAAGTGTGGCCTTGTTGGAGGAGATGTGTCATTAGAAGTGGGCATTGAAGTTTCAAAATTCCATACTAGCTCTAGGTTCTCTCTCTCTGTCTCTCTGTCTCTGTCTCTCTCTCTGTCTGTCTCTCTCTGTCTCTCTCTCTCAGTCTCTCTCTGTCTCTCTGTCTCTCTGTGTCTCTCTCTGTCTCTCTTTCTGTCTCTCTCTCTCTCTGTATGTGTGTGTCTGTGTCTCTATCTCTGCCTATAACTGTCTGTCTGTCTGTCTGTCTCTGCAAGCCTGCCTGCCTGTGGATTGTCATGGCAACTGAATGTCATCATACTCCCCATCATAATGATAATGAACTAAGCCTCTGAAACTGTAAGCAAGCTCCCAATTGAATGCTTTCTTTTGTAAGAGTCATGGTGTCTCTTTACAACAATAGAATAGTGACCAACACAGTCAGAAAACAAAAACAGAGCTAAGAAGAGTTAGAGTCCCACACTACCCTTCGGGGGTGCACCCCTATTGACCCAAGGATCCCCATTGACCTAAGAATCTCTCATCTGTTCCACCTCCTTACATTTCTCCCCCCTTGTGATAGCACTAGCCTGGGACATGTTGATCATCTCAAGCAGGTGTGTCAGCCTGCATATCCAGTGCATGAGTGTCAGGCCAGCTGTGAAGAGTGTTGCCCAACACTTTTGTAGACGACAGTGTCATGTTGAAATGCCAGAAGATTGCTCATTGCAGATGTAAAGTATGTGCCTCTTATTACTTCTAAATATACACATAGTTTAAATTCAGAAGTGGGAAAGTTTCTATGTAATACATTTGGTACAGGAAAAAAAATAAGAGCTATGTGTAAGAACATTGGTGATTAATGTGCTTGATTTGGGTTTTTATCCTTTCCTTGCTTATATTTATGTATCTGTGTGTTTTAAACACAATTGGAATAATTATTTGCATGATAGATTACTTCATATCCTGCTTTTTTACTTAACGTTTGATTATAAACCTGTCTCCGCACTTCAGATTATTTAGAAGTCTAAATTATTGATAACAGCATGCACTTCAACTGCACATGTATATCACAACTATTTAGCCAGTTTCCTATTGTGGTTGAATACTTTTGAATTTCTTTGAACGCTTATGAATAATGCCATACCAAATATCCTTGCATGTAATCATAAAATGCCGTTTTAGAAGAGAGTTACTCTGTCAAGTGCTCGGGATGTTTAAACTGACACACACGTGCCCAGACTTCCTTCTGGGAAGTTTTGCAGTGACTTATATGCAGAAGTCGAATCACAGCCATCTTGCCCAAAGAATGGACGAAGGTCAAAAGAGAGCAGATATTCTATTGGTGTTACACATCTTAAATTCCTTCTCTGGGAGAGATGAAAGAGTATCTGCCCCTCCCCCTAAGGTTTCACTAATCTTCTCTCTGAGAAACCAATGAGTTCATTAGGCTTACTTATAAGCAGTAGGTGAGGGGTCATGGGCAGGAGCATGGGTGACCTTAGAGCAGCCACATTGGAAGGTCTGCCTCAAATGTGGATGCTCATCCCTATGGCTGTGTAGCTGGAGGCTCTTCCCTTAGCCCTTCACAGATAACCTCAGGCTACATATAACTGTGTACATCTGGCTGTGAGGAGTGGCTGGATACTCAGATGAGGGACCCATGACCCTCCTTGCCTCCTCCTTCTATGAGGGAATATCAACAGCCAGTAGGACTAACTTTGATCATCCTTTTCACATAGGCCCCAGCAGAACTCCTGAAGATGGTGGAAGGTATCTTAGGGGATAACCCTGTACAACTGAGTATTTTGTTATTTTGGCATTTGTAGTTTGCGGCAAAGCTGTGCGAGCAGTCATCTGTGGATAGGGTGCTAGGTGTGAGGAGAATGAAATGGTATGCCTGGCAAGGCCAGTCCTTGCGGGAAGAGGATGTTGCCATTACTGTGACAACATTCCTGTCAAAGCACTTGAAGGAAGGAGGTTGGAATGGTTAATGTTAATTCTCTACTTGATAGGATCTACAATCACACAGGACAGAAGGAATTTAGTTTCTGGATGTGCTTGTGAGGGATTATGTTAATTAATTGGGGTGGGAGGACCCATTTTGGGAGTAGGTGGCACCATTCCCTAGGCTGAGAAAGCTAGCTCAACAATTGACTCATCACTCTGTTTTCCAGCTATGGAGGAGATATGACCAGCTGCTTCCGGTTCTTGCTGCCCTGACTTCCCCACCACAATGAACTAGACCTTGTATTATGAGCTAGAACAGCCCCTGCCTTTGGCTCTAGTTGCAGAGAGAATGAAATAAGACTTGTTTATTTCGGCTCACAGTTTGGGTATGCAGTCCATCCCAACGGCAAAGTTACAGAGACAGGAATCTGAGACAGTTTGTCACACTGAATGCTGGTGCTTAGCTTGATTTTTTCTTTCTTTCTTTTTTTTTTTATTCAGTCTGGGACTCCAGCCCAAGGAGTAGTGTTACCCCATTAGGGTGTGTCTTCTAATCTCACATAATCTAAATACTTCCTCATAAACAGTGTTAGGGGCTTGGCTCCTAGGTGATGCTAGATCTTGTCAAATTGGCAACCAATATCAACCTTTATAGGATGCCTCATCCTCCTGTTTTGAAGCGAAGGAGGCCAGGGTTCTGTGTGGGGAAGCACCATCTGTCCTGGAACAACTGAAGATATATAAGATGTTTCTCACCAGAGAAGAAAAGCCAGACAGACTGGAGACTCCAATGTGTGGGACGTAGGAGCCACTGCCACATGCTGTCTCTCAGCTGGCTGAAGGCCATTGCTCCAACACCTGCTTCTTTTCCTGGCTGACCCTTCCTTTAGATAGGCATTTCCCCATCTCATACTCCCAAAGCAGCACAGCAGTGCCATCCCAAAGCTCCTGCTGTCATCTCCTCATGCTGTCACTCTCACAGACGTGTGCCACATGCACATGGTGTCTGGCGTGAGGACAGATGTGCCCCAGGGAGTCTGTCCTGTGCCTGCAGCATCCTGACCCATTTGGTCCAGCCTGTAGTTTACAGCTGCAGGTGCAGGGTTCCCCAGACAGCTGCAGTCGTCCGAGTCCTGTCTGGGCTCTGTCCTCTCATCCCCTCCCTCTGTCCTGGACTGGGCATCTCCAAGGGCTGCCTTGCCGGGAGCAGCTGTTGATTCAGATTTTTCATCAGGACTTTTATAATTAAAATTCGAAGCTTTCAGACATTTGCGTTCCATTACACTGAAGGAGCAGCTGTTAAAATTTGAGGGAGGGAAGCAGAGGCTTTCTCAGCGCGCTTGGGGTTACATTAATTAAGTATGTAGATGTATTTCCCCTTCTCTCAGTCTAGATACAAGACTGAAAAAGCAATCCCCACCCTCTCTGCCCTGCCCAGTGACTATGTCAAGTACTGTGTTATTTAGTCCTACTTAGGAGACTTGGACACTATATGCGAGGACCAGGTCCTGGCTTCGGTCTAAACTGTCTGGTGACCTTAGAAAAGTTACTTAATCTCTTTGCAGAATGAAGAGAAATAACACATAGAGGTTGAGTACAGTCCATGTGTAGGATAATCTGGCTTCTTTAAAGAAAAATGTCTGAGAGAATGAATATATGTTAAAGAGGGATTTATTCAACTGGCTTACAAGATGCATCCAGCCTTGAGTATTCCAGCAATGGCTGGCACACCGGAGAGCTAGAGAATGCCATAGTGGCTTAGTCCCCAAGGCTGGATATCTTAGTAGAACCGATCTGGTGCTGAAGCCCTGGAAGACTCCCAGAGAGCTGCTGTTTTTCATTCTCCACTGGCATCCAAAGAGGTAGGTTCCAATATTGGTGAAGGGATGCCATGGGAACAGGATGGGTGAACTTGCCAGTAAGTGTAAGGACAAGCAGTCAAAAAGCAAGTTTCCTTCGTCCATGTTATTTTATATGGGCCGCCAGTAGAAGATGTGGCCCAGCTTTAGGATGGGCCTTCCTCTTCTAATGATCTGGCCAAATACATCCCTCATGGGAGGGCCTGGCATATTTGGTTTTAGTTGATCTCAGATGCAGTCAAGTTGACAACCAAGATTAGCGAACTCTATGTGCCTAACATGTTTGCATTTATTATTAGAACTTTATTAATGCTCTCAACAGATTAACATCATACCTGGATTACCAAGGAGGAAGGGAGCCTTTTCGGGTCAAATCGTAGGTGTGCACAGGTGCCTGCAGTAGATGATGTTCTGGGTGTAGAACCGGTCAGACTGCATGCATCGCTCCACTGTCCCACCATGACTGGCTTCTTCCTAATCTTCTCTCTCCCTCCATCTTGATGCTGCTTTCTCCACAAAGGTCTTGCCTTTTATTCTTTCCCTTAAGTAGGATGATGACTTTAATGCTGGGAGTCACCAAACCCTACATTAGATCCCTGGTAAGTGGGACATCCAAGGAGAGAGGGAATGGGGTTTCTTATTTGTTGGACCCTCAGCTTTTCCTGTCTTTTCTTATTCTAGACATCTAAAGACAAGTCAGTAGCAACCTTATTAATACCCTGTCTGGGCACTATCATCTTGTTGTAGTTTCTAGGGATGCTAAGACTTTGAGTCACACAGACACAGACGCACACACACACACACACACACACACACACACACACACACACACAGACACAGACACACAGACACACAGACAGACACAGACACAGACACACAGACACACAGACACAGACAGACACAGACACACAGACACACAGACAGACACAGACACAGACACACACACACACACACCTGAGCATTTTTTCCAAGGTAATTGCACACTGTAGGGTGACCTGGACCAGCAGTATAAATAGCTCCCCTCAATGGCTGTATCATCTACATGAGCAGTAGTAGTGTTTGGAGGCCGCTTCTCTCTGTGACCACACTGAGGCCTGGATGCTATGCTGCTGGGACTTGACATGTATTATTTAGCTTCATCCCCACAACGATCCCACGGATAAAATATGATTTTTCCATCTACTACAAATGAAGAACTAAGATCTCTAACGGTTCAGAAATAGATCCCAGGGATCATGGTGCACAAATATGAGGCTGGGATTGTCAATCATTTGTATGGGTCTGACGTAGCCCATGAGTTTACTCCTTTCCAACGTCAGCCATTAGAATGCACAACTATGGTCCAAGATTCTCTGGAAGTGCTTCCAGTGACTTCCTGTGTTCTTGTGAAATACATCCTCCTCCATCCTCTGTTGGATGCTATAAGTTCCTTGAAGCATCAGGTAGAGTGGAGTGCATTGCAATAAGAATGGCTTTTTAAAAAATTGTTCCTTGCTACCTGGATCTGCTGGTTTCTGGAAGAGAGGAGTCTAGACTGTCGTGACCCACTGCTGTATCTGAGCTGGAGAAGGTCAATGCTAAGGGTCCAGGCTTGTGTAGAAATGAGAAGGAGGACAGGGATGGATCCAGGAAGGGTGCTGTGTGGGAAGGGCATCCATGGACATTTCATCAGAGAAATTTGTTTTCCATGTTGTCTAGCCCTTAGCATGCAAGGAGAACTCCTCAATGTTGCAGTATTAGGAATGCTCTGCTCTTCCAGCACTAATGATCATTTTCACCTTACAGAAGCAGGTTTCAGGAAAGCCCTAGGCATTCAGTGCCATTAACACGATCAAGCCAACATTTACTTTTCCTTACCCATCTACCCTCTCCTTTGAATTTTAGCTTCATGGTTTGTTTTCTGGCGAGCGAGTTCATCATCCATTCGTTGTAGTGCAATGGAGATGCCCTTTAAAGTAACAAGTGAAAATGAGCTTCACTTAAAAAGTATTAACTAGGAGTTGGGCAGATGACTTGGTAGTTCGAGTGCCTGCTCCACAAGCATGGAAACCTAAGTTCAACCCCTGGAAACAATGTGGAAAGATAGATATGGGTATGTGTACTTGTACTCCCAGTGTGTGTGTGTGTGTGTGTGTGTGTGTGTGTGTGTGTGTGTGTGTGTGTGTGTGTTGAGCTAGGTGGATTTTTGAAGCAGGCTATCCACCAACTTGAGTTGAACTAGTAAGCCCAATGAGAGATGTTGTTTCAATCAAACAATTGGAGTATAGTTCCCGGGGAATAGATGAATTTTACCATGTGCATGTACACACATGTCAAACATGCATACACCCCAGTGCATACACACACACACACACACACACACACACACATACACACACACACATGCACATGCACACACACACTCATATCTACTACATATTAGTGTAAGTGGCACTAACATGTCACAGAGCTTACACAAGAGGTCCATGAGCGTTTTGCTTAGCCAGAACCTCTACAAAACCAGGGTTTGCAGGCTTCCACCTTTCACTGCTGCAGCTTTAGGTTTCCATTTTGAAAGGTGACTTTGTTCCACAAAACATGCCATACCTCCCGTGATTCTTATGCTATGGGCATGAAGCACCTGCATTGGATATACCTTGGAGGCACTCTACCAGTGGGCATGCTCGGTACCCATCCCTGTAGTACAGACTCAGAGTCTCCAGAGCCCAACCCTGGAATCTGCAAGCAACACATTCTAAGGGGACTTAAATAACCAATAATATGGGAGAGCCACAGATCAAGTCTTGTGAGCACTGACCTGTCAGTCAAAGCTCCTTTATGTCCAAATCTCTGTTCAGTGCCACAAGTTCACCAAAACTTTTTGAACCACTTTCCCTTTGCTATGTAGTGAAGTTAATGCAGTGGTTTTAGGGGACTGCTCTGAGGCTGAACCATTTCCAGCTGTGATGGTCTGTGTGCATTTGAGCTAGATTCCGTGTAACCTCAGCTCTCTTTGCCTTGGAAATGTCAAAGTGATTTCACTTGTACTTAAGTCCTCGTGGCAAAGAGGTTGAATACTTGTGTGGGTTTCGGCCTATGTGGGCCCCGTTTTGTCCATTTTGCTTCTACATTTGTACTTTTGGAATCAAGTTGTTTTTGTTCCCGGGGGTCTCAGGTGCAGCCTTGGACGCTGGCAAGCATTATGTTGCCTGTTCACCAGACCGTGGCTACCTCTCTGCTTCTATTACCAGAGTGGAAGGGCTGTTTTACACACAGGTGCCATGGCCTTCCTTTGCTGGCTGTGTGCAGCATAAAGTCCAAAGATTTCTCAGGACTTTATTATATTACAAAGACTGTAATTGGAAAGAGAAGAGAAAGAGGAGGAGGAGGAGGAAGAAGAGGAGGAAGAGGGGGAAGAAGAAGAGGAGAAAGGAGAAGGAAGAGGAGGAAGAGAAGGAGGAGGGAATATATTAAAAAGCAGATATTAAATTGGTTGGGAAATTTTTACGTGAATCTATACAGTTTATTCAGAATACCCAGTTTAGCCTGAAACTAATGGGATGTTGATGACATCAGATACTCTCTACCAAGGGCACCCTGGACATGCCTATAGTATTATGGGGATCCTGGAATTAATTCCAGAGGTGCCCAGTTCTTTTGAATTTTATTGAGTGACCTTGTTCCATCGTCTGACTTTCCTAGGCCCTAGTTTTTCTCAAAGGCAAAGTCACAGTGCTAAGGAACCTGCCTCTTGGGGACTATTATTCGGATGACTGGGAAGATCCATGTGAGAATGTGTTGTCACCTAGGTGGTGGTGCGCGTGGGTGTTGTGTGGCCATCTGTCACCTGGCAAGTTCTATGCAGGCATTTCCCACTGTCTGGAAGCCTTCAATCAGTTTTACTCCCCGAGGTCTTGCACATTTAAGAGCTTTTGATGCCATTTGATTTAGAGATTGCAAAGCCATGGGCCTCAAGTCCAGCTTGAGGCACAGAAATGTACTGTTCTGAGTAGATAGTGAGTGTTCTTTAACCACCACTATGGCGTGCCTTCCGTTAGGGTCTGTACTTTTCATTTTGTTGAGAATCCTACCCCTCTCTATTTCGCAGCCTGTGACTTTGTTCATTTTCTTATTGCCTGTGAACAGAGATCCCTAGTGGTAACCTTTAATATTCTTGATTTCAGTTAGCATCTCCAGGTGCTGTGGTAGAATATGCCAGAGGTATGACTGGCCCTCCCAGACATACGTTAGATACATGACTGACATCAGCAACCACGGCTTCTGTAGGGCGGAAGACAGTAGACTGGAAGAACAACAAGGAAATAGTAGAGCTGGAACCCTGGAGCAGGCCATGTGTGGGGGGAGGGGTACCAACTCCAGCAACACTGCCCGTTGAGTCAGCATGGTAGGGACTGAGTTCTGACCTTCGGATTCAGCCAGAGGTCAGAGGTGACCTTGAAAAGAACAGTTCACTCTCCTGTTTTCTCTGAGAAGCTGGGTAGCAGGTCTAATGGGCATCAAGGGCACGGAAACTTGAGGTTGTTTTTCTTTTTCCTTTGTTCTCAGGAACAGCCAAAGGATAGTAGTATGACTGACTCCGACACAACTAAATCAACACCCTTTCTGAAAGAAAGGGAGGCAACAAAGCCATAGTTGATCAATGTTGGAAAAGAGAGATTTTAAAAAAAGATTCTCCTAAACATAACCGCTCTATACAGTTGCTGGTTTAATACTTGGATTTTTCATAGCCCTGTACTGCATGCTACTTCTTTAATACACATGTAGTTTCTTCTTTCCTTCTTAAAAAAAAGAAAAAGGAAGAAACCCGACGAGAAGGACTAGTACTAGATCATTTGGTACCCTGCTCTCCTGCTCCCCACTTCATCACAGGCATTTTTCCGTGCTGTCTTCTTGCCACCGTAACCTCAGTAGTTAAAATTCACAGGATCTCATTAGGACCTGCTCCCAACCTCCATATTTCCTGTGGAGTCTGAAGCTAATGAAGGGGATGAGGAAAATGTCTGTAAATATTTTGTTGTTTTGCAAACACAGGCACTCTTAAATCCAGTTTAATGATTGCTCAGTTTAATTAAACCCTCTTGGTCTTATTTGTTACCCAGTTCTCTGCACTGATTAGAGCCCGGTCTGAAAGGAAGGACTCAGATGTGCAGCGCAGTTCTTCTTCTCTCTCTCTCTCTCTCTCTCTCTCTCTCTCTCATCTCCTCTCTCTCATCCCTCCTCAATCCCTCCCTCCTACCTCCTCTTTCCTCTCTCTCTAATCCCTCCTTCCCTCAATCCCCCTCCTCTCTCTCTCTCTCTCTCTCTCTCTCTCTCTCTCTCTCTCTCTGTCTCTCTCCCTCTGAGAATGCAAAGGGAGAAATTTGAAAGCAAGAATGCAAATCTTGCCTTTTGTTTGTATGAAGGGCCCTAAATCTTTTGAATGTGCATGTCACTCCCACCCTTGCCACTCCCACCCTTTTGAAAATTCATCAAGATACCACTTCTAGTTCATAACATTAAAAGGCACAACAGGGTGACACTTGGCTACGCTGCGGAACCGTGTAACCTTGTGAAATTCACCTGTGGAGTTGTTCCCGTACCCTAAAATTCTCTCTTCTTTCCTGTTCTCAACTTTTCACTTTCCTCCCTCCCTGACAACTTTGCCCCAGGCAGCAAATTCTCCTTTTTTTGATACTATAGTCTTACCATTGCTACCATTTTATATAAAAGGAACCATAGGGCATGTGGTCCATTGTGCTCGACTTGCCCATTTAGCCTGTTCCTCTCATGATTTGACCATCATGGGCATCATGCTGAGGACTCTTTCATAGTTAGGATCTGCAATACACTTAGGGTTTTTTCTGTTTCTGACTCACCTCATTCACCTTGTTCAAACTCAAATCACTGTGACCATGATAACCCAAGAGCCCTTTTGTGTTTATTATTGTTCTCCTAGCCCTTTTCCCATGCTCCGACTCCAGGCTGGCCTTGTGAGATGGCCTAAGCTCTGCCACAGTAGACTGGAGTCCTGTGGAGGGAATGGCCTCTGAGATCAACACACTGGGCTTACTTATTGTCAAAATTACCCCTGGAAAATCCTTTAAAGCTTCTGTGATAAAGTTTGTTTGCTGCGTGATTCTTAATCCCAATGCAGTTTATAAGATCCATTGAACTAGGGTCAGGGAAATAGCTTAGTCTGTAAAGCCTGTTGTGTGGGCTTATGGATCTGAGTTAAATGCGAAGGACCCACATACAAACCCCTGGGTGTGGTGCCACTCACTTGTAATCCCAGCTCTGCAGAGGGCAGAAATGGGGATCCCTGGTCTTGCTGACCAGTCAGAGTTGCCTATTTTTGGTTAGCTCTAGGCCAATGAGAGAATTGGTGTCAAAGTAACAGAGTAGATAGCTCCTGAGGAATGATACTTAATGTTGTCCTCTAACCTACACAGGCATGTGCATACACACACACACATACACACACACACACGCACACATTATGAGCTAGACTAAATGAATATATAGAACAAAATCAATACACAATCAGTGGAAACTGATGATACTCTTCATGGAATGGGTGAGTGGGTGGGTGGGAAGTTCCAGGGTCTTCTTCCTTGACTACAGGGATTTCTCTCATTTTGTTTTAGCTTTGTCTTTGACTTTAATTCAAACGATGTTTTTGGGGGGTAGTAGCAACTGAATGAGCTAATATTTGCAAAATAAAGCCTACAGTTGGCACCTAATATATTCAGCAAAAGATGTTTCATGGACTGGCATCTACTGCTTGCCAGATCTGAAGCACATGTAACTCACTCTTTGTTTGTTTATGTTTGAATAGAAGGGCTTGGGCCACCTGGCCTTCACATTTCCCGACTGTCATCCCTGGCGGGGCGCACACATTAGCGCCATCTCATCCTCATCCTAGAGGCTTGGTCATCCACTCAATATTCCAGCTCAGGGGTGGGGTCCAAGCACCCTTGATCTCAGGAAGGAAGAGAAACCCCAGGGAAGGAAAAGCCCGGGGCACATCTATTTCACCTGTTTTCCGGACTGCCATTAGCTGTCCTGCTTGAGGCAACTCCTTTGTATTCCCAGCTGCCATTCCTTGGTGGTTTCCTTGATTGAGACCCAGCCCTGAAAAGCTGGACAGGTGCTTTCACAGCCTATAAAGAGAACAGAGCTCCAGGAGTGTGTGGTGTTGAGTTTCAAGGCATAGATATAAACTTTTAGTGCTGCACTGTTTCCTGGTGGCAGGTCTCAGAAAAAGATGGAGGAGTGGATGTCTTTCTCTGGGCAAGGTCTGTTTTATGTTTAGGGAGTTATGTAGATGGTGCAGTTGGGGAAGAAGGGCCTCTTTGCTGGAGTTATGAGTGGGAAGGAAGCCGCAGAGAACAGTGGGGTAGTGTAAACATTTAGGGCAGCTCAATTCAGCATCTTTCCTTCAGAGTCCTAACTGATGAAGGATAAACACGCGAGTGTAAGTGCCTTCCACCTATATCTGTGCTCTCCATCCTGATGGTGTAGTTCATCCCTCGTAAACTGTATACAGGACTCAAGTGGTAGTTGAGACTTTGCCTCTCTTCATTCTGAACTGCACTGACAGTATCTGTACAAAGTAAAAGTTATAACTGTGCACAGCAGCAAGACAACACTGTAGGAAGGAGACACTGTTAAAGTAGGGAAGGGGTTTACAATGGGGAGAGCTGTGTGGTTGGGTGTGTTGGTTTGTATCTGAAATCCCTTCCACATGACGATGCTTTGAGGTTTGTTCTCTAACTAGTTGTGCTCTTTTGAGAGGCCTTGGAACCTTTGGGTGCTGAGGGCTGGCTAGCAGAGGTAAGTAATTAAGAGAGCCAAGTCTTTTGACGTCCAGGCTCAATGCTCCCAAAGTGTCACTCTTCCTGCTTCCTTGTTCGGGGGCCTCTGCCCTTGCTCTTGTCACCATGAACTTCACTATGGCTTCTCTGTCATGATGGACAAAGATTGTCTGAAATTGTGAGCCAAAGGAGAGCTTTACCATCTTCTGTTTCTGATAGCTGTTTGGGTGATGTGGATGCACAAGTAACCACCCCAGAGTGAGTAGAAGGAGAGGCAGCCTGACAATTAAGGGAGTTGACAATGTTCTTTGATGGTCACCCCGTCCTGGGAAGGGTCAGTGAAGAACGAAGAAAGCCCAGGTTCTATCTGATGCAGTCACACTGTGGTAATTTGTCTCTACTGGTTAGTACAGTTATACTTCTGAGTCAAACTGTGAGCATTTAGAAGGTCTCTCTTTGGTCCTATCATAGTTAAGCTAAAGTTGTCCTTAGTTTTATATAAGCCATGTGGGGAACATGGTTCTAGGCAGTGAGCTGTTTCCTATAACACATGTGGCTAGAGGTCTTTCTCCACCAGGAACATGGGGCTTGAGTGAAGCTCAGGCTCTGATGACCTCTCTACTTGACTGCATAGAACAACTGTAGATCATGTCTCACGCTGACCCCCAGGATAGAGAGAGAATTATGGGCCTGATGCTGCCCATCTGGGTTCTTACTGTGCCTGAGATAGAAGGAAAATGGTATCTGGAAGGTGGTGAGAGCAGGTGAGAGATTCCTGGTGCCCAGGTTCAGGTGGGCAAAGACATTGTAGAAGCAATGAGATGCTCTGAGACCTGGTGACTACTAGTGAGTGTAGTCAGGGGAATGGCAAAAGCAGCAGCAGTTAAAGGAGCAGTTCCTCTGCCCTTCTTTACAGCTCCCCTTAGGTAGAGTAGTGGAAGGCCCTCTGTTTATAACAGTCGTTCTCAATCTCTGGGTCCAGGCCTCCTTGGGGGTCACACATCAGCTATCCGGCATATTGGATATTTACACTACAAATCATGGCAGTAGTAAAGTTACAGTCTGAAGTAGCAATGAGCTAGTTTTATGGTTGGGCATCATCACAACATGAAGAACTGTGTTAAAGAGTCATGGTCTCAGGGACGTTGAGAACCACTGGTCTATAAAATGATGGAGGATGAGGAAGAGTTAACCATTTCTGTGTCCCAACCCTAAGTTCTGACTTAGCCAGCAACCTGTCACTGGCTTTTTTATTTCTAGAGGTACTTTCTGTAATAATGAAATAGTTAACAGTGAAAGAGGCCTCACAACTCAGGTTCCCAAGCCCCAGGGAGTTCCCTTCCATTCTGGACTGATTGGAGTATAGAAAGCAATGTGGCTTCACTGGCTGGGTATTTAAGGGTTCTCAGTTCTCCTTTTGGTAAGGAGAACTTTGGATGCTATTTTCAAATAGCATCGATTCATCTGTCTCCCACAGTAAGACTATGGATATATTGTGCAGTATACCGTTAAGGCAGCTGCTTCCGCTACCCTGAGCTCTGTGAATCAGGAGGTGTGGACCAATCTGGTCCACTCTGTAGATGGATGCAGGTTACTTCACTGGACAGCCTGCCCTGGCATAGGGCAAAGCTGAGAAACCAACAGAAAGCCTTTGTGTGCATTAAGATGCAGCTCACAGAGGATTTTCAAGCCAAGCCAACTACTGTCAGGGCAGGGACTCCCCAGCCCTTCCTTGTAGCCCTGCCAGGTTTGAGAACTCTTTCCAAGAGACTGAGTGATCTTTCTACAGGGGCCTCTAAGCTGAACCATAAGCACAGACTTTGTAATGGAAGCTCAGATCTCCAAGCACATTGTGTAGTGCAGCTGGGCTCCCAGAGAGGCCCTAAAATGGCAAAGGCGGTGATTCTGGGAGCCATTTTCTCTTTCCTCTGACCATGAGACATTAACAAAGATATTAGCACAACCATTTTACTCCGATGGCCAAAGTTTGGGTTGCCTCTTTTCCTTAATTGTATCTCTTTTTCCACCCTTTATTTCTCAGTTTATTAAGTCATGGGATTGCATATTCGTGAAGTAGGCCATTTAGGGAGGGCTGGGGTTCAGATAATTAGAGAGGGAAAAGGTGCCCTAGAGCCATGTTTTCAAGCCTCCTGCCTCACACAAATTAGGTGCTGTGTGTTTGATTATTTTTTTTTAACTTTATGTTAAGGTCTCAAACTTATACTAAGGAGGTAAAAAGCATCCGTGATTATCACCTTGTGGTTGATCTTTCACTCATACCCAGTGCACTTACCCCTTATGTGTCACTGGGATTTTTCCCCATTATTGAGCAGACTGCCTCATGCTGTTGCTTAGTTATGAAACCCTGCCCGCACCTTGAGCTCCTGCTCACCACTAGTAAGTTCATGCCTTCATTTTCACTGGAAAGCAGAGAATCAGATGCAGAGAGTCAGTTGTTCTATAATAATCCATTGGCTCTTACTTTGAGTGACCAGAAAGCATTTTTATCTGTTTCTGTTACTCTGGGCGTATCAATAGTACAGTCATTTTTCTTGGGAAGTGGTTTTCCATTGTATAGTAGCATACATGTTTGCTTTGTTAAAACTCATGTTCTAAGGAGCCAAGGAGGATAGAGACCAAAAACCTTGTCTTGGTATGTGGTGTAGACAAGTATGCTAATGGGCTCTGGCTTCTAAGAACGGGGGATTTTTTTTACATAGGTAACCTGTCATTCAGGCTTCCTCAAAATGAGGTGCTGTGATCGGAATATAATATAAAAGAAAATGAAATTGAAATGAGCAGATTATGAAGTAGAAAATCACCATCCTTTGGCATACACTTCTAGTAGACACTGTGAATGAAGGGGCTGCCTAGGGTGGATCCGTGAATCCCCTTTCCAAGAAAGCAAAGACATTGTTGTGCTGTGTTGGTTGTGACATTTGTCAAGAATGTAGGACCCTTCCAAGAATGAAGATGGATACAGTCATTTGCAACAAAATAAATCAGAACAGTAGTCACATGTCTGTGTGGTGGCATGTTAAAGGGACAATATACATCTCTACATTAGAATTGTAAGACAGACTTGAACAACTACCATATGAATAGCCCAATAACCTCAAGACTCACTCGATAAGATCCAGCTCTCGCTGTGGCTGAAAAAAAAAAAAAGCCAGCCAGTAGACTCATATCCCTAGGGATCTTGAGATGAGGCCTTGCAGTGCTCAACAAATAATTCCCTAAACTTTGTTTTACATTTTGCCATAAACACACCAGGAGCCCTGTGATTAAAGTCACTGAGTTGTCTGAAAGCCCCATAACTCATGTAAAGAGATGTAAGAAATGTGATATATTAAATTGTATCCCCCCAAAGAATGTATGTGGAGGCACTAACTCTACCAGAAGTCAGGTCACTGAGACCTCAGCACTCCAATCTAGTATGACAGGTGTTCCATGAAAAGGGGAAGGGTGGGTCCAGGGAGGGGAAAGATACTGTGTGTAGACATGAGGGAATGCCATGCGAAGTGGAGTTGGGGGAGAGGCACATCTGTGAGCCAAGAATTCCAAGAGCGGTGCACATCTCTGGGAGCTGACATCCCTAGAAGGAGTCAGTCCCGATTTATATCAACAACATGAATGACAAAATTAAACAATTGAAGAGATCCCTGTATGCCCTGTTTTCTCAGTTTGGACATGTGGTAGATATTGTGGCTTTAAAGACCATGAAGGTGAGGTGAGGTGTGTTATATTTAAGGAACTGGGCTCATCCACAAACGCTTTGAGGCAATTATAAGGATTTCCATTTTATGGTAAACCAATGAGAATTCAGTATGCAAAAACAGATTCCGATATAATATCTAAAATGCGTGGCACTTTCGCTGACAAGGAAAAGAAGAAAGCCACAACCATGGAACAGGCCTCAGCAGCTGCAAACAAGAAGCCTGGTCAGGGAACACCAAATTCAGCTAATACCCAAGGAGACGCAGCACCAAATCCCCAGGTCCCTGATTAGCCTCCAGACTATATTCTGTTCCTTAATAACTTACCAGAAGAGACGAATGAGATGATGTTATCCATGTTGTTCAACCAGTTCCCTGGTTTCAAGGAAGTTCGCCCGGTCCCAGGGAGACATGACATTGCGTTTGTAGAATTTGAAAATGATGGGCAGGCTGGAGCTGCCAGAGATGCTCTGCACGGGTTTAAGATCACACCAGCCCATGCCATGAAGATTCCCTATGCCATGAAGTAACACGGGGAGTGCCAGATTTAGAGGACTTGGTATTGTTTATAGAGTTTGTTTTAATCACATTCAGTCAAGTCATTTTAAATGGTTGGAAGTGAAGGTGAAATTTTGGGAAAAGAGTCACCTCATTTTTTTTTAAGTATTATTTTTTTTAGTTTTGGTGTAAGTTTCCAGTAAGAACTGGACTGTATGGTTTGCTAGTCTCTGAAACCTCTATCAGCGTTCCCAGATGATCAGGCCATGATGAAGACTCATATGAAGATTGTTACTGATCCAGCTATGTGATTTCACGCTGCTCCCACAACATTCCCGGTATATAGGCTACATCTCACATATGTGCATGCATGCGTGTGGGCATGTGTGCGTGCATATGTGTGTGATGTGTATTGTACATGTGTGCATGTGTGTGCACATATGTGTGTGTATGGTACATGCATATATGCTTGTATGCACATGTGAACACAGGCACATATAAATGCATGTGTGGAGGTTAGAGGTAAACATGAGATTCCTTTCTCAATCACTTTTCACATTAGTTTTGAAGACAGGGTCTCTCACTGAATCCGGAGCTCTAACCCACTGGACTAGACTCCTGACTAACATGCCCTGGGGATCACCTGTCTTTTCCTCCATGGGGATTACAGGTGTGTGATGATGTGCTTGGTTTTTATGTGAGTGCATGGCATATGAACTCACGTCCTCCTGAGCTGTCTCCCGAGTCCTTAGCTCTGTTTCTTAAGGCTAGCCTTGAAGGCTCCTAGTATAAGCTTCTTTGAGAAACCTCTGTTAAAGCTTCCATGGTAATTCTAGTGGATCTGAATCAAAACAGCATCAAACTCCCACATGGGCAGCAGGATTCCTAGATGATCCTCAGGGCCCGCAGGCTGTCATTAGTCATGTGATATGGCCTGGGGCTTCTTATGAAAAATCATCTAAAAATCTCCCACCGAACCACCTGTTGGGTTGAACAGGATGAGCTAGGTAGCTTTACAGTATCCACTCACAGGGTTCAAAGGTGTGACTGCTATGTGGAAAGAGAAAAGATGTGGCAAGAGATAGGATAATAAACAAGACTGGAATAGTGGTTTAGCTCAGCGTGTCTTAGAACAGTGGGCAAAGGCCTAAATTATAGTGCTTTGGAAGAGCTGTGGACCATAGTGACTCCCTCCTTCCTTCCCTCCCTACTCCCCTCCCCCTCCCCCTTCCCATCCCCCACCTCTCCTTCTTTCTTTCTCATCATTGAAAATCTTAAATGTTTATATGAAAGTAAGTGTATATCAGTGACTAACGGATCATGCCTCCAAGGCCTGCCCCATTCCCTCTCTGAGCTCCAGCAAGAGGTTAGGCACATGAGATAGGCCACTGTGCAGGTGTCGCAGACATTGGCAAATGCTGGGCTGGCCACGGGTGCCTCTGTCAGAATGAGGTATGAGGGACAGGAAGATTGCTCAGAGGATTAAGGTGTTTGCTGCACAATCCTGGAAACATGAGTTCTATCCCTGGAGCATGTAGTGTGGAGGAGAGAACCAAGTTAAAGGGACATGTGTCCTTTGACTGCCACTTGTACTCTGTGGCACCCTTTCACATCGTGCACACGGTGTTTATCATAGCAATAGAAACCCTAACTGAAATATATCATCATCAACAAATTTGGCATGGCTACAGAGAGTGGCGCTGGTCACATCCCGCGACAGGCCCCTGTCATGACTATTTGTATCCTGTGAGCGTGTTGCTGAGCCCTGAACCCTGAGTTATTGTAGTGTAGGCTTCAGGTTCCTCTCTGTCACGTTACTTTCCAGAGCCCAAAGAGGGGCCCGGCAGTTTGTTCAGAGTCATGTATTTTCTGAGATGATCAAAAGTGGGAACACTATAGTGATGGTTGGTTCAGCGAGCGGTGTGGTTCCCCTACAGTGTGCTTTGCCTCATACTCTTCTTTTGAAAGTGGAAAGTGGGAGGAAAGAGCTTTGGAACAGTCAGAGTGCTTTCTGGATATATATATATGCAGGAGGTAAAATTTAAACTGGGGTTAATACAATAAGCACATATGGTGTGTGTGTGTGTGTGTGTGTATGTGTGTGTATTTGTGTGTATTTGTGCATGTGTATGTGTTTGTGCATGTGTGTGTATGTGTGTGTGTGTGTATGTGTGTGTATGTGTTGTGTGTGTGTGTTGTGTGTGTGTGTGTATGTGTGTGTATGTGTGTATGTGTGTGTGTGTGTGTATGTGTGTGTGTTTGTGTGTTTGTGTACATGAACATGTCTGAACATCATGACTTATTTATGATCACTTACTACACAAGAGAACATAGGATGATCTTGAATATTATAGCACATACATGAAAGAGATCTAATAGATGAGAATCCTCAAGAATTCTAAACTGTATAATATAAACAATAATATAAACTTGGGGGAGAACTTAAACTAGATATTAGTAATAGACCTGGGGCACTTAAACTAACTCTTAATAATAGACAAATAGATCTGGGGCAATTGCTCAGTGGTTAAAGCACCTGCCTTACAAGTGTAGGGACAGGAGTTTGGATCACAAGAATCCATGTAGATGCCAGGTGGGCATGGTTACCTGCCTGTAATTTTAGGGAGAGGCTGGGGATTCACAGACAAGCTTGGCCACCTAGACTAGACATATCTATGAGTTCTGGGTTTGATTGAGAAACCTTGCCTCCATGGATAAGGTTGGAATGCAGTTAAAGATGATTTTGGATGTCAACTTCAGGCCTCCACATGCATATGCACCATTACACACAGGTGCTCACACACATGCAATAACATGCATGCATACACAGGCATACCACACACACACACACACACACACACACACACACACACACACACACACACACGAAAAGGCACAAAGGAAAATAGTAAGTAAAATAATGAAGAGATATTAATCAAGCTTCAAGAGAGGACATTGTTAGTCTCTGTCTTTATAAACATGGTGTTGTGAAGCCATTTTAATTGAGAAATAATGCCAGGGAC
Source organism: Rattus rattus (assembly GCF_011064425.1). NCBI lineage: Eukaryota > Metazoa > Chordata > Mammalia > Rodentia > Muridae > Rattus > Rattus rattus. The sequence goes on along the minus strand of NC_046158.1, from coordinate 141,624,553 downwards.
AGCATCCAGAAAACCAGAGAGAAAAATAATGACTACTGCTGTTAGTTTTCAGGATTATACAGTATTTTTAGTGGTTCTTGGTTACTAGAGTTTTTCCCGTATGATTTCTCTTCACATTTTAAACAAACAGTGTCTGTTCTGAGTTTACATTCTTTCTCTTGAACATTTTGGTATCTTTGGGGAAGAGAAACACTTCCCCCAAAGTGTTTAGCCTTCAAGTTTCACAAAACTCAAAATTCTTCTGGAAGAGTCATAGGATTATTTTCCTCTGAGGAGAATTTCTCTCTGGGAAAGAGTAAGTGCCCTGTCCCCGGTCCTGCCCAGGTCATGGACTGGGCAGTGTGCACACGCCGGGATTCTTCAGGCTTCTCTTCACTTCTGTATGTTTGTTTCCTTGGCAGGACACGTCACCATGAGGGTGTACTGTTCTCCAGTTGACTGTAGTTGTATTTTCTAATGAACAGGGCCCTGAAAGACCAGGGAGGACTTTCTGTTCAGCTAAGCCTTCTTCAGTCTTCCAGGTCTCTCCCCATACAGGAAGTGTTCATGGACATGGTGACTCACAGAAGATGCCTCTCTTGTATGGGTCTCTCAGAGTGAGCTGTTCAGGGCTCAAGGTTGCTCGTCATTCGGCATGTTGCCGATGGTCCTCATCTTAAAAGCCATCCTGCTCTCTTGTCCTCTTTTCAGTCTGCTCTTAGCTCTTGCCTTTCCGGTATGAGGGCTCTTCTAGATGCTTCTGAAGAACTGGCTTACAGCAGTGAAGTAGGAGGTGTTGATACAAAAAGAAAGGGCACCACAAGTGAGACACCTCCCTCTTCCTAGATCTCCTATCCCAGCCTTGATGCCCCAACTGGCAAACACTACCAGATCTTCCAGAATTCACTAATTCTTCTCACACTGAGCAATTCTTTTAAGAATGGATCCTGTAGTGTATAAGTTCTAGGCATTTTGGATGGGCCTAGATTGTATTATTTGCTCCAAGCCAATGAGGGACCAAGTCTGTGGTCCGTATGCCCCTCTTGATTCCTTTGCCCATTTCAGCCAGTGTTGAGCTTGGAGGGCTGGTCATGTGGGCCATTTAGGTTGCTCTCGATGCTGTGTTTTGCATTTTATTTACTTTCTCTGAGATTTCCTTAAGAATCTACAAATTTTCATCTAATCCTGATGTTTTTTTTTATTTTATTTCAGTTTCCTTCTATTCTTTATTCTTGTTTCAGCAAGAGCATGTATAGATTGTGTGTGCGTGTGTGTATGTGTGTGTATGTAAATGTGTGTATGTATATATGTGTGTGTGTGAGAGAGACTTTGAGTCTGTATTCATGTAAAGGCCAGAGGTTAACTTCAGGCATCAGTCCCAGTTTACTGTTAGTCTTATTTTTTGAGACAAATTCTCTGGATTTCTCATTAGCCTGGAACTCATGGATTTGGCTAGGCATCCCGTCCAGCAACCTCCTGGATCTGCCCATTTCTACTTCCCCAATGCTAGGATTTTCATATATTTTTGATTTTTATTTTCCTCCCAAAGCTTAGATTTCATAAGTATAAGTAGGATACCTCAGGGAAGGGAGAGAGAGAGAGAGAGTGTCTAAACCCGGTCTTATATTGAGGCTAGTGATGTGATTGGTTTCCTAATTGTTAGATGCAGTATATTTTTGAACGTGGGTGTGGACAGAGTGGGAAAAACACACAAGCAATTTAATTAATGTTAGGTAGATGCCCATTCATGCTGTAGATTCTAGCAAAGGTCTAACAAAGAAGGTTCGCCATTTGCTTCTCAAAACCTGTTTCAGTTTCTGTCATGGTAGCATCTTTTCTCCCATCTTCTCCTCCGCTTCATTGCTATGCTAGTTTCTTTCCATCCCCTCTTGTGTCCCCCCCTTTCGAGCAGTCTCATGGTCATCTGGGTGAGGTTCTATGAGAGACAGCCAGGAGCTTCCAGCCAGATCCGTCTTCAACAGAGTATACCCAGCCAAGGTCAAACGGCCAGCTGGCGGCAAAGCCACGTCTTTAACGCAGGGTTCTTTTCTCCCAGGCAAATCCTCAATCTTCAGGACCACCTGCCTCCTTGTCCTGTCAGGTCCTGAGTTATTATGTGATTTAGCAAGTGGCAGCTTTGGTAGAGGTTCATTTCTGTTTCAGAGTTTTTGCCCGAGGTGAAGTCATGTTGGCAGGGGCTAAACTTCTGCTTTGGACCTTTGCAGATTTTTAAAAAAAAAATTGTGCACAGAGCAGGGAACTGCTAAGTGCTTGTTCTAGAAATGAGAAATGTGTCTGTGTGTCCTGGACCTGAACTCTTAGGTAGCTGAAAGGCTGAGAGGCTGTGGTTTTGAGGTATTGAGTTCACTTTATTGTTAGGCACCTCATCGAAGGCCACTTCTTTAATCCTCAAGAGAGTGCTCCCTTTTCATTGGCATCTACCTCTACCTAGGCCAGTTTTACCTCTGCAGACGATATTTGAGTGTCAATATTTGAGAGTGGGCAGGCTGGCTGGCTGGCTGAATGGAGGACAAGCTACTGTCGTTGTTACAACAGTTAACCTCACCGTCTCCTTGACCCAGTACTGGCATCTGGGTGATTTAAGCTTCAAATTATTTGAGGCCTCTTTATGCTCTGTCCTTCAAAACCCTTTATTCTATGTTTAATGCTCATCTGGAAGAGGCCATGGTAGATGGATCCCATCCAGCCAGCGCAGGCTGATGTGCCAGAGCTGAGCTGCTGAAGGGGGTTTCTACAACCGATTATATTTAGGGTAATGCCCAGAGCTCAGTAAATATTTTATCTGTGTGGTTACCAGTTTGGTGATTTATAGAACTCTGGCTTCTATTACCAGACTTAATGAATGTATGGGACCTTAGTATTTACTTTAGGTAATTAAATGTTAATATACTTATAAAATTAAAGTACATGAACTGGTATCTGTCAGCATCAGCTTGACTTTGCTGTTTCTTAGGCTCTTATATGCATGGCATTGTGTAGTAGGCAGATGGTGGCCTCTGAGGAAAGAAAACTGTCAGAATGGCAGATGTAAGGGGATGTGGACCAGATTCTGAAGTCGGTAGGATCTCTGATTCCCCATCTTCACAATAATTAATTCCTGCATTGTGGAATGTCTGTTATGATCAGGTAAGATCTGAAAAATTCCTTGCTTGATGCTGGGACCATACAATACAAGGTTTAATAATGATCACTTTCTATCGTGACATAGCTTATTAGTTTGTATTAAATATTAAAAAGCATTCTGTTACAAGAAGAGCTTAAGCAGGCACCTCCCAGGCTGTGTTTATCTCTGTGCCTCACTGTTGGCCTTCCCAGCTAAAATGTGAGCTCTGAGGGAAGTAAAGGGCCATTCCTGCTTGTCTCTGCTCTATCTCAGGTGCCTAAAATAATACCTGCCTTACAGTCTATATCCTACTCAGGAATGAAATGCAAATGCGGCTCGAATGAATCCTCAGAGGGCTATAGCAAGCAGCACAGATTTCCAGGCTGCCAGCTTCACCTGTGTTTCCATACAAAAGGCAGCTGAGAGAGTTGACAGGGCGTGGGTTTGGGTTTGAATGGAGTGAATGAGTGGATGGAGAGTGTATTGAGGGCATACAGGCAGAAGCTTCATCAAGCACAAACAAAATTGCATGGTGGAGAATAATTAGAGAGGCGAGGAGGCTATTTTTGTCCGAATATTTGAGAAGTCTTCTCCAGGAATTCAAGTCTTGATGGGGAATCATTTGGAGTGAGTCTCCTGATGCTCTAGTATGGTGATGATCTGAGCTGGAAGAGCTGGGAGTTCAAAGATCCCGAGAGAGCCAGGATGTTGGCTTCGTGTCCAAAGATTTCTCATGCCGGTGTTGGTGCTGATGTGGATGCTGATGCCAGAAACCTCTCCTACTTTATCCCAAAGTGTAGAAAGTTTTCTCCCTGAGATAGGGCATGACCTGTGGTCCTCTTTGTCTTTCACTGCTCCGTCAAAATAAAAATGGAACAGACATCACTGTTGTGTGGGAAAAGATCAAAGTTGTTCTTCTGGTAGCCGAGTGGGCAGAGGTCTGGCCAGGGACCAGGACTTCTGGGCTCTGCCCAAGTCTGGATCCTTTCCTTCTCTTTGTTGCATTTGCCCGTTGTCTGTTTTCCTACCCATAAAATTAGAAGCTGCACCAGATGATCCTTTAGTCTTTATATTTGAGAAGGCAGTGGGATCCTTTGTCTGTCCCAGTGCTGTTTTGGGAGTAGAATGAATTGTCGGTTGATTAGAGCTACTTTTCTAGCTTATTGGATTCTTCCCCTGTCCCTCATCTTGAGCCTTCCTTCTGTTATGTTACGACTGAAGGTGACTCTTCTTTCCCTAAGTGTCATCCTCTTACTGATAGAGGTTGAGGCTGAGAGCAAGTTTTCTGTATCCTTTATCATAGTCTTTTCCTGGTCATAGATCATCACAGTGTCCATGGACAGACTGGTACCAAGGAACCTTGGGCACGAGAGAATGTAGAGATTTGCTGCCACATAATGCTGGGAGAAAAAGGCCAGACAGTCCATATGAAGAAGGTGGTCAGGGGTGCTCATATCTACTGCAGCTGGGTATTATGAAGGAAGATAGTGTCATGTGCTGGTAGTATTTAGAAGTCAAGGAGTCCTAGGAGATGGCTTGCTTATGGCCTCTGTCACAAATTTATAAACCCAGACTGTGGGGACCCAGTCTTTTTTGAGGTCATATGGTAGAAAGTGCTGATGGTGTTGAGGGTCGTTGTGTAGTAACCTGTCACTATGGTTACTGCCAATCTATTCAGGACAAACAGGCAGACTCAGATATAGCTTCTCTAACGCTTCACTTTAAAACGTTTTATAAGGTGAATAAATGTAAAACACTTAACCTTTCCAATTTGGATTTATGCATGGAGATTAAATATGAGTGTATTTGGTACCTATTGTGTGTTATTTTGACTCTTTATAGATAGTTCATTCAGTCCCTATAACAGTGCTAGGAGGTGGAATCTATGAGACTCTTTGGCTTACAGATGAGGGAAATAAGGCACATGGAGTTTATGTTGGCCAAGGTCATATAGTTAAGTAAAACAGAGGAGTTTAATGACTGGCTCCGGGGTCTACAACTTTAACCACCTTACTGAGCTAAGAACATCTACCTCTAATGAAGGCAATTGTGTTTGTGAATCATGGATTTCAGTGCCTACATTCACCCAGTGAAACCAGAGTCCAGCAAAGGTACAAGAAGATTAATTTCAACTCGAGGACATCACAGCCTCTGTTGCCCTATGGCTTTCCCATGATGCTCTACTGCCTTGATTTCCAAACACGTGGTCAGTCTTAATGACACTTAACAGCAAGGCCATTATTCTACCTTGAAATCTCCTGGCTACCTCCTATCTTTGTCACTTTCCTTTTTAGACATAGTATAGTGGGCCATATTGTCATCCAGACCCTCACACAGAAGAACCCATCGATAAGATTATCCACTATTTCCCTGACCCTTGGGGAATGTCCAGGCCATCTAAGAGACAGCATCTTGTTTATAATAAATCCACCATCCAAAGAGCTCTAAAGCATCTTTTCTCTTTTTCTATTAGGACTATTGTTTCTATCTGTTGAGTCCATGAGCATTTGACATTGGATGACTTTATAAAACATTCTACTAATTGGATTTGTTAAAGCAAATAAATCAAACACTAATTGGAACGTGCCCTGCCATTATTTTTGCTTACTGAATTAGATATAATGGTGTGAAGGCCTTCTTATCATATTTGTGCACTTATTTAAACACCCCCCTGGCACACACTTCTGCAAATTCAATTAGATATTCAAAAAAGAAATTCAATTTATGCAAGGCTGGTTTACATTCATTCCGGGGGCAAGACTGGGCTCCCCACGATACGCTGCTCACGATTAATAAGCCCTACTTAGATCCTGCCCAGCCTTCAGAGAATCTGTCGGCACAAGGGTAGAATATGAATGACTAGGGGGCTGGAGCTCTTTAGAATGTGTGTATCCTTAGAACAGGGTTTGTTTCCTGGGCCGGCAAATCGTGGTTACTCAGGCTCCAACAGCTGGCTTAAAGCGCCGCCGCTGTTACCCTCTTGATTTCTTAATTGAACAACATAGTATTCTGTGCCGTAGTTATGTACTGGCTTCAAAATGTTCATAGTTGAATCTTCCGTGGGATTTACTTTGGTTGGCAGACATGGTGTGATTAGAATTCAACTTCTGCTCTGACTTCAGTCTTCTCACACACACGGTGCTTTCCTAAGTCTGGGGCTTGAGCAGTCAGTCCCTTTCCCTACGGCTGGGTTTGTGACATCAAAAGACTGGCCACATCCCTCCACTTCCCAGAGAAAGGAAGAAGCATTCTACATCTGCAAAATGGGCAGGGCATGTCAGGATCGCATTGCATCAGACACTCACGTGATGACATATGATTGTTCGGTAGGGCTCTGATTCTGTCACCACTGGGAATGCCCACACTACTGAATTAGGAGTGGAGTGTGCAGCTCGACCCTGAGTTTTTCCCTGTTTTTTTTTGTATAGCCCGTGGATGGTGATAGGTACACTCTACCACTGAGCTAAATCCCCAACCCCAGGTTTTGCATTTTTAAATGGTTAGGAAGATGAAGGAAGGTAATCTTGTAACAAGTAGATCATTTGCACTTTTAGTTATGGTGAGTGCTGGGTAGGGTGGCATACACCTGCAAACCCAGAACTTGGGAGACAGAGGTAGAAGGATTGTGCATTTGAATTAGCCTGAATTATCTAACAAGAACCTATCTCAGATAGGACATTGCCATTCATTCATTCATTCATTCATTCATTCATTCATTCATTCTTTCTTTCTTTCATTCATTCATTCTTTCATTTGTTCATTCATTGAGAGAACATAGCCATGCTAATACTTTATTCTTTATGCTTTCTTACTCTAGTGGCTTTCTGAGTTCTAACAACAGAGCCTGAGGCTCCTTCAATAAGCAGAACCATAAGGTATCCCCAAAGATTCCTGACCACTGATATATCCCATACAGTTCTCATCCTCTGCACGGCAGTGTGCATCTAGTGGCCTTGCCCCACACCTTGGTTATGTTAGTGGCAAAGGTGAGAGACTGTCAGATGTAGCTAAGGTCCCAAACCATTTGATCACAGTTAGGTGAGAGTGATTATTTTGGATGAACCTGCTGCAGCAGACAAGTCCTTCAGAAGATGAGATCCTGCTTTAAGCAAGAAGTGGAAACGATAATATATAAGAGAGCTCTTGCCGGGGCCACATGGCCAGGAATTATGGGTAGCATCTGTGGGCTGAGAGTGGCTGCTGGGTACAGCTAACGAGAAAAACAAGTTGTCAGTTCTGCAGCCTGAGGAACTGGATTCTACCGAAAGTCATCTGAGTTCTGAAAAAAAAAATCCCAAGATCCAAGAAGTTCTGTAGACACCTGGTTCCATCTTGGGAGAAGAAACACAGGCTTGCCAATACCTGCGCTTGTGCCTCGCAGATTCTTGGGATACCAAATAGGCATTTTTAAGCCACTGCCTTTGTGATAATTTATCATGAAGCAATGGGAGACAAATGCATGTGCTGTTACAAACCACATTCTGTCTTCCTCAGAGTCTTGTGTTGACATTGTATGCTGAATCCCTTACTTCCAGCATAACTAACTGTGTTTGAATAAAGAGCCTGTGGATGGGGTCCCTGGGGTAGGAACAGAGCTCTCTAGGCTGGAAAGAGATGCCGGAAGTCATGCTATTTTCCCTCAAGCACACCAAGGCAAGGCTATGGTGAGGATCTCTGAGAAGGTGGTATCCTCAGCCCAGGAAGAAAATGATCATCAGAATCCATCCAGCCAAACCTTTATGTGGAACTTTAGTTTCCAGAGCTATGAGAAAACACGTGTCTGTTTTGTATGACTCAATTTATGGCATTTTGTTATGATAGCATGAGTAGACTATTATAAACCACAAAGCTGACAATATTTATCCCTTGGTCATTCATGGAAAAGGTTTGACACCCCACTCCTTCAGTTAAAAATAATAATAACTGGATAAGTGGCTCATTAGTTAAGAGCACTTTATGCTTTTGCAAAGGACTTGCATGGTGGCTCACACCTACCGGTAAGCCCAGTTCTAGGGGATCCAGTGCCTGCTTCTGGCCTCTGCAGGCACAAGACACATATTGTATACAGACATACATTCAATCACTCACATTTATATATAAAACAAAAACAAATAGATCTTAAAATAATAATTGTCTTGGTCATGTCTCTCTTTCTGGTTCCTTCTAACCATGTTGGGGTGGTTTGAATACAGATATCCCCCATAGACTCATGTGCTTGAATGCTTGGCTCAGAGCGAGTAGCCCTATTAGGAGGTGTGATCTTATGTTGGAGGAAATGTGGAGGTGGGTTTTGAGGTCTTATGTATGCTGGGACTACACCCAGTGTGACATACAGTATTCTTCTACAGCAGTAAAACCCAAACTGAGACACAGGCACTCTTGCTATATCTGGAGTCCATACAGTTCCTTCAGTGTTTATGGTGTGAGGTATCTTTATATCAGTGAGTGATACCATCTTCTAGTATGGAGCCTCCATGCTTGATTCTGAGCCTCTGTCTCTGACCCTACCCTCTGCACCATGGTCTTCAAGGCAAGCCAAAGCCGTAGAGCCTATTCCGAACATTGACCTGTAGATTTGAGAACTGGGACCTTGTAGCCCCAGAACAGTGAGTGATATGGGAACAAAGGACTTCAAGAGGCCCAGGACTGAGGAAGAGCTATGTAGCTATCTTAGCTAATTCTATTTAAAAATCAATGTTAATTGCTGTGGTGATCCAATACAATGGCTTAAGGGTGTGTGTAGACTGAGCTAGCTGGGTTTCAAAGTCAAGCTTCGCCACGTAGATTTGTGTGGTCTTGGGCAACATTTTTTTAGAAGATTCTATGTGTAAGTTTCTTCAGGCTTGTCACAGCCATCAGTGATCATGTCTAGCTCATGCACTGAGGGTAGTAATTACATGATTATTGTAGCTAACCAGCTTCATATTTGGCATTGGGGGCTATCTGCATTAGCATCCCTCCAATTGGCATCTTCTCCAAAGCATCCTTCTTCTTTTCTTTGCCCTGTATCTTCATTCCTTGACCCTAGAGCATCGGCGACCACTGTTGAGTCCTCAGCAGGCTCACCTCTCCTCACCTCTCGCTACGACTCCCGCTCTTGCTTCCTGTCCTGTGGGCCACCTCAGCTCACCTTCTCTCTTCCAAAGTGGTCTTAGCTCATGCTCTGACTTCCCTTCTCTCACAATTTGAAGTCTCTACCTTTGCAGAATTGAAATGCATACTCCTAGAAGGCCCAATCTGACCTCAGAGCTCTCGGTCCCTCCCCTATTGGAAGGTTCATTGAGTTCACTGTGATGCCTTAGGAGAAAGGCATAGATGAACTACACTCCCTTCTTCAGGGTCTAGCCTGGCACTTCGCCCTGAATATAAGGTCTGTGCTAATGCATTCAACCACTCATTGAATAAAAGTCAAGGGGTTCTGCTGTGGCTTGACTTTGGTAGGGACTCCTGTGGTTTGCTCATATTCTCTTGGATCTTTGGAACCTGAAACTGAAGAGACACTATCCTATGACCTCACATGTCTTATCCTATGCCAGAGTTGTCCTTTGACCTCCATGAGCATGGTGCTCTGTGGCTTTCTAGTATGTTCTGCCCCAGCTATTTAGGCTAGGGTCAAAAGTTTTTCTTTGTTTCCCCTGTGCCATATCAACTCAGACTCTTCTGGTTATGTTTGTCAACACTGTGAGCTCTCCACCAGTAACACTTACCATAGAGAGGAAAACTGAAGGCCAATTTGTACCTTTTTAAAAATAATTTTCTTTTTTTATGTTTGACCTAGTTTCCTATCTTTACTGAGCTTCAAGGCTGGATATGAAAGGCACTGCTTTCTATTCTAGAAGCAGTAGGGTCTGAATATGGAGTATTCTAAAGGAGGCCTTGCTGGAGCATTGGAAAGCTTTGGTCCCACAGTGCCAGGGCTAATGTCCCGCCTCCTCTGCTTCCTGTGTTTGAGCTGTTTCCAGGGGTCTGTGATGCTGCATCTGTAAGATGGGATAGACACGGTGAAGACGGATAGCATCATGCTGAAGCCAGTGTAGGTAAGGGCTGCACATGAAGGCCGTTAAGAAAAAGGAGTGATGCTGTTGTTATCACCAACTGTGATGTCATGCTTTTTCTCTATCTGGGAAAGTCTCTTAAGAGTTCCACAATGAGATCCCGTGCAGAAAGGGAGAGCACTGTGCTTAGCTCCTAGAGCAAGAACTGACAGGTGTCAATCCCTGGGCAAAATGAGGCTTGCATCCATTATTAGGTATAAAGTTTCAAGGAAACATAGCCACACCAGCATGTTTTCATATTGAAGATGGTTGCTTTGGTAATTCAAGGGCAGGGATTAGCGATTGTGACAGAGACCATGTAGCCACAAAGCTAAAGAGATTTAGTATCTGGTCCTTTGAAGAAAAGTTTGCTGAGCCCTGTCTTAGAGAAAGATGCTGAGGTTTTCTGCTTCCATATGCAAACAGACTTGCACACACATCCACACTGCTCACATCCAGTGTCTGGAACATGCAGAAAGTAACAAATCTTTCGTTCCTTTCCTGAACTTAATTCTGCTTTGGAATACATAGGATCATATCTGAGAAGGGCAGAGGCAAGCACATTTATATTTTTATTGAATTCTATTCCGCTCTCATTTTCAAAAGAAGAGCTCATGTTTAAAAAGAAATTCTGATTGGCACTATAAACCTTATTTATGCTTTAATGTCTCCTAAAGTATGTATCCTGCACTACGTTCACTCCCTTACAGATGCTGATAAGCTATACATTACCGAATCCAAATGGATTTTCAAAATCCAATTTCCTTGCTACAGTCTTCCATTTCTCTGTTGACTTTTTATATTTGACTTGCATCAGAGCATCTGGGGACTTTGCCACATTTTTGACCTCAACCTGCCCAGTGAAACAGCTCATCTGCTCAAGAGCAGAGTCCATAGGTGGTGCTGTCCTTCCCCTGTCCTCCTGTGATCCTGTGAGTCTCCATCAGGCTGGATGGTGGCTTCTGGAGGCAGCCTGAGCTATTTCCTGGGGTGGAGGTAGAAGTGAAGACGTTATTTCCTCCCCATGTGACTGTGCTAAGCTTGACATCAGGTGCCTGACACCACATGCTCCTTGTGTCTGTGTGAGGTCAGCATCCAAATGAATTTCTTTGGGGATTCTTTCAAATCATCTATCTTCCTTAAGTGGTCTGACACAAACACCTACAGAGGGGTGAGGTCTTTTGTCTTATGGTCTCTAGGGAAGACAGATACAATTTTTGGATGATCAACATCACCTATAAGAAGTCTTCAGGCCATAGAGGTTGGATAAATGTTTCCTGTTCACAGTTCAGGGGATCTTGGATTTCTTCTCTTCTCCTTTCTTGGTGGCTTCTAGTGTTCATTGCAGTGCTCTAGTGTTCTGGCTTATTTCTGCATCTGTATGACTCGTGGAGGTTCCTAGTTACTTCTGACTCTCTAGAATACTGAGATCTTACGACAAGAAGGTTTCTCATGGCCATCTTGTTCCTGTATACCACACCACGTACTAAAGAAATGGGAATGGGTGTGGGTTAGGAACTTGTCTTTCACAGACTCTTACCTGCTGTCAATCTTGAGCCCATGGCCATTCTGATTCTTTATCCGAGAGGAAGAAAATCACCCCTAAATATATTTTCCTTCTTAGTAGTTTTAAACTGGTTATGTCTGCATCAAGCCATGAGAGTGGAGAGCAGTATCCATATCAGTTGCAATCACAGTGCTTTGTTTTTCTGATGTGTGTGCTTGAGCGATGCTATCAATTTATATTGAGAAGGATTATGAGAAGCAGTCTCATGAGATGTGCCACGCCATGCATTCCTTGTGTGGATGGAGTCTCAGATAGAGGTGGCGTTTCATTACGGGATATGAGGTTCGTCACGGTTATTCCTCCAAAGGCTCTTGTCTGATCTACGTTCATGGCCTGGTTGTCATTTCCCTTGAACAGCTTGGCTTCTATTATTATAAGAACACAGTGTCCAATACCTGGGAAGCTCTCCTTCTTGACATAGGAAGCTGGAAGCTCAGACAGGGAGCAGGAGCTCAGAGCCAGGCACATAGCCACATGTAGGCAGATGGACATATGGGGAGATTAAAGCATGGTTCTACAACTCCCTCCTACCCTGCTTGCCTTTTCTTTGTCCTTCCCTCAATATCTCCATGCTGTACATTCTGCCTCTGTGTCTGTCGGACTCATGCAGCTGCCTGTGAACAGTTAGACAGCATCTCTCCAATACGCTCTGCGTTCTAGGTTTGGCACTGAGCACAGATGGGAGCTTAAATCCCACTGGTCATATTTCCTTCTTTGCTGAGCATCTCGGCACTCAATGGGAAAGGCCTGGCAGGGATGGAGACATATGTGTGATAGAGTGCAGCCCAGGGGCCTGCGTCTAGAACTCCGTTAGGAAGAGACATTAAAGACATGCGTACGCCATGACAAAAGCAGGCTGAAAGCAGGATCTGGATATCCTAAGAGACGCTCAAGAGAGAGGAGGGCGCTACCTCTAGTTGCTCCAACAGAGCTCTTCTTGTATGAGCCTTCTGTTGCCACACCTTCCTTCTTTGATTGCCACCACCTACAACCTCAACCACGAAGTCCCTTTCATCATCAGAAGAACTGAGCACTGTGGGTCAGAGATTCTGTATGTAGCATCTGTCGCTGAGAGGTTGGCACGGCGGATGGCCGTTGTAGTTTAGGTCTGCTTCCATTTCATAGTTAGAAATCTTGTACCCTGTCTACAGGAAATATAGGGACAAAGTGTGGAGCAGAGACCAAAGGAAAGGCTATCCAGAGACTGCCCCACCCCCGCCCCGAGATCCATCCCATATGTAGAACCAAACCCAGACACTGTTGTGGATGCCAAGAAGTGCTTGCTGACAGGAGCCTGTTATAGTTTTGAGAGGCTCTTCCAGAGCTTGACAAATACAGAGGAATTGGATGTGAGCATGGGGACCTCAATGGAGGAGTTAGAGAAAGGACTGAAGGAGCTGAATGGGTTTGCAACCCCTGAGCTCCCAGGGACTAAACCACCAACCAAAGCGTACACATGGAGTCATGGCTCCAGCTGCATATGTAGCAGAGGATGGCATTGTTTGGCATCAATAGGAGAAGAGGCCCTTGGTCCTGTAAAGGCTTGATTCATCAGTGTAGGAGAATACCAGGGTGATGAGGTGGGAGTGGATGGGAGGGGAAGCACCCTCATAGAAGCAGGGGGAGGGGGATGGGATAGGGGATGTTCCAGGGGGGAAACTGGGAAAAGGGATAACATTTGAAGCATAAATACATAAAATATCGAATAAAAATTATTGCTTATCAAGAAAACAAAAAAGAAATCTCATATCACTTCAGCTTAGTGATTCTCTCACTCACTCCCACCTGAAGCCTCTGTAGTGCACTGATTCGAAATTATCCTTTTAACTTGCTTGTTTAGCACTGGTCTGCCTCACTAAGTTTCATATGTCTCTCTGGAAGCCACTGTGTAGCCAGTGCCACCACTGTGTCTGCTCTTTAACTAGAGTCATTGTTGAATTAGCAAGTATCTAGATGGAAGCAAGCATTTTCTTTCTTCTTGTGCAACACTCACTTCCCACCGTCTTTTTATCAGAAAATTCCCCCTGGCCTCACTGCAGATTTCAGTTTTTTTTTTTTTTTTTTTTTTTTATTATCTTGAGTATTTCTTATGTACATTTGGCAAACATCCCTTCCCTCCCCCCTTCCTTATGGGTGTTCCTCCCAACCCCTCCCCATTGCCGCCCTCCCCGACAGTCTAGTTCACTGGGGGTTCAGTCTTAGTAGGACCCATGGCTTCCCCTTCCACTGGTGCTCTTACTAGGATATTCATTGCTACCTATGAGGTCAGAGTCCAGGGTCAGTCCATGTATAGTCTTGGGGTAGTGGCTTAGTCCCTGGAAGCTCTGGTTGCTTGGCATTGTTGTTCATATGGGGTCTCGAGCCCCTTCAAGCTCTTCCAGTTCATTCTCTGATTCCTTCAACGGGCGTCCCGTTCTCAGTTCAGTGGTTTGCTGCTGGCATTCGCCTCTGTATTTGCTGTATTCTGGCTGTGTCTCTCAGGTTCGATCTACATCCGGCTCCTGTCGGTCTGCACTTCTTTGCTTCATCCATCTTGTCTAATTGGGTGGCTCTATATGTATGGGCCACATGTGGGGCAGGCTCTGAATGGGTGTTCCTTCAGTCTCTGTTTTAATCTTTGCCTCTCTCTTCCCTGCCACGGGTATTCTTGTTCCCCTTTTAAAGAAGGAGTGAAGCCTTCACATTTTGATCATCCGTCTTGAGTTTCATTTGTTCTAGGCCACTAGGGTAATTCAAGCATTTGGGCTAATAGCCACTTATCAGTGAGTGCATACCATGTATGTCTTTCTGTGATTGGGTTAGCTCACTCAGAATGATATTTTCCAGTTCCAACCATTTGCCGACGAATTTCATAAAGTCGTTGTTTTTGATAGCTGAGTAATATTCCATTGTGTAGATGTACCACATTTTCTGTATCCATTCCTCTGTTGAAGGGCATCTGGGTTCTTTCCAGCTTCTGGCTATTATAAATAAGGCTGCGATGAACATAGTGGAGCACGTGTCTTTTTTATATGTTGGGGCATCTTTTGGGTATATGCCCAAGAGAGGTATAGCTGGATCCTCAGGCAGTTCAATGTCCAATTTTCTGAGAAACCTCCAGACTGATTTCCAGAATGGTTGTACCAGTCTGCAACCCCACCAACAATGGAGGTGTTCCTCTTTCTCCGCATCCTCGCCAGCATTTGCTGTCACCTGAGTTTTTGATCTTAGCCATTCTCACTGGTGTGAGGTGAAATCTCAGGGTTGTTTTGATTTGCATTTCCCTGATGACTAAAGATGTTGAACATTTCTTTAGGTGTTTCTCAGCCATTCGGCATTCCTCAGCTGTGAATTCTTTGTTTAGCTCTGAACCCCATTTTTTAATAGGGTTATTTGTCTCCCTGCGGTCTAACTTTTTGAGTTCTTTGTATATTTTGGATATAAGGCCTCTATCTGTTGTAGGATTGGTAAAGATCTTTTCCCAATCTGTTGGTTGCCGTTTTGTCCTGACCACAGTGTCCTTTGCCTTACAGAAGCTTTGTAGTTTTATGAGATCCCATTTGTCGATTCTTGATCTTAGAGCATAAGCCATTGGTGTTTTGTTCAGGAAATTTTTTTCCAGTGCCCATGTGTTCCAGATGCTTCCTAGTTTTTCTTCTATTAGTTTGAGTGTGTCTGGTTTGATGTGGAGGTCCTTGATCCACTTGGACTTAAGCTTTGTACAGGGTGATAAGCATGGATCGATCTGCATTCTTCTACATGTTGACCTCCAGTTGAACCAGCACCATTTGCTGAAAATGCTATCTTTTTCCATTGGATGGATTTGGCTCCTTTGTCAAAAATCAAGTGACCATAGGTGTGTGGGTTCATTTCTGGGTCTTCAATTCTATTCCATTGGTCTATCTGTCTGTCTCTGTACCAATACCATGCAGTTTTTATCACAATTGCTCTGTAATACTGCTTGAGTTCAGGGATAGCGATTCCCCCAGAAGTCCTTTTATTGTTTAGCATAGTTTTAGCTATCCTGGGTTTTTTGTTATTCCAGATGAATTTGCAAATTGTTCTGTCTAACTCTTTGAAGAATTGGATTGGTATTTTGATGGGGATTGCATTGAATCTGTAGATCGCTTTTGGCAGAATGGCCATTTTTACTATATTAATCCTGCCAATCCATGAGCATGGGAGATCTTTCCATCTTCTGAGGTCTTCTTCAATTTCTTTCTTCAGAGTCTTGAAGTTCTTGTTGTACAAATCTTTTACTTGCTTGGTTAAAGTCACACCGAGGTACTTTATATTATTTGGGTCTATTATGAAGGGTGTCGTTTCCCTAATTTCTTTCTCGGCTTGCTTCTCTTTTGTGTAGAGGAAGGCTACTGATTTATTTGAGTTAATTTTATACCCAGCCACTTTGCTGAAGTTGTTTATCAGCTTTAGTAGTTCTCTGGTGGAACTTTTGGGATCACTTAAATATACTATCATATCATCTGCAAATAGTGATATTTTGACTTCTTCTTTTCGATCTGTATCCCCTTGACCTCCTTTTGTTGTCTGATTGCTCTGGCTAGAACTTCAAGAACTATATTGAATAAGTAGGGAGAGAGTGGGCAGCCTTGTCTAGTCCCTGATTTTAGTGGGATTGCTTCAAGTTTCTCTCCATTTAGTTTAATGTTAGCCACTGGTTTGCTGTATATGGCTTTTACTATGTTTAGGTATGGGCCTTGGATTCCTATTCTTTCCAGGACTTTTATCATGAAGGGGTGTTGAATTTTGTCAAATGCTTTCTCAGCATCTAATGAAATGATCATGTGGTTTTGTTCTTTCAGTTTGTTTATATAATGGATCACGTTGATGGTTTTCCGTATATTAAACCATCCCTGCATGCCTGGGATGAAGCCTACTTGATCATGGTGGATGATTGTTTTGATGTGCTCTTGGATTCGGTTTGCCAGAATTTTGTTGAGTGTTTTTGCGTCGATGTTCATAAGGGAAATTGGTCTGAAGTTCTCTTTCTTTGTTGGGTCTTTTGTGGTTTAGGTATAAGAGTAATTGTGGCTTCATAGAAGGAGTTGGTAGTGCTCCATCTGTTTCAATTTTGTGGAATAGTTTGGATAATATTGGTATGAGGTCTTCTATGAAGGTCTGATAGAATTCTGCACTAAACCCGTCTGGACCTGGGCTCTTTTGGTTGGGAGTCCTTTAATGACTGCTTCTATTTCCTTAGGAGTTATGGGGTTGTTTAACTGGTTTATCTGTTCCTGATTTAACTTCGGTACCTGGTATCTGTCTAGGAAATTGTCCATTTCCTGCAGATTTTCAAGTTTTGTTGAGTATAGGCTTTTATAGTAAGATCTGATGATATTTTTGAATTTCCTCTGAATCTGTAGTTATGTCTCCTTTTCATTTCTGATTTTGTTAATTTGGACACACTCTCTGTGTCCTCTCGTTAGTCTGGCTAAGGGTTTATCTATCTTGTTGATTTTCTCAAAGAACCAACTTTTGGTTCTGTTGATTCTTTCTATGGTCCTTTTTGTTTCTACTTGGTTGATTTCAGCTCTGAGTTTGATTATTTCCTGCCTTCTACTCCTCCTGGGTGTATTTGCTTCTTTTTGTTCTAGAGCTTTTAGGTGTGCTGTCAAGCTGCTGACATATGCTCTTTCCTGTTTCTTTCTGCAGGCACTCAAGCGCTATGAGTTTTCCTCTTAGCACAGCTTTCATCGTGTCCCATAAGTTTGGGTATGTTGTACCTTCAATTTCATTAAATTCTAAAAAGTTTTTAATTTCTTTCTTTATTTCTTCCTTGACCAGGTTATCATTGAGTAGAGCATTGTTCAATTTCCGTATATGTGGGCTTTCTTCCCTTATTGTTATTGAAGACCAGCTTTAGGCCGTGGTGGTCCGATAGCACGCATGGGATTATTTCTATCTTTCTGTACCTGTTGAGGCCCGTTTTTTGACCAATTATATGGTCAATTTTGGAGAAAGTACCATGAGGAGCTGAGAAGAAGGTATATCCTTTTGTATTAGGGTAGAACGTTCTATAAATATCCGTTAAGTCCATTTGGCTCATGACTTCTCTTAGTCTGTCTACGTCTCTGTTTAATTTCTGTTTCCATGATCTGTCCATTGATGAGAGTGGGGTGTTGAAGTCTCCTACTATTATTGTGTGAGGTGCAATGTGTGTTTTGAGCTTTAGTAAGGTTTCTTTTACGTATGTAGGTGCCCTTGTATTTGGGGCATAGATATTTAGGATTGAGAGTTCATCTTGGTGGATTTTTCCTTTGATAAATATAAAGTGTCCTTCCTTATCTTTTTTGATGACTTTTAGTTGAAAATTGACTTTATTTGATATTAGAATGGCTACTCCAGCTTGCTTCTTCTGACCATTTGCTTGGAAAGTTGTTTCCCAGCCTTTCACTCTGAGGTAGTGTCTGTCTTTGTCTCTGAGGTGTGTTTCCTGTAGGCAGCAGAATGCAGGGTCCTCGTTGCGTATCCAGTTTGTTAATCTATGTCTTTTTATTGGGGAGTTGAGGCCATTGATGTTGAGAGAGATTAAGGAATAGTGATTATTGCTTCCTGTTATATTCATACGTGGATGTGTTATGTTTGTGTGCTTTTCTTCTCTTTGTTTTGTTGCCAAAACGATTAGTTTCTTGCCTCTTCTTGGGTATAGCTTGCCTCCTTATGTTGGGCTTTACCATTTATTATCCTTTGTAGTGCTGGATTTGTAGAAAGATATTGTGTAAATTTGGTTTTGTCATGGAATATCTTGGTTTCTCCATCTATGTTAATTGAGAGTTTTGCAGGATACAGTAGCCTGGGCTGGCATTTGTGTTCTCTTAGGGTCTGTATGACATCAGTCCAGGATCTTCTGGCCTTCATAGTTTCTGGCGAAAAGTCTGGTGTGATTCTGATAGGTCTGCCTTTATATGTTACTTGACCTTTTTTCCTTACTGCTTTTAATATTCTTTCCTTATTTTGTGCGTTTGGTGTTTTGACTATTATGTGACGGGAGGTGTTTCTTTTCTGGTCCAATCTATTTGGAGTTCTGTAGGCTTCTTGTATGCCTATGGGTATCTCTTTTTTTAGGTTAGGGAAGTTTTCTTCTATGATTTTGTTGAAGATATGTACTGGTCCTTTGAGCTGGGAGTCTTCACTCTCTTCTATACCTATTATCCTTAGGTTTGATCTTCTCATTGAGTCCTGGATTTCCTGTATGTTTTGGACCAGTAGCTTTTTCCGCTTTACATTATCTTTGACAGTTGAGTCAATGATTTCTATGGAATCTTCTGCTCCTGAGATTCTCTCTTCCATCTCTTGTATTCTGTTGGTAAAGCTTGTATCTACAGCTCCTTGTCTCTTCTTTTGGTTTTCTATATCCAGGGTTGTTTCCATGTGTTCTTTCTTGATTGCTTCTATTTCCATTTTTAATTCCTTCCACTGTTTGATTGTGTTTTCCTTTAATTCTTTCAGGGATTTTTGTGTCTCCTCTGTATGGGCTTCTACTTGTTTATTTATGTTTTCCTGGAATTCTTTCATGCATTTTTGCGATTCCTCTCTGTAGGCTTCTACTTGTTCTCTAAGGGAGTTCATCATGTCTTTCTTGAAGTTCTCCAGCATCATGATCAAATATGATTTTGAATCTAGATCTTGCTTTTCTGGTGTGTTTGGATATTCCATGTTTGTTTTGATGGGAGAATTGGGCTCCGATGGTGCCATGTAGTCTTGGTTTCTGTTGCTTGGGTTCCTGCGCTTGCCTCTCGCCATCAAATTATCTCTAGTGTTACTTTGTTCTGCTATTTCTGACAGTGGCTAAACTGTCCTATAGGCCTGTGTGTCAGGAGTGCTGTAGACCTGTTTTCCTCTCTTTCAGTCAGTTATGGGGACAGAGTGTTCTGCTTTGAGGCGTGTGGTTTTCCTTTCTACAGGTCTTCAGCTGTTCCTTTGGACCTGTGCCTTGAGTTCACCAGGCAAGTCACTTGCAGCATTTAAGTTAGTCTTACCTGTGGCCCCGAGGCTCGGGTTCGCTCGCGGGGTTCTGCCCACGGGCTCTCCGCGGTGGCAGCGACCTGGAAGATCTGTGCCGCCTCTTCCGGGAGCCTCCGTGCACCAGGGTTCCAGATGGCCTCCGGTGTTTTCCTCCGGTCTGTTTCCTTCAGGATCCGGCGGTGTCTCAGGCAGGGCTCCTGCTGCTCCTGGGCCCTCCCCCACAGGAACCCAGAGGCCTTGTACAGTTTCCTCTTGGGTCAGGGATGTGGGCAGGGGTGGGCAGTGTTGGTGGTCTCTTCCGCTCTGCAGCCTCAGGAGTCCCCACCCGACCAGGCAGTAAGGTATCTCTCCCACGGGTTCTGGGAGCAGAGAGCTGCTGCGGGCGGGATCCGCGGGTGTGGGACTTCCGGTAAACACAGGGCGTGCCTGGTCCTAGAGGATTCTGCCTCTGTTGTCCCGATTCCACCAGGCAAGTCACTTGCAGCAGATAAGTTAGTCTTACCTGTGGCCCCGAGGCTCTCCGGGAGTTCGCCTCTTCGGGGGGTTCTGCCCACGTCTGTTTCCTTCAGGACGCTCTCCTCAGGGCTCCTCTCCCTGGGCCCCTCCCCACAGGTGCCAGGGTTCCTCTTGGGTCAGGGATGTGGGCAGGGGTGGGCAGTGTTGTGGCTGCAGCCTCAGCGACCGGGAAGATCTCCACGGGTTCTGGGGCGCCGCCTCTTCAGGGAGCCTCCGTGCACCAGGGTTCAGATGGCCTCACCCGGGTGTTTTCCTCCGGTCTGTTTCCTTCAGGATCCGGCGGTGTCTCAGGCAGGGCTCCTGCTGCTCCTGGGCCCTCCCCACAGGAACCCAGAGGCCTTGTACAGTTTCCTCTTGGGTCAGGGATGTGGGCAGGGGTGGGCAGTGTTGGTGGTCTCTTCCGCTCTGCAGCCTCAGGAGTGCCCACCCGACCAGGCAGTAAGGTATCTCTCCCACGGGTTCTGGGAGCAGAGAGCTGCTGCGGGCCGGGATCCGCGGGTGTGGGACTTCCGGTCCAGATTTCAGTTTTTGTTGAGCTTCTTGAATTTCTTTACCTGTGTTCCTCTCCAGATGTTCATATAATTCTTCTCCTATTTAATGCAAAGCATGCCTCAGGCCCAATGGGTTCAGTCCTCTATTGCTCGGCCCAGCATTCACTGGGGCGCCGTCATAACCTGCTCAGTCAGGTATAACGGAATACCTGAGGCTGGGTAATTTATGAACAATCGGAAACATTTCTCCTTCACAGTTTTGGAGGCTTGGAAGTCTGCAGTCGAGGCAGCAGCCGATACAGGGTCTGATGGCCCTTTGCTTTCCATAGATACCTCCATTTTATTATTTTATGAATAATTTATTAGCTTAATTATCATATAAAATAATAGATTCGATTATGGCTTTCTCAGATATACTTTGTTCTCATTGGCTCCTCCCCTCCCCCTTCTGCATACTCCTCCCCCGTTCCTCTCCTGCCATCCTTCCTCATGAAGGCCCTCTTTTGCTCTCTTGCCATATGTATGCTACTCTCTTTTCTTGACCTTCCCTCTTTCACAATTCCTCACTTGGCAGAGGGGGGCGCATGCGCCTTGGGGACCCTTATCAGGACACAGAGCCCCTCCATGAGAGGCAAATCCTCATACCCTAATCATCTCATCAACATCCTTCCTCTTAATAACACTCCCTCGGGATTGCGTTCCAACGAAGGAGCTGGAAGAGGAGACAGAAGCCTGGCCTGCAGTGACTGTGGGGTAACTTGTGATGGAGGCAGACGGGTGTTTAGAGGAGAGCAGGGTGTTGAACACCAAGGAGACAACACAGGGGTGTAAGTGGGTGTAGGTGGGCAGCCACGAGGCCAGCATAGGCTCAGACCAGCAGGTGCCAGCTCCTTTTGTGGATCAGCCTGTGCTCCCTTTGGAATTTCCTTCCTCCTGCCTTCCATATGCAGAGAATCCTCATCTCCTCTAGAGCCCCGTTGATGCACACCTTCCTCTCCTTTCTTCAGAATAGTGGGCTCCTGCTTCTCTGCTCACAACAGCTCTCCTAGTTGGAGCCCCCATTCTAATCCTCTACGTCTTTCAATGTCACCTTGAGCAGCCAAGTATAAGCTACGTTTCTCCTTGCCCAAGTCAAAGGGACACAACAGAATGTCGAGTGATGGATGGCTTGACCTTTAAGGGAGAATCTAGAAACAGCACAATTGACTTTATCATTCTCCAAGTGATGGCTGTCTAATGTCTCACCAGTTTGCTCTTCCAACTCTATAAAGCTCGGGCTTTCAATCTACTGGTAAAGCGAAGAAGGTGGGGGCCATCCACAGTGTGTTCTGTGCTTGCTTTTCGTGGTCAGTCCATCCAATGACGTACCATAAGGGGGGATGTTCTCTTCCACATTACAAGTGGGGAAACTGAGACCCCTCCAGGGGTGAACTAGGCGACCCAAGCTCACAGCTCTGCAGAGCTGAGGTGTGATGGAGTCCTGCTGGGCTCTGAAGCTCCCATTCTCTCTGCGGCATCCCAGCAGCACCTTTTGCTTGTTGCAGGAAGCCATTACAGAGGCATGCCCTGGCATTCATTTTTCCTACTTAGAACAAGCCGGTGCTGTTTGCTTTCCCAGGAAGGAAGATTGAAATCAATGTAACTAGCCTTATTAACTTTCTTAAATAGGGGGGCTTACGGATGCCAGCGCCTTCCCTAAGAGCACCAAAGCAAATATAAAAATCCAGTTTGCCCGCTTTTGATCCCCCCCCCCAACACCTCTCCGGAGTTTAAAATTCAAAACTGTAAATGAAGGGCTGATGGGGCAGGGGTGATGAACCAAGGTTCTTGCATGGGGCCGTACTGACTTGTCTTTCTTTTATCTGTAGGTGGCTGTTCTTTTGACGAACATTACAGCAACTGCGGGTATAGTGTGGCTCTGGGAACCAATGGGTTTACCTGGGAGCAGATTAACACGTGGGAGAAGCCAATGCTGGACCCAGCTGTGCCCACAGGTATGTGATCCATCATGTTTGGGGCAGAGATAGAGGTAGCTGTCTTTTGCAGTGGCTCATGGGGGAAGGACCTTCTTATGGATTGAGCTGTCTGAGAGGACAGTAGGTTGATATATAGGTAGAGAGTTTCTGATCCTTAGAGGCGTTTAAGCCAGGGTAAGTGAATTCCTTAGTTTGGAGTGAGAGTCCTAGGTTATTAGGATCCAGAGATCTTTGGGATTTCATTTTACTCTGAGACCTTTAGACTCTATGCATAGGGTATCACTGAGTTTTGCTCTGGGGTCAGATGGTTAATGACATTTTAGAAAGAGGAGAGTTTGTTCCTTCCCTCTATGCCATATGAACGTGGGTTGAAGGCAAATATTTGGGGATTTCCACTGTCGTTCGTTATTACTAACGCTTTGATGAGTGTCCCAACATTCAAAATACCAAGCTCCTTTAACCAGTGTTCATACTTGATGGATGCCTGCATGAGGCCAGCCTGTGAGAAATGTACCTGCTGGCTTTTAGGAGATGCTCTCATGAGAGATTTGCACAGACTCCGGGAGAACACTGTCAGAGCTGGGGAATAAAACAAGGCATATCAACAAGGCTGCCTGGTGATGGAAACCCAGATGTTCAATGGCTCTGTGATGGTTAAGACCTCTCCTTTGAACAGTTGAAAAGCCAGTTGGCTGTAGGACATGAGAGGACACTGTCTGTGGAGGCTTCCTGGCCAGTGATTCCCTGGACTCACACTGTCTTGTATTTTATCAGCCCCTCAGCCCTTCCTGAGGCTCACTGCTGTTCTTTGATAGTTCTTTGATATTAGTGGTCTTTGGGCCTACCCTGTAGTCTCCTCATGGACGGCTTCACCAAGCACATTGCTTCAGGTTCTGTCTGAAGACTGATAACTCTGCAAGTGACTCCAATAGACATGTCCTCTTGGCCAACTCTGGGGAGAGGATTTCTAGGATATCAGTGAGTGGAGGCAAAGGGTATACTCAAAAGAATCTGGGGAGGAAATGTCTTCTCTGAGTTTGGTTCCAAAGCAAAAGGTACCTGACTGGATTTTTATGGTTCTGATTAAGGGCACACACTGTGTTATATCTGTTTCTCAGAGGGGTTTTGAGTTCAAGGCTACCGCAAAAAGAGAAAGGGAGGGAGGGAAGAAGGGAGGAAAGAAAGAAGAGAAAGAAAGAAGGAAAAAGGGAGGGAAAAGAAAGGTAAGGAACAAGCATGAGGTATTAAATTGGGTGTTTCAGATTTGGTGAGATCCTATTTGGCCTAAGCAGAAGCACCATTTGACTCATATTCCAATGACATGGGAAAACTTTATCTGTTGCCCCATTGTAGATTTTTAGTAATGTTGACTTCTCCTCCTCCTTCCTCCTCCCTCCCTCCCTCCTTTCTTTCTTCCTTCCTTCCTTCCTTCCTTCCTTCCTTCCTTCCTTTTTCCTTCCTTCCTTCCTTCCTTCCTTCCTTCCTTCCTTCCTTCCTTCCTTCCTTTGGCAAAATCTCACTGTGTAGCCTTGGCTGGCCTGGAATTCACTGTGTAGACCAGGCTGGTATTGAATTGAGATCTACCTTGCCTCCTGAGTGCTGGGATTAATAAATAGTGTATGTCACCCATGTCCACACGTTCTCTGCTTTGTTGGTCAGATTGAACAAATTTGGATCTCATGGTGCGTGTATATGTGTGTGTGTGTGTGTGTGTGTGTGTGTGTGTGTGTGTGTGTGTATGCACGTGTGTACAGGTCTAGATGCAACCATGTGTGTATGCATTTATGTGTCTATATATGCATGAATATAAAAACATATATGTGTACATTTGTATGGACTATAGTGTAAATATGTGTGTGTATGTATTCATACACATATCCCATGTGTTCCTCTTTAGCTCACTCAAAATCATGTAGTATCTTGTGGTCCCAACATCTCTAAAATCTTCCTCCCTTCCTTCCTTCCTCCTTCCTTCCTTCCTTCCTTCCTTCCTTCCTTCCTTCCTCCTTCCTTCCATCCTTCCTTCCTTCCTTCCTTCCTTCCTTCCTTATTTCCTTTCTTTTTGAGATATCCTTGACATAATTATCTCCCTCCTTCCTCCTAAGCTCTGGGACTGTGAACACCACCATTTCTAGCTCGAATTGAAACCTTAATCCCCCCCATTCTCTTTCTGTGTCTACTTACTCTCCAGGACGATTCAGAAGCCAGTGGCTGGACTTGTCTCCTTTGTTCCTATACGGTAGTCTCTTCATTCTAATGTTTCCCCAGCTCCAACTCTGTCTTCACCTTGCCTAGTTTCTTTGCCTAGACTCTCATTTTCTGGGGCAGACCACCTTTGCCCTCTCTTGGGTACCTGAGGACCTTTCTTTTTGACTCTTTGAGTCATGCTTTTGAGTTTAACCTCCACTCAGAAGCCAAAAAGACTCTATTGGAATATAGGACTGTCCATTCCCGCTTTCCCCTCTTCATTCCAGCCTCTGTCTTGAAGACTTTTGAGGTATTCGCTGCTCTGAGAAGACCAACAGTCCCTCTGTTTCCTCAAGACTTATCCCTCTTCAGTGTCTACTCTCCCCAGTTCTGCTTCTCCTGGGCTTGCTTCACATTGGCTCCCAGAAATTGCCAGAAAATTCTGAGTCCCTCACCTCAGGAACTCACATACAACAGTCCCAGGGAACTCTTCACTCCAGTCTGGCTTACTGTTGCTACTCTTCCCATTCAGTCTGGGGAGGCTCTGGGTAAAGATTCCCGCTACATTTGGCATGTTGCTCCCTCACACACATTGTGACTGATGTTCCTTATCCTCAGGTGAGACGTCCCTATGGTTGGGAACCACAGTAGCCTTGTCTACAGCTTCATCTTCAGCACCAGTGAGGTTATTACGGAGGGCATGCATGGCAATACGAAGGCCCTTGGTACTCTGCTTCCTCCTCACATGTTGATCCCCTTCCTCTCCTCCTTCCCATTTTACAGATAAGAGAAGCAAGGCTCTGGGCAGCAACTTTGTAAGATTGCTGTCTCCTCTTCTTCTCATATCCCCTCTCCCTAAGGCATGGTGATTGCTTCTAATCTTTATTTTCTCAGCCTCTTTTGATAGCAGAGTATCATTTTGTAAATATTGGATCATGCTAATACAATCTTCTGAGCATTCCTAATAGAGGCGCTCGATAGTGATCACTGAAATGAGTCTGTCAGGAGGTTCCTGTAGACCTCAGCAGCTCTGCATGCTGCTTAGGCTGAGAGGCGTGCAAGCAAATTTGGGTGAGCAGAAACTGTTCTGGTGGGCAGTGGCTGAAATCTTTACTCGTGTTCTGTAGTCTAGTAGTTTCCATCTCTTCCGGAATCTTGCTTGAGTTTGTTTATTCAGACATCTGCCGCCATTTATTGATCCCTTCTCTTCGACAAGCTCTGTGTTATACTTGGCCTGGGCGAATCCGGATCATGTCACTTTGGTGCTTAATCTCTTTAGTGGCCTGGCCTTTAAGTAGACTGTAATTCACATACTGTTAGGCCTCGCCGGGCTATCTAGGATCTTTTTCAAGCACTACTTCTTACCTCTCAGTGTTCCCGATACCCTGGCTGGCTCTGATGATTAGACATGTCATATTCTGTCCTGATTTAGGGCCTTTGAACATGCTCCCCCTGCTCACTGGAATACCTTTCTCTACCTTTGACCCTTTTCAAGTCTCAGCTCAGGAATCACCCATAGGAACCTTTCTTCAGTGCAGAACTGATTTTTTAGCTTTCAAAGGCCTTGTTATAGACCCAATATTAGCTTGTAGTGTTGGGCTTGTGGTTTTGGGGGGTTCATCCTTAGGGGAGGTGGTTCCATGGCTTTGGATAGACCTACTGTCCAGGTGAATACCATGGCACAAGGATGTGAACAGAGGGTCTCTTGAGAGAGAGAGAGAGAGAGAGAGAGAGAGAGAGAGAGAGAGAGAGAGAGACCCTTTAAAGTCATGTCTTCAGTGATGCTTGTTCCCTAGTCTGGCTTTGCTTCCTCAATTTTTCCTATTTGCTGGTATTCCATTCAACTGTTAGTCTATCAATAAATGAATCCATTGGTTATAGAGCCCTCGTGATGCAATCACGTCTTCAGATTCCTACTGCTGAATAATGTATTCAGGACTAACCCTTCAACACGTGAGCCTTCTAGGCATATTTCAGATCCAATCCACAATACACATGACAGATCAGCTTATTCCAAGCTTATGCCTGAGCCAAGCGAGGCTGGCACCTGGCTGCTTCTGTTTTCTCACTCTCCATGTGCGAGCTCCCTGGAGATGGCCAGTTGTGTGCTGGTGTGTGTGTGTGTGTGTGTGTGTGTGTGTGTGTGTGTGTGTGTGTATGAACTGTCTGCCTAGGCAAGGCTCAGGTAAGCTGCCCATATACTCGTTTTTGGTCCTTGAACCATTTTGAAATGTAAGAGTAGAAATACTTAAGATCTTGTGCCTCCTTGAAGCCCACTGATGCCCAATGGTGCTTCACAAAGGGAAACTTCTAGAAGTTGGTCTGTTATGAGTCAGACAGGCCAGGGAAGTTTTTCAATTCCCAGAATGCACTGCTGTCTGATAAAGCTTGGGAGCTTCCTGTAGCTCAGCTCCCAGAATCCAGTACCTCTCCTCTGCTGTCTTTTCCATGGAGAAGCTCTTAGGCAAACATTGCAGGGTTCAGGTCCACTTGCTATGCCTCCTGTCTATGGCTCTATCACAGAGGATCAGAGGAAGCAACACCGAACTTACGGAGAAAAGATGCTGTCTTACCTAACTGCATCTGCCACAGATCCTAAGCCATGGCATCACTTCCACACAGTGGTTGTGAGGTTCATTCGGAGAGCGTCCTGCAGTGAGGGGCACAAACAATGCAAGTACTACAGGTAGTGTGTGTGTGTGTGTGTGTGTGTGTATGTGTGTATATGTGTGTGTATGTATGTGTGTATGTGTGTGTATGTGTGTATGTGTATGTTTATGTGTGTATTGTGTGTATGTGTGTATGTGTGTGTATGTGTGTATATGTGTGTATGTGTGTATATGTATGTGTATGTGTGTGTATGTGTGTGTGTATGTGTGTATGTGTATGTGTGTGTGTGTGTGTGTGTGTGTACACAGGTCAGTAGATGTACATTGGTAATGGTATGTGTACATGTGCCTTGGTGTGCATTTGCATATCAACCTTGGGTATCTTCCTCAATTGCTCTCTACCTTGCTTTGTTTTGAACAGGGTCTTTCTTTTACCTGGTCTGCAAGCTTTGCCCACATCCCCAGCACTGGATGCATGCTGGCACACTTGAGGTTTTGTATGGGAGTTCTAGAGCTTTGTCTCAGGGCCTCATGCTTACAGGGCCAGTGCTTTCCTGACTGAGCCACCCTTCCAGCCTCATAGGTGTCATGGGACTTGAAAAGATTAGAGCCTGTGGTGGAAAGGTCTGTGAGGGGCCTTGACATGCTCACAGGGAATTATTTAGGTGTCAGGAATGGAGTAGGGCTGACTCTCAGATCACACTTCTGTGAATACAGAAAATTCTATATCTGTTTTTCATCCTTACGTCAACTTGACTCATTCTGATCCCACAGGGAGTTGATCTTAACTTTTAGCCATTTATTCTGTGAATATATTAAGACTTATGCTGGTTATTATAATTTCCTCAGGAAGCCTTCAGCTGCACAACCCCTTCCCGCCCATCCCTGCATCCCCGCCATCCCTGCATCCCTCCATCCCTGCATCCCCTCCATCCCTCCATCCCCCCATCCCTCCGTCACCCCCATCCCTCCATCCCCCCATCCCTGCATCCTCCCTATCCCTGCATCCCCGCCATCCCTGCATCCCTCCATCCCTGCATCCCCTCCACCCCTGCATCCCCCCATCCCTGCATCCCCGCCATCCCTGAATGTTTCTTCTACATTTTTCTGAGGTCAGGAACCCTTTTCCAGGTCTAGGTAGCCTGATGCCCACTTATCAATCTCTCTTTGGCCCGTCCCACCTAACTGCATTTGTAAAACAGAGTGGCCCGGCAAGTCCTTCTCTGAACCCTTACAGGATGAAAAACTCTCTCCCTCCTCTGTTTAGCTCCCTGCAAATGCAGCCCCATTGATGTAGCCTTTCTGCTGCTCATGGCAAACACTTTGCAGTCATTTTAGACTTGAGAAATGAAGAAAAGAAGAAAGCAGTCTTTACTTTAATACCAAGCTTGGTATTTGCCTGATTGGAATGGTTAGTGGGGGACAGGAGCTGGGGATGATCCAGGAAGAACCCGGGATACCTGGCAACAAGATCTTCCCATCAGTCTCCTGTGGGAGTAACTAGAGCTACCACAATGGCTCTGGTCTCCCTTTTATGCCCTTGAGCTCTCAGGCCACCCATCTTCATCTTTTTGTAGCTGCTAATATTTATGAGGGCTGCTATCAGCTATGGACTGAACTGTGCCTCCTCAGAGGGTTTGTAGAAGTCCTAAACAGTGGTACTTGTGAATTTGACCTTATTTGGAAATAATTCGGGGCCCTTAATTCCCTAATTGCATTAAGATGAGGCTTTGCTATTAATATTGGAGGCCAGTCTTAATATGGCAAGTGGGATTTCTTAGTTAGGGTTTTTATTGCTGTGATAAAACACTTTGGCCACAGGTAACTTGCACAGGAAGTCAGCACTCTCAGGTCATAGTCTGTCACTGAGGGAAGTCAGAGCAGGAACTTAGGGCAGGATTCTGGAGGCAGGAACTGAATCAGTAGCCATGGGGAACCCTGCTTACTGACTTGTTTCTCATGGCCTGCTTGGCTTGCTTTATTACATCATCTAGTGCCCGCCTCTGGCTGGTTACTCCCTATTATTGGCTGGGCACTCCCATATCAACTGATGATTAAGTAAGTGCCCTAGAGGTTTGCCAAAGGCTAATCATATGGAGGCATTTTCTAAATAGTAGTTCCCCATTTTTAGATATGCCTGTTTGTGCCAAGCTGTCAAAACCACAACCAGCACATGGGGACGCTCACACATGCACCCTTCGATGTGCACCCCACCACCACCACACACACACATACACACAGACACACACATACGGGAATAGGTCCCATGAAGATAAAGGCAGAGATTGGAGTGATGACTCTATAATACACAGAAGGCAAGAATGGCTAATAGACAGCAGGAACTAGAGAAAAGAATAGAAGGTTTCTTTCCTGGAGTCTTTAGTGGGAACATTGTTTGGCTAACACCTTGATTTTGAACCTTTGATCTCTAGACTTAAGAGGAAATGGGTTCCTATAGTGTTCAGTTACCATTTTGTGGTAGTTTGTTATTATATGCCTAAGAGAGCTAAAGCCTAGTCGATCCCACATCAGTCCCCTATCCCTGCCCAGGGCACCTTTTTCATAGAGGAACTTGCATAAGGGCATTAGAGACGTTAGAAGCTGGCATTTACTCTGTGCCTACTCTAACCAAGAATTAGATTAGCCATTTTTTCCATACAGTATTTGATCTAATTTGCAACTCCCCCGTGGCTTCAGAGACATTGTCACCTTTTCATTTCGGAGTGTACTGGGTCCCGGAGAATTAAATTACTGGACCAAGATCACGTGAGCTCCCCATGGCTTGGAATCTTGAGTAGTAAAATATAGATGATGTGCATGCTTCTGTCATCAATGGAGTATCTTTTAAAGTGATTTCTATTTGCAGTGTGATTGATGATGGGAAGACCAATGCATATTCATGCAAGCGAATGTGCACAATAGACATGGCTTTGGAGAACAAAATGGAAGTCACGCATGCATACAAATACATATAAATATGTTTCTTCATGTGCTTTTTAAAAAGCATTTTCCCAAATCATTAAGTATTTCTCAAATCATGTTTCCTAAAAGCTTCAGGGTTTTCCATTCCAATGACTGTTCCACAATTTATTTAACAACCCCATGTCGTTACATATTCCAGTCCCTAAACTACATTGTAGGCCCCATTCACGTACATACACCAGTGACTCCAGACAGGCTTAAGCAAACTTGCTGCCAGTGGTATATATTTCTATATTTATTCCCTTATGCACTTCCAAACCAGAGTGGTTTGCATTGTTTTTGAGATAAGGGGGAAGAACACCATCCACATGCCAAACATGGGTGGGAAAATGCTCTGTGAATCCTAAAGCAGAAGAGGACTTGGGAACAAATGGTAGCTTGCTTAGAGTGACACAATGGCTTGTGGCTTAGATGTTAGATGGATGGAGGCTTTCCAACGTGCTTTAGAAGGAATTATGCATGCCAAGATGGGCATCCGCTATACAAAGTCTCGTGGCAGACATAGCCAGTGATGCTTGGAAGGGTGGCAAGTTTGTTCATGAGTTGTGTAGTAATCTAGAGTTTGTTCTTTTGCAAGCAAGGTCAACATTCTTAGTTTTGAGTGAGTCATATTTGGCTTTTTCTTAGTCACAAACCCTACATATCACACCATCATACCTTTGAGTCATTTGTCCAGAGTTTATCCATCTTTTCCTATCAAATTCCTTTTCCAGAGTCCACCTCATCTAGGAGACTTGTCTGGGATACTCTGGACACATTTCTCTTCTGTAGTTGAGACTATCCCTGCATGTTGCCTCACATTCCTCACTAGGGCTGAGAGACTCCTCAAGACCTGGACTGGATTTCTTTTTCTCTGCATGGAGCACATAGTGCTCCATATATGGACTCCATGGGTGGTGGGTGATTAGTGTAGTTGGAGTTGGGGGAATAGGTTCCAGGAGAATTTTCAACTCCAGTGTTTTCATATTCTCAGCAGCCCTGTGGCTGCCACAGTTGGAGTGTGTACTCTTTGCTGGATAAGTCTGTGCTGAGCTGGTTCAAGGGAGAGGTCCTTTGGGGCTTGTTTTCTGTGGAGCTGGTCCTTTGATCCTTTCACCAGGTAAAAAGGATTTTGGGGATTCCACTTCCTTCATGCTGAAACTAGGCAAGTGTTCACTGGGGAGTGGAATTTGGGAGAGGCTCTCTGGGTAAATCTTTGTGAGCCTCAAACTCACTTATGGTGCCTTTCAAAGTATTAATGTTGAAATGGCTTGGACACATGGTCTTTGTATATTCATATCATTCCTAGTACCATTGCTGACTTGTTCAAAACTACACATTCCTAGGTTCCCATTCAGCTTCTGCTCCATTCTACCTCTGTAATGATGGAACACTGTATATTAATTCTTTTTAAAAAATGATTGGTTTGTACATAGGCATTTATTCTTCTTATTCTTGTCTCAGTTCACCATAACATCACTATCAACAGATTGGCATGTTCTGAAAGAGAGAGGAGAAAAGGGAGAAGGAGGGAGATGAGGAGAAGAAAAAAAAACGGAAGAGGACAGTAAGTGGCAGAAGATGAGGAGGAGACAGAGAGAACATACATGCATAGCAATTATACATACATGGATACATCCATAATGTATTGATTATAGTCATTGTCCTGCTCACAAAAGAGTGGTATTTGTATAGTAGTTACCTTGTGGCAAGGTGTTATATTAAGCAGCTTTAGGGTATTCAGCAATGTAATCCTTAAAATATTCTTCTTAAGTTCATTTTATTATCTGCATCTTACAAATGAGAAGAGTCAGCTTAAATGGCTTGTCCAGAGTCACCATCAGCATGTTCTTGAGTGAGGATTAGTCCTTAAGAAGTCTGGGGCCAGCCTCTGCTTCCTAAGAATGCAGATCATGACGATTTCTGAAGTCTCTTGACTCTTCTGCCCTCCATCTCTTTCCCACCACTGTATTCAGATCGAGGTTTTTAACTCCTAAGATGGCTTGGTCTCCTATTGGGTGGATGAGCCATGCTTTATTTGACTAGTAGGACACAGAAGGGGCAGCAAAGGAACAGGAAGGTGCCATGCATAAAGGTGATAGGCTTCTGACACACCCAAATAAAAGACCAAGTCCGTGTCTCCAGACAGCTCTCTGAAAAATGCTTACAAAGCATCTCATTTTATGAGATGGTCTCTTGTGTACTTAGGACTACAAAATTAATTGGGAAAACTGCATTAGCCTGTGATGACCCCAATCAGTGCTAGTTTGGGATGTTTACAGGGATCACAGAACTGGTAGAAAAAATGGACAGGAAATTGAATGCAGGTTTAGTAATTATAGCCGCAGATATGACTGGGTAATAATGAGTGCTGGCTGTTTTTATAAACAAGGGTCCTAAGGAGTGCTTTGAACAGTGAAAAAGATGTGTGTAGTGATCAGAATACTCATCGGCTAGACAGACAGGGCAATGCATCTGCTCTAACACACATGTGGATGGCTATTTGAATATTTGGGTGTCTTGTGACATCACACCTGGATTCCAGATGTGTCTGTCACATGCTTAGGAGTACATGCAACAGTTTTGGCCTTAAGTTTCCCCCAAAGGCTCATGTGTTCAAGGCCTGGTGTTAAAGGGAGTTGGTGGAAACTTCAGGGGTGAAATGCTAAGGTCTTAGGATGTTTGAGGCATGGTCTTGAAGGTGATAGTGGGGCCTCATCATCATCCTTCCCCTCTCCTCTCCTTCCTCCTTCCCCATCTTTTCTCTGTTTCCTCCTTCTCTTCCTTCTCCCCCTCATACATCTCCTTCTCTTTATCTTCCTTTCTTTTATTCACCTTCACCCCCTCTTCCTCTTCTCTTCTAGCTTTCTGGGACACCAGGTTTTGCTACTTCATGTGCTCCCGGACAGATGTGCTGCCTCACTATAGGTCCAGAAGCAATTGGAATAATTTATTATAGGTGGAAACCTGGCTCAAAATATATGCTTGTCGTCTGTGTACACTCATGTGTCTCAGATATTTGTTAGAGCAGCAGAAAGTTAATTGAAACGAGATAATTAAAATAAAAAGTGATATGCATGTGTCCTTCAGGTATTTCAGTCATGGATACTGATGTCCAGTGTGCATATGAATACTTTGAATAAAGAAATTCACAACTGGGACTCAGGAGATGCCTTAGTTGTTAAGAGCACTGGTTGTTCTTCCAGAGGACCTGGGATCTATTCCCAGCACCCACATGGAAACCCATAGCCATTTGTCACTCCAGTTGGAAGGGATCTGGCACCTGTGGGCACCATACATGCAGGCAGAACACCTATACATATGAAATAAAATCAGAAATTTTAGAAAGAATTCTATAAGTGTCGAGACTACAATAAGCAACCTTCACCCCGTAAATATGTTTACCATTTGTTGAGCAACAGTCTAGGGTGTTTGTGTCCGTTTAGTATTTGTTATCTCAACAATGCTGTGAGCTGAATGTTACTATTATTCTTACTTACAAATGAGGAGATAATAACTGATGCACTGAAATATTTGAAATAAATAGAGGAGCCGATATTTGAATCTCTGCCTTCTGGCTCTGACACCTTGGGCCACTATCAGTTTTTCAAACAGCAAGTAAGTTTATGAACTATGTTTTTGTTGTGGTTGTTTAGAGATGAATTTCACCCATGTAGCTCAGGCTGGCCTTGTGTTCAGAGTCCTGTCTCAGCCTTCTGAGGGATTCATAATTAATAATTATTTATTAATACAAATGTCAAATACTTAAATATTGCTATTAAATACTTAAAGTGTTGAGTATGGAAAATAGAGATGTCGTTAATCTTACACCTAAAACTTTATATATTAATTTAAAATTGCTGAAAACATTATTGCGGGCTTCTCACTGGATAATGGGAAGAATGGTTTACTTAAAATTATCTTTTTTACATTAAAATAAATGTGTGTTTCTGTGTGGTCCTTTTATTTATTAGTGGGTGTATGCACATGCGCACATGAGTTCGCATGTGTGTGGAGGTCAGAGATTGGCACTCGGTGTCTTCCCTTAATTGATCTCTACCTTTCGTTTTTGAGACAGGGTCTCTCATTGAACTTGAATCTCATCAACTGAGCAAGGCTCCATGGTCTGTGCGCTCCGGGGATCCTCTTGTCTCCAATCCCAGTCCTTGGGTTACAAGCACATGGTGTTTTTATGTGGGTGCTGGGGGTTGAATCTCAGGTCTTACTATTTGCACAAGCAAGTACTTTATTCTAAAAGCGGTAAGTCTGATCAATGATCAGGGTTGATTTTGCCACTTTGTGGAGTTGGCTATGCCTGACAAGGTGGAAACGTGGGTGTGATAAGCTTAATTCCTGCTCAGTGCCAACATCATGGAAGTGATCATGTGTCAGAAGCTCCCTGAGCAGAACAAGAGACAGATGAGCTTCCCTGAGCTCTTCAGTCTTCTCCTGCTTCTACCTCACTATTCTCAGGACACCTTGAAGGCGGCCATGGATGAGCATCCTTCTAGTCCTGGTGACGTCTGCCTTGTGCTAGGTACCGTTCTTCTAGACTGTTCATGTGAGAGGACTGAAACTCCAGCGGGCGGGGTTCTTCTGCGCTAACACTTTCTTTCTGAGTGTAGGCACTGTCTTGCCTAATGAGGGGGCAGCCTTCTTAGGCTTTGGATGTGGTTGTGATTTGAATTATCATTGTACATGCTGGGAGATTTGGTAAGAAAGGAAAATCGTTTAGTACACATGGGGTAGTCTCTTTGGAGTTAGTGAAAATCTCATGGCCGAGGCACTTCTATAAAGCAGAGCCCAACAACCTGGAAAAAGCCAACTGTCAATTGTCACCTCATTTGGGTCACTTGCAATTTAGCAGCCACAGCCACATAGGTGGCCAAGTCTATGAAACACGGCTAGCCTTAACACATCTAAAATACAAACTCATTTTTAAAGGTATCATTATCAGAACAGCACATAAAACATTTTCTTTAGCAGTTTTCATGTCGATTATGCGTTAACATGATTTTACACATTTCGGGTTTGGTAAAATTAATGATCAAAGCTGATCAGACTCATTTTTAGCCCTTTTGATATGGCAACTAGAATATTTAAAATTCAATGGGTGGTGCGTATTATACTTCTGTTGGACAGTACTGCCACAGACGGTCAGAATTTATTGTGCCTTCTGTTCTTCTGCCCATAGGGATGTCTCTCTTTGATGATCATAACAGCTGGGATATATTGAGCACTTACTATATGCCAGGGTCTTTAAATGTGTCCTCTGCATGGATTATAGAAATCCCATGTTGCTTAGTTACTCTTGTGATTGTCCTTCCACAGATGGAGAAGTCGAGTCACAGAAAGGTTAAAGACCTTGCCCTTAGTCCCGAAAGGAGCAAAGGGCAGACAGGATTTGAACCAAAGTCCTGCTCCAGTGGCCCTTACTGATGCCGTCTAAAGATCTGGCTTTCTGCACATGGCCCTAAGATTTCTGTTCCTGCTTTGGGCTCGCTCACTTTCCAGTTCTCATTACCAAGAAGTGATCTGACTATCCACATCGTTATGTTCTTCCGTGTGTGTGTGTGTGTGTGTGTGTGTGTGTGTATGTGTTTGTGTATGCACACATATATGTACCAATGCACATTTACGTATGGGTTACAGCCCTTTCATTTAGCCTTGACATTCTGTAAGAGAGACAAGGAAACTTCTGCGTTATTTATCATGCTCTGCAACTCTCTAAAGCCAGAAAACAGCTTTTTCTGGTCTTCTGTACTTCTGAACTGGCTGATATTTTGTCGTCTTGACGCAAGCTTCGTCAGAGAGGAAAGTCTCAGTTGAGAAAATGCCTTCATGACATCCAGTTGTAAGGCCCTTTTCTCAATCAGTGATCAGTGGTGGTGGGCCCAGCTCATGGTGGGTAGAGCCATCTTTGTCTGGCTGTCCTGGATTCTATAGGAAAGCAGGTTGAACAAACCACGAAAGTGACCCAGTAAGCAACACCCTCCATGGCCTCTGAATTGGCTCCGGCCTCCAGGTTCAGCCCTGCTGGAGTTCCTGCCTTGACTTCCCCTAGGGATGAACTATGATCTTGAAGTGTAAGCTACTGAATAAACCCTTTCTTTCCCAGCTTACTTTTTGGTCACGGTGTTTCATTATAGCAATAGAACCCCCCGCCCCACTATTAAGTAAAGCCAACTTCCTACTACTGTTTCTGTGTAAATAGCTCGGGATTTTGTCTTAGCTCTGCAACTTTTGTGTATGTATTGTCCTTCTCTGTGTCTTATTTACCATTATGAATAAACCCAGAAGCTAAGTTCTTGTGGTCTAGCATTCTTTGATTTATAACTGAGGAGTGAAAGAAATGGGGCATCTTAAGTGCAAGGATTTAGTGATTCTTGTGTAAAATAAGACATTGTGAAAAAAAATTCTGCGGCCTCACTCATCCATCCATCTGTCGTCCATCGGTCAGGCACGACAGGTGCCGCTGATTTTCTGACAGGAGAATTTGTCTTCATGAGTGTGTGGAGACCAAGTACCCGAGGGACAATCTGTCCCTGAGAACTGAAGCTTTTACATTAAGATAAATCCTCCAGGTGAGCATAAGGTACTTACTGTGTTCCCAGGCACCCACAGAGCTGCAGGTCTCTACTGTGCCCAAATTTGGTCTACATCATTAGTCCAAGCCCAGGCTGGAGCCCATCAAAAGGACTCATCTAGCAAAAAATTACCCCACGTTTCTGAAAATATCTTCTGTCACCGTTTTGACAATGCTCAGTGCTAACTATCTGTTGGGGAAGCAACTGTGTTCTAAACCATTCTCAAATACGCCAACATCTTTTAAAAAATTATTTTCTTTCCTAAGTATTGTGTTTTTATAAAAAACAAAAGGAAAGTACATTCTCTCAGAATTCAAAGCAGTATTTGTCATCCTCAAAACAACTCGTAGAAGCCTGGGCAGACCAGAGTGTGCTGTGCCCTTTAAGGGCCTTGGAGTATTCTAAGGTTAAAGGAAGACTTTAAGCTCTAAGAACCCTCTAAAGCCAGAGCTGCTGGAACAGGCAAACCTCTTAAAGCCATCAGTTTGCGCTTAGGTAAGAAAAGAGAAGCCACCTTAGGGATTCCTATTGGGAATGGGTTTTGCTGAAGGCATCAGATGGCTAGAATGCTTTGAAGCCATCAAGTATGTGGTCATGTGTCTTCCACTGGATGTAAGACTACAGTGGGGAAGGGTTGTTGCTTCAACAAATGATGTTGGATAAACAGACTTCGCTATGCAAAAGAAAATTGAACCCTTATCTCATGCCACATACAACATTAACTAAAAAAATGCATTAGAGGCCTGCCTATGATTGGATTATAAGTTTTCTAGAATATATGGGAGGGAGCTTCATGACTTGGGCCAGTGGCTTCTTTGACAGGACATCAAAAACATAAGAGATAATAGCAAAAATAGGCACACAGAACTATGTAAAACTGGAAAACGTGTGTGTGTGTGTGTGTGTGTGTGTGAGAGAGAGAGAGAGAGAGAGAGAGAGAGAGACAGAGACAGAGACAGAGACAGAGACAGAGACAGAGACAGAGACAGAACAACAGTGGAGAAGAAACTCATGGAGTAGAAGAAAATGTTATCAAACCACATCTGATCAGGGGTTAATACTGAAAAATATGGCTACTACTTAACAGCCCAACAGCATAACAAGGCATTGATTGAAAGATGGGCAAAGACATTGAATAGATAGTTCTCTAAGGAAGCCATACATTTAGTAACAAGCATATGAAAAGATTTTTTCAGTATCACTGATCATGAGATGAATTTAAGCCCAAATGACAACAAAGCTTACATTTCTTTGGATGGCTTCATAAAATGAAAATCAAAGCAACCAAAAGTAGCAAACACTAATGGCACGGATTTGGAGGAATCACAGCCATTGTGCTGTAGGTAGGAGTGTAAAATGATGCAGCTTCTGGGGAAAACAAGACATGCAGAAGAGGGCCGCACACGACCTAGCATTCTTAGCTTTAGTTATGTGTGAGACACAAGCAAGGTCTTGGAGAGATTAGCATGTACCCGTGTTTCAGCATTATTCTTATTAGTCAAGTCGGGAGCAACCAAAACAGCCACTAACAGGTAAGTAGATAAAGAAAGGATGGCTTCTTTTCTTTCTTTTTTTCTTTCTTTCTTTCTTTTTTTTTGTCACTCAAAGAGAAATTTTGTTGATTTAAATTTACCCTTCCTCTACCTGGACTGTCTGGCTCGGCCTCATTTGGAGAGGAGATGCTTAGTCCTGCTAGGAGTAGATGTCCCAGGATGGGGTGATACCCAAGGGGTCATCCCCTTCTCCTTAGAGAAGGGGAAGAAGTAATGGGGGAGAGAATTTTTAAAGTCAGGACTTGGAGGAGATGGAGGCTGGGATTGGTATGTAAGGAGAATAAAAATAAATTATGAAAAATAATGAATTTGTTATTTGATAATTTCATACATGCATGTAGTATATTCTCCTCACTCTGATCCCCCATCCTCTCCGATCTCCCTCTCGCCCCTGATTACCCCCCTCTCATGTCTGTAAAAGCTCCTTCCCTCATCCTTGACTTTTGGTTTCACTTTGTGTCCCTCCTCTGATTTTTGACCAGAGCAGTCCGCAAACAGATGTTACATACATGCACAGGGATATTACTCAGCCTTCAAAAGGAAGGAAAGTCTGACTGCTCGGATGAACTGTGAGGCCGTTATGTGAAGAAGAAAAAAAATCCCTCTTAAAATGGCCTAATCTGAATGATCCCACTACAGGAGGGCATTGCTGTGGCCAAATACATGCCTCACACAACTGGTAGGCGGAAATATTTGGTCAGGTCCTTCTGTCAGTTCAAGAAGCGCTGGTTCCCTTTGGACCCTGGCTTTGGTGGATTCTAACCATATGGTTGAGTGAACCTGGAAATACTTCTTCCTTAAGAAATCATTTGTTAGTGGAATATTCCAGGGACACTGTCTTATTAAAGGAAATACTCTCCAGTGAGTTTACAGTTTTACAGTCTGGAGGCTGTGATGGGTGGGCTCTCGCTAACTCCTGAAATACAGCCAAAGCCACCTTTCTGTTTGCCTGGTACACATTGCTTGCTTTCTAATGGCACTAACTTCTTTTATACCCACGGTCTTTCTAGCCACAGCATTTGATGGGCCCATACTCATTTCTGGCTTCCCATCATGCCTTTCCATGTCTTTATGTCCCACCATTTGGTCTCATTTTTCTCTGGAAACCTGGCTAAAAGCACAGAACAATAACTATGTTGTACCCTGAATGCTGTGCTGTATAGAAATTTCCTCTGACAAATGCATTTGGTCATTAGGTTTGAATTCAATCTTACTTAGGTTTTCAAGAAGTGGGTAAATTGTAGACTTTTGACTTTGGGTGTATGTGTGTGTGTGCCAAATTTTAACATGAATGGACTTCCGACTGTTTCCCAGTGATGTATTTACTCCCTTCTGAAACTGCATGACCGCTGTCTTCATTATCTGCAATTCTGTTGGCATTCTGGTCTTATGCGCTCACCCTGGAACATCCTGTTATGCACCACTTAAGAAATCTAGGGCTTCTGAGCCCTCATCTCCAAACTCCACAGCAGTTCTAATGATACAGACATCACAAAGTCATGTTTAGTTGTTCATTTATCTGCTACCAATTTTCTGTATTAGTTAATATTTTTTCGTCCCTGGGCCAAAAATCCATCTAAAAGAACTTTAAAGGAGGCAGGGTTTATTTTGGCTGACAGTTTTCTGGTGTTTAATTCATTGTGACAGGGAAAATAAGGCAGAACAATTAACTCACGGTTCAACATATGCGTTGAAAGCCTGGGAAACTGATTGCAAGACAGGAAGTGGGGGCTGCCTGTAACCTTCAAAGGTGTCCTTCGATGGCAACTTCTGCCAGCTTGGCCCCATTTCCAAACAGTTCTGCAGCTTTCCCAAATAGCACTGCTACTTGGGGAATAAATATTTAAAACACTAGCCTATGGGGGCCATTTCAGATGTAAAAACACACAATGAGATTTCTATAATAGAGAAAATAATCAAAACAGAAAATAGGCTTGTGATTGCTGCCACTGGGAGGAGAAGCGGAGGGGCATAGTATCAAATGGCATGTTCACGCTGCACAAGCAGAACTCTGTGAGGTGGTAGTTTATAAATAATGGAACTTTATTTCTCATAGTCCTATGCGCTGAGGAGGCCAGCGTCACGGTCCTAGCAATAACGGAGTAGAACTCTGCCTCCAAGATAGTAATGATCTCTCTCTCTCTCTCTCTCTCTCTCTCTCTCTCTCTCTCTCTCACACACACACACACACACACACACACACACACACACACACGCAAAATGTGTTTTCACATGACAGATGATAGATAAACGGTTCTGCTTAGGTCTCTACAGCCCTGTTAAGGTCATTCTCTCCATGTACGAGGACTTGGCTCTCACGACTTCATCACTTCCTCATCTTTTGATGTTCACACATTAGTATTTAAGCTTCTACATAGAATCTTTGAGGGATAAGTGCATTCAAACCAAAGACAAGTGCATGCCACGTTTTAGTTTTGTGAAATGAAAAAGTCTATCGATATTTTGTGTAATTGTTGACTACAGTTATCTCTACAGAATTGTTTGTTTAGAAACAGCCTGGTTCCGGCTCTGTTTGTTACTGAGATGCAGAGTTGCAAGGAACCAGATATTTAGTCCCTCTGCACC
The DNA here is from genome assembly GCF_011064425.1 of Rattus rattus. Lineage (NCBI taxonomy): Eukaryota > Metazoa > Chordata > Mammalia > Rodentia > Muridae > Rattus > Rattus rattus. The sequence continues at coordinate 141,583,418 of NC_046158.1, read as the reverse complement.
CTACACAATGAAGGAAAATTGAGTAAGTAAAAATGTAGTGTTCTCGTTTTTTTTTTTTTTTTTAACTGTAACATGGGATCATGCCATTCTGCTATGTTATGATGTTTGGCTGTCAAGGTCTTTATGGCTTCTACGCTAAATGGAGTGAGGAGAGCCTCATCTGAACTTAAGGATGTGTAGATGGGCACAAAGACTCATTCTAAGCACAGTTTAGCTGTTATAAAAGAATACTTGTTTTTCTTTTGGGGGGTAGTATTAATAATTAAAAGATAGACTTGATTTAACACCAATACAGAATAAAATGATTATCTGATTTTAGCTACATGAAACAAAATGTCAGATTTACAAGCCCGATTTTTTAAAACTTTACACAAAGCTTTAGAATTTATAATGCAGACAGTAATCACATAAATATTATTTTTTCCTGGATTGAAAATCTTTTTCCTTTGATTAAAATAAGAAATCACCAACCTTTGTCCTGGAGTCTCTATATAGTTGATTTTCAGAAAGGTTACCAGGGACTTCTTCTCATATTAAGCTCAAGGGTCCCATGGCCAGGAGAGGTTCCTGGAAAACCTTGAGTGATGCTGTGGACTGGCTTCTTTGGCTTAGGGTTTTCTTTAACCTTGAAGAGAAGGTTGTATAACTGGGACCAATGAGATTAAACATCACGAAGGACAACCTGGAACAAAATGCTGGGTGTGTGGATCCATGGGAGATTTCAATGACCTCCAAGTGCTGATTACTCTCAGAGCTGGACTCTCCCTTGGACTGAGGTGTCTACTTGTCCCCTGGATAAAACTCATGCCTTCTTGTTCTCTCTTTTCATGCATATTGAAATGTGCTAGAGGGCTAGAAAGATGGCTCAGTGGTTAAGAGCACTGACTGCTCTTCTACAGGTCCTGAGTTCAAATCCCTGCAAGCATATGGTGGCTCACAACCATCTGTAATGAGATCTGATGCCTTCTTCTGGTTGTCTGAAGACAGCTACCTTGTACTTATATAGAATAAAGAAATAAATCTTTAAAAAAAAGTGCTTGAGCTTCAGTTGGTTGGCCCCTGTGGGCAGTGCTTGTATCTTTGTGCTGGAGAGATGGCTCAGTGATTAAGAGCACTGCCTGCTCTTCCAGAGGTCCTGAGTTCAATTCCCAACAACCACATGGTGGCTCACAACCATCTGCAATGAGATCTGATGCCCTCTTCTGCTGTGTCTGAAGACAGCAACAGTGTACTCACATATGTAAAATAAATAAAAATCTTTAATTAAAAAAAAAGAAATGTTCTAGGTGCCAACTTTGGGCTATCATACTCGATGGAGTCTATAGTTCCCTTTTACTGATAGTTACTGAAGGCTCTCTGTTTACTTGTATACAGAGCTTCAGCAGCAGGCTCCAGGATAGCCAGACATGGGCATTTTAGAGTTCACATGTAGTCACCTTTACTAGTGTCAGAGTCAGGTTGATGATATGATAAGGGGTGCTAGTTCTGGAGAGAGGAAACAAATAGTTGGCAATTGCCCCCTGTAAGAGAGATCAGGTTTCTGAAGCGACTCTCTGAACACAGATCAATATGTGGCATTTTGTAATCTACAGTAAGGCCTTAGCTCTTCTTGTCTGTCCCAGGGAGAGCTGGAAATGTCAAGTTGCGTGTTTGCAATTGTCTGTTTGGGACATTTAAGGCTTCACATGATCTGTTCAGCTCACCTAGAATCATCAGGGCAATACCAGATGTTCCCATGCCCTGGTTTATGACTGGGGTGGGGAATCAGTCAGATTATGAGGTACACTTTCTTTTCCAGATCCTAGACAACAGATGAAGGTCTTCCTAGCACCGAACTGCCATACCTGCTCCTGTCATCTCACTTAGGAAATGAATTCAGGAGACCAGCAGGTTGAGTCAGGCATGGCTAATAGTACCTTTAGTGCCAGCATTCCAGATCCCGAAGCAGGAAGATCACAAGTTCAGGATTGGCTTTGGCCATATAGTCAGATCTTGCCTCAAAAAACAGTCCATAAACCGAAATAACTCAGATGTCTTTTAGACCTGGATACTGGTTATTCCTCATGAGCCTTTGGGCCCTGCAGTCTTGATAGACTTGAGGAATTAATTTCTGTTTTGATGAGGAAGAGATTATCTCTATATAGATAACGATTTCTGGATACTAGGCTTCCCACTTCTCATTCTAGATCCAGGTAGGCCTGGATCAAAACTGGATTTCTGTTGAAGGCTTGAGCAAGTAGTTTACCTGAATGGGTAGATGCCCTGGACACATGGCCTAAGTGTTTAGGTCATGCCAACTTTCCCAGCTCCCCAATCCTTGCCTGAATCCTAACGTAGAGGTTTTTACTTCCGTACATTCAGGCTTGAGCTGCAGTTCTGGGGATCATTGATCCATTCTCGTGACTAGATAGCATGGCAATGAACCGCCTCTTTGTACCCAAGTCTCTTTTCTTGTGATGTAAGACTGGAAACATCTGTCTGCCTCCTACTGTTACTGTAAGAGGACCCAAGACGGCGGGAAGCAGGTTTGGAGAACTCTGTCTCTCTAGGCATTTCTTGTTGCTGCTGTTCCTGTGACCTTCAAGAACAGCTGGCTCCAGACTTCCTGTGTCAAAGAGCTGTAGTGCTTTCTGAAAAGACCGCCCCCTGCTTACCCACCAGCCCCTGGGAGGGCGGATTAACGTTGTTGTGGCTGCAAACCCAGCCGATATGGGCTGTAATATAGTAAATTATCACTTGTTTTGCAGTCTTGACGAGAAAAATAAATGCAATTACACTCATGAATGTTGAAAAATGAAGCAAAGCGATGTGGATCGGCACATTTGAGGTGCTTTTCCAAATGAAAAGCTGCCTACAATGAATGCTAATGGGCTCCCTCCTCCTGCTCCCTGGCACATGGTGCAATGTGATCTTTCTGAATTAAGAGAGCAGCTGCACCAAGTGCCTGGCCATGGGAGCAAGTAGCCTCCAACAGCTCCCACAATAGGAGCCTCAGCACGTAGACCCCAACTTTCTCCCAAGCCCGAGTACGCAGGATGGACCCAGCTTCCTAAAGATGGTACTGAAATGATTTTGGAGCCCTCTCTCTGCTTTGGGATCCTTGAGTCAATCCTGCAGTTTAAAGTGTGTGGTAAGCACACACTGAACACCAACTGTAGACTCCACCTTGTACTGGGAGAGAGAGGTAAGTCCCAGACATTCCCTCCCCGACAGTCATACACGAGCGTGCCACCCAGGCACTAAGGGTGGCAACATCCGGCTTTGTGTTGTCATGACAGTGGCCACCAGCCATAACGTGGCCACTGAACACTTAAAATGTGGCCAGTACAAATGAGATGTGTTGGAAATATAAAGCGCACACTGGAGCACAGAGATTTAATACAAAAACAATGGTCAACAGCTCAGGAAGGTGAACCCATTCTTTGCCAGCAGCGCATTATTTTGTATAAGGGACTGGGGGGCCAGAGGCTTCTGTTTGCATGGCCTTCTGGATTCTCCTGAGCTAAGCTAAATATAATAAAAGTTGTTTGTTTTTTTGTTTGTTTTTTTTTTGTTGTTTTTTGTTTTTTAGCATATGGCTGACAAAATGTCTGCAGGGAGAGCATGGCTTCCACTTCTGTCTAGCCGTGTGTCTCTAGATCTGTTTTCTGGTTACCCACACCTTCAGCACACACTCCCTGTAGTTGACACCCTGTTAGTCCTACCGCCTCACCTGCTATTTGCTGGCTCAGGGACCTGGTCCTTGTGGAGGGCTTTTCTCCGGCTTTCTTTCAACATCCCCTTCAGTGAGAAGTGTTCTCTGACTGCCCTTTTAGCATAGGCATTCTCTGCTTTTCCAACACTCTTCCTAGTCTCTGTCATAATGCTTAGTTCTCTTATATATTTATTTGCTTCCGTATTTATTCCTCCTAAGAGAACATAAGGAAGAATTGGGAGCTTCCTGTTTTAGTTTGTGTTATTTTCAAGTGTGTGTGTGTGTGTTTGTGTGTGTGTGTTCATCTTTTTTCACCTAGTGTGTGGAGGTCAGAGATCAACCTTGGTGTCATTCCTCGGTTGCAATCCACCTTGATTTCTGGAGACCAAGTTTTTTTTTTTTTACTGCAACCCATGAGCTCAGCAATTAGGTGAGGCTGGCTGGCCAGACAGTCAACCCCAAAGATCTGTCTTTACTCCCAGTTGCTGGGATTACAAGTGTGCGCTGCGGTGCCTGACATTTTCCTTAGGTACTAAGTATTGAACTCAGGACTCAAGGGTTTCATGGTAAATACTTTAGCAACTAAGCTCTCTCCCTAACTCATGGTTTTCTATTTCAATTTTCCTGTTACTGTAGCAACTGACACATAGTAGGTACTCAAACTGTTTTCTTAAACAAGTGCATGAGTAGTTAAATGTTTCGTTTATGTTACAAGGGAGAAACCATGTTGGTTATTTTTAGATTGCTAATGTTTGAATAAGAGTCAACAATGGGTCTCAATCTATCAGTCAAGGGAAGTCTAAAGGGCAAGAGAGAGACTGATAAATAATGTAACGAGTTTGGTACAGTCTGGATTATGTGAATTAACAAGGAAGCTAAGTCCAAGTGGCTGAACTCAGTGAGGAGTCTAAGGGACAAGGACAGGGAAGACCATTAGGAAGGAGATGGTTTGGAGTATGGAGAGCATAGTCATATGTTGCCTTCTGTTTGCCTTTGGCCATAATGAGACGGAGTTGCTGGCACAGGATGCCTAGAGATGAAGACCAAGGAGATTCCCTCTTAAGTACAGAGCATGGTTAAGAGTCTATCTGGATTGATGAACAGGGACACTGGTGAGGAGAGCTAGTGGGAGAACAGACATTAATTGTCACCCCCAGAAGACCTAAAAACCTACTTTCTTTAATGTGATGGAATCTGTCTATTCCAGACCAACAACCCTATTCTAAAAGTGCCCTAAAAGTAGGATGCTTATGAGCATTAAAATTGTTTAACACTCATGAAGGGATTTCTGGCCGTTGAGTGGGAAGTGTAATTATGGGAGGCATAAAGTTGTTATTTGCAGAGGATATTATTATTCACCCAAAACTCAAGAGAAATAAGTGAAAAACTATTACAATCCAGTAAAAGTATAACAGGGCAGCCAGTCAGGGAATAATCATTGGGAAATCAACAATTTCCTCAACCTTAGTAATAACTAGTTATAAAAATAATAGAAAATGATTAATCTTGCTAAGGCATCAAAATATAGAAAGCTGAGGAAACTTAAGAACTAGAGACTTTAGAAGGAAGCTGAAGAACAAAACAGAGAAAAGCGAATGAAAGAGAGAGATAAGTCTCATTCCTTGACAAAGACTTCCTATTTTAAATCTTGTGCCTTTAGGTTTTATATCAGAACATTACAATAGCAATTCATGAGCAGGGTTAAGAATGGATTGTTTATACCAGAGACCACAGGAAGCTCAAGAAGAAGGGTGACCAAAATGCGGATGCTCCCACTCCTTCTTAAAAGAGAAAAAAAAATATCCATAGGAGGGGATATGGAAGCAAAGTCTAGAGCAGCTACTCAAGGAATGGCCATTCAGAGCCTGACACACATGTGGCCTATATATATATACAGCCACCAAAACTAGATAAGATTGATGAAGCTAGAAAATGCATGCTGAAAGGGACCGGATATAGATCTGTCCTGAGAGACACATCCAGAGCATGTCCAATACAGAGGCCAATGCTAGCAGCAAACCACCAAACTGAGAATAGGACCCCTTGGGGAGAATTAGAGGAAGTATTGAAGGAGTTGAAGGAGCTTGCAACCCCATAAAAGCAACAATGCCAACCAACCAAAGCCTCCAGGGACTAAACCACTACTGAAAGACTGTACATGGACTAACCCAGGGCTCCAACTGCACATGTAGCAGAGAATAGCCTTGTTGGGGCACCAGGGGAAGGGAAAGCCCTTGGTCCTGCCAAGGTTGGACCCCCAGTACAGGGGAATATGGAGGGGCAATAAGGGGGATGTATAGGGGGAATACTCATATGGGGAAGGGGGAAGGGAGGGAATGGGGCCTTATGGACAGGAAACTGGGAAGGGGAATAATGTTTGAAATGTAAGTAAAGAAATATATCTAATAAAAAAAGGGGAAAAAAGAATGGATTGTTTAGTTTATATAGAAAGCATAAATGTATACAGTCGACCAGACAGATGTTGGAAGACAACAGAGGAGGAACATTCTTACTCCCGGAAGAGTAAAAGAACAGAATATGTCCTATAAAGAGAGACCTGTATGCTTGTAGGACTGTGTGTGTATATGAGCATGTGCTTATGTACTATCAATAACCTGGTCACTTCTAATAAGTAAAATAAATCAGGATGAAAATTCATCTACAGCGAGGTGTGAGGTAAGTTGGGATAGATTTTTCTTTTTTTTTTAATTAATTGACTTATTTACTTTATATCCTAATCATAGCTTCTCCTCCCCACTTTTCCTCTCACTCTCTCCTTATCCCATCCCCTTCCCAACATCCTCCTGCCCTCCCTGTCTTCTCAGAAAAGGCTCAGAAAAAAAGGAGGCCTGTTGGGATAGATTTTTAAAAACGTATTCTAGATGGATGGAATAAGTACCATTTAAATGTAAAAACTTTAAGTCTCTGTGGCATACGATGTGTAAGTGACGGTTAAAATAATTTTAATATTAGAACAGTTTTCAGGAACAAAAGAGCAACAATGACAAATATTTCACCCTGAAAAAATAAACAAGAAGAAAAGACCTACATCAAAATGAGCCCTGATACACACACATATAATAGTTATACATATGGTTATATAAAACAAGTGATTGATACCGTGAATATGAAAAGAGCTTCTACAAATCAATAAAAGAAAGACAAATGATCCATTAGACAAATTTTGTGTTGGTGGGACTTCTGAGAAATAACTGTCAGTATAAAACACACTGGTACAATATTTAGAGAGAACAATTTAATATCTGTCAGAAACATGAGCTATGTATCTCCCTGGCCCCCAAATTTATTCTTGAAACTGTATTGCAAGGAAATAATCAAAGATAAGCCTAAAGTGACAAGTTCTGGGTGTGTGACCCTGACTTCCCAGAATTCTGCTCTAGCCCTTGTACGACAGAATAAATGAGGTTGCTTCCCAGGATGGCTGCTAAGTTTCTTTTAGATGGTACTACTGTAAAAAGTCCCAGGAGAATGGTGCTGTGTATTCTTGGTTAATTTGGGGCTCCCAAATCATCCCTTTCCTTCTCTACCTTAGAGACTACTGGGGAACCTTGTACATTTCAGCTCTAGGAGGACCAAAGGTAAGAACAGTAAACCCATGCTTAAGTTTAGTGTCACTTCTCTAAGGGTAGATGTTTACTTTGACAAGTCATAATTCATTCAGGGCCAACAGCATGCAGGCTATGAGGTAGGTTGGGTATTGGGTCAAAAAGGTTCTCTGTTTGAATACATCTTAGTGAGGCTTCAGGGAGTCCTCTTATCCATGAGGCCTAGACTTTGACCCTTGTCTTGTTTAACCTAGACTTTCTAGGAACTCCTTTAGGACTGGGTTAATTTACTGAGACTTCTACCACCCCTGGTGACTGTTCAGCCTTGGTTCCTTTTCCTCTTAATGTGATAAAATAACCCGGTTAATGCAACTTAAAGGATAAAAGGTTTGTTTTAACTCACAGTTCCAGGTTACACTCCATCATAGCAGGGAATTCACAGCGGCAGGAGTTTGAAGGAGTTGGTCACATCACGTTCATTATCAGACGTGGAGAGCAACGTGTGAGGGCACACTCATGCCCAGCTCATGCTCCTCTTTCTGTACAGCCCCATGAATGTTCCACTCAGAGTGGGTAGGTTTTCCCAGCTAACATAATCAAAAAAAAATCCTCCACAGACATACCCATAGGTCATCCTCACATAGGCAGTTTCTCAGTGAGATGCTCGCCAGTTGATTCTAGATTGTACCAAGTTGACAATTAAAACTAACCATCATAGACTGTTATAAAAATACAATAAACCAGGTAGCTCTTGGGAACAGCAATTTCTTTCTTTCCTTTCTAGGCTAAAGAATTCAGAACGAAGTCTCTTGTATGCTCTGTGTTCTGAGGACTCTCTTTTGTAGATGGGGTTTTGGAGATTGTCTTAGTCAAGGTTGCTATTGCTATGATGAAAGACCATAGCCAAGAGCAAGTTGGGGAGGAAAAGGTTTATTTGGATTGACACTTCCACATCCATAGTCCATCACTGAAGGAAGTCAGGACCGGAACTGAAGTAAGGCAGGAACCTGGGGGCATGAGATGATACAGAGGCCGTAGTGGGGCACTGCTTGATAGCTTCCTCATCATGGCTTGTTCATCCTGTTTTCTTTAAGAGTCCAGGGCCACCAGCCCAGGAATAGCACTGCCCACAGTGGGCTGGGCCTTCCCAAATCAATCACTAATTAAGAAAATGCCCTTTGAGCTTGCCTATACCCCAGTTTTATGGGAGCATTTTCTTAATTAGGATTTCCCCTTTTCAGATCACTATAGCCTGTATCAAGTTGACATAACATTAGCCAGTGAAGAATTGTGTCTTCATTTTATAGAAGGGGCAAAATGGTCTTCTGGGCTCTCCATCATAAGGGAGTTAATCTCATTCATGATAAGGCCTTGAAGTGGCCTTATCTCTTAATGTTGTCACCCTGGAGGCTAGGATTTCAACAGTAGTTTGGGAGGATGTAAATAATTGGGACATCTATCTGACAACCATGGCTGACATTTAACCATGACCCTGCTAAGTTAGTTCAGGGAGTGCCCTCCTACTGCTCCTGGTGGTACTTCTCTCCTTTTTGCCCTAGCTCTGTTCTCTATTGCAACAGTTTTAAATAAAATCTTTGCTAACATTTTATCATGACAAGTGTCATGGCAAATCCCAGCCTGCCCTATAGGTGCTTTAGATCTAATAGATAAACAGGAGGGCAGCCCCACAATCAGCTCTTTAGAAGAACACATTTATTCATGGATTCGAGAGCTGTATAATGTAGATTTATAATATGTTATATTAGATGATACTGGGAATAGAGTTAGAAGCAAACAAGATACCCCTTACATACCCACTCAAAGTCCAGTGAGTAGCGGAGGAGGGAGTTCCTCATCTCTGGTGTTGTGCAGGAGATAGGGGTCCCAGGTCAAGAAGAAACAGTCCCTGCAGGAGATGAATTTCAGTTACATCCATAGTGAGTTTAACCTTCACTTATGGACCACGAGGTTCTATGGTTTCAGAGCTCTTGTAAGCACGTTTGTGAGTAAGTATGATGCTGGATGGCTCAGGAGCCAGCCTATCTGGGAAGAAGGCAGCTGAGGTTTCCAGAGACAGCCCAGCTGAGAGGAGACACGGACGGAGAGATTATCCTAATAGGATTTTACAAAGACCACTTAGCAGTCGCTGAGCTTGGGGGGAAAGTAGTTATGAGCTGAGGGTGGAGAAATAGCCAAGAATCTGGCAACTAGGTGAAAGCTTGGAGAGAAAAGCTGACAGCCAACAGACAGAACAAGATGATGCTTGCAAAAGGGTAAAAAGAATAGACTAGGGGTGGGGGGAGGTTTCTCTGGGAGATATGGATGGAAACGGGAGTGCATTAATATGAGTAGAGGCTGTGCATTAAGATAATTCCAGTGCTAAGAAGGAGCAGAGTCAAGATTTTTTTCATTACGGGTCTCTATGCAGTCAGAGAGCTCATGGAAACAGATGTGGGTGGCGGAGGGTCAGGGCTGATGTGCAATGAAAGACGTGGACATAAAACACATACAGGAATAAGGATGCTGCTCCAACCCCACCTCTGAAAGAGACAGAGAAACAGAGCCTCCAAGAAGCAAAGGTTCTCATCAAAGCCACCCAAGATAATGTGGAGAGCAGAAAGTTCAGGTGCTACTGATGGGTTTGCAAAAACAGTGTAGCCACCGTGGGAGACAATTGACGAACCCTCAAAAAAAATGTCACATAGAGGTTTTGTTTTTGTTTTGCCTTTTTAAGTGAGCTTGTAGTCTATTTGTGGGCATGCATGCCATACCCTATGTTGTTCTATAGGACAGAAACAAGTGTGACAAATGGACTCACAGTGGGCTTTGTGACAACTCGTCAGTGACCGTCCCTCCACAGATGCTGGTATTCTCCCTTGCATTCTCCCCAGCTCTCCTCTTCCCCCTCTTCGCTCACAGGTAAATCTCGATGAACGTATGACTTTAAATGATGTCACCAGTGGGGATGAGATGAGAGCCTTTGCAGGCCTGGCCATGTGTCAACCTTATACATAACTTGCCAACACATAGAGTTTCATATCAGATACCCATGAAAGGAAGAAGGTTTTCCTCCCTGTAGTCATGAAGCTCATGTGTTCCCAGTTCGGGAACAACCATTACCCGTTCTTATTATTTAACTATGCACTCCACATTTTTTGCTCTCTTTCATTTTCCCAACAATATAAAGTAGCTGCCTGTTTTTGTTTCCTGGAGCACCTCTGAATTAAAGAGACATTTGCTTGCCACACCTTCTTTGAAGACATTCCATGTTTGTCTGATCTTTTAGCACTAGAGTTGCATGTGGTTCTGCTCTGCCTGATGTGGGAGCTGGCAGCTTAACTTGGATCCTCAGAAAGGACGGGAAGCATGCTTAGTCACTGAGCCATCGTTCCAGCCCCTAGACTAAATTCTCTTTTGCTTGGTTTCTTAGTTTATTTGGCCACTGTTGCATCTCCTCTCAGGAGAGAGGAAGCCACTGGAGTCTTGCAGATGTGACTATGAGATACAGTTAGACGTAGAGACCATGGGTACTTTGTTTCTAGTCTCTGTCTAACTATGTCTGATAATCATTAGTAAGATCATTTCCACTGACTTGACTCAAGGGATTGAGGCTTCCTTCTCCAGCTTCTTTGTGTTTCTCCAGAATCAATAGTCACCCCTTTAAGAAGAGGTCCTTCCATTTCACAGGCTTTGGTCTTTACTTTCCTAGACCTGTTTGTTGTCTTAGCTTGTTTCCTACGACTCATTACCATTTCCTGATGATAAGGAGTTCCAAGAGGAGTTTAAGGAAAGTTGTCCAGCCATAAATACTCTCTAGGTGGATCATGTCTTTCCCCAATATTTGAGGACACTTTCTAATTGTTTCCTTCAAATCAGGGATTTCTGTATTTAGCTTCAACAGTGCCATCCCATTTGGAAGAAAACAGACATCGATTCATCTTCTTTCAGTTTGACCCAGGTGACCTTAAAAATCTTTGACGTAAAGTTGAGGTGCTTTCTGTGGTTCAGGATTGATCGTGCTTTCTTGATTCTTTTAACTTCTTGTTTATGTCCTTCAGCTCTGGAGATGGAAGCCCTGTGAAATGGCATGCCAGCCGCCATATTTTCTGGGAGGCTTGGCATCCTCTCTGCTATACCTTGCTGGGCCATTATAAATACACTCTTGCACAGCCAGTGTGACACGCTCTTATTGCAAAGGGTTTTCAATGACCGTATTCACTGAAATGGCCTATTTATACGTCAGATGCATTACTGGATAAGTGTTTTCGTAAGAACAGAACAACGACAAACAAAAGACCCAGGTTCAGGCTGCCAAAAGATACTGCAGGGCCTCTCCTGCCCATCCCTCCCCCATCACCCCATGTGTCCATATAAAGTTCCAACAGAGGGGCTCGGTGGTGAATGGATCGTAACTGGGCAATGGTTTTCAAAGGGCTGTTTTCTTGTTTTCACTTCAAGATCTTAATTTTATTGATGGTATTGCTGCTGCTGTTGGACCTAGCATCATGGATCTAATTTAATTTAATTTGCTTCCTTGCGAAGAAGGTGATCCCTTGCCCAGCTGCTGCTCGGAGCAGAGAGAGAGCAAGCAGGCATGGAGATAAAGGCTGAACCTTATCAGACCTCTCCAAGGTTTATGCTAATGAGTAAAGCTTTGAGAGTTTGGGGACTTTTTTTTCCCTGTGATTGCTTTAACTACCATGCTGCTGCCTAGGCACAAGGCATATTGTGCCTCCCTGTCTGCTGTGCTGTGAGGAACTGGGGGAGGTGGGATTATGTGGGTAGCGGATTCGACTGCTTCCAGGTGTCAAGCTAAGTTGAGTAGAAGACACATGGCAGGTGTTTTTCCATCCATTCTGTCACTGTGTGACTAGGGAAGGTTTTCAGGGAGAATTAGGACGGGCAGCAGGTATGGTTAGGTAATCCTGCACTAAATCCAGCTTATATGACTTCACTAGTTTATCTCTTTGGGGGAATTCTTCAAACTTTCTGAGATGGCTTCCTTAAGTCCTACATGAAGAGAGCCAGTCCTCTGGGAGAGAATGCTCCACTCTGTCTGCATTCTCAGCAGCTTCAAGAATGTAGGATCAGACATTTTTTAAAATTTAAAATTATTTCTAAGTGTGCGGGCACATGTGTGTGTATTTATGTGTGTACATATGTTTGAGAGTATACACAGAAGCCATTATTTCTAAGTGTATGTATTCACATATACACCCATGTGTGTGAGTGCACACAGAAACCTGAAATCAACCTCACTGTCCTTCTCCAGGAATTGTCATTCTTATGTTTTTGAAGCAAGGTCTTTCACTGGGCCTTAGGCTTTACCAGTTTTAGGCTGCATCCTCTGGCCAGTGAGCTCCAGGGATCCTTTTGTCTCCACATCACTAGTGCCAACACTGCAATGTGCACCACGATTCTGGGCTTTCTGTGTTTTTAGGGATTGGACTCAAGGCTTTGTGGTTTGCTAATTAACACCTGTCCTTAAAGCCTCTTTAGACTAAAGGACTCGGAAAATCCTCATGAACCAAGATACATTTCTTTGGTTGAATTGGTCTTGCTGATACACAAGACCAAAAGATGCCCCTGACTCAATTTCCGTTGCTGTGTTTCTGAAATGTAACTTGGCTACCTATAGTGGTTTTGCCGTCCAGCCTCAGGCTGCCAGCATCTCACCTCCTGGTGCTATGACTTGGTCATGTTTGCTATGCAAGCTTCATTATTTCATTTATCTCTCAAGTATCCTAGCAACCCAAGTAGAGCCTTTACTTGGCATATTCTCTTGGCCATTCAGATTGGCTGGTGGATGACCACTCCACTGGAAGGTCTAGATTTCTCAGTGAGTTTCGGCAGTCCCATCTCCTTCTGTCTGTTCTCTTTTCTACCTGGGGCTGGTGAGCTAGTGTCCCCCCTGTATAATCTCATGAACCAAACACTCTAGATACCAGAAGACCTGTGGTCAGGTCAGAGGAGTAGGTACATGAAGTAGAACAGCCTCACAGGGATGAATTCCCCATGTGAAGGACACACTTTCCGAATGAAATGGTAGAAAAAAAATCCTCCTAAGGATGAAAAAATGCCTGGCTCAGAAAAAAAAATCAAAGGACAGAGGCCTTCGAAAAATATGATTAATATTCTAAAAAATGCATGCAAGCGCATCAAAGAAAACTCCATTGACATTAGGGAGAGGTTTTAGGAGCCAGATACAAAATAGATTCAAAATAATATTTGTTAGCTTTTCTCCTATGTGCAGTTTTTAATGCGTACTATACAGAACAAAGGAATCCCAACAATAATAGGGTCAGAATATTTTAAGGGTTCAGGATGAAGATAATAATGTAGGGCCTGGATGAAAAACCTGAAAAACTGGACACATAAAAGACTCGAATGCTTAGGAAAATAGCGTGTTTCTGAATGGAAACATTCAGTCATATCAGCATGGTAGTTCTCCCTCAGATTTCTTTCCTATTTGTGTTTCTGTGACCTGTCAGAAATCATTCTAGTTGTATGTAGAAAAGGCATATGCCTCCAAGAAGAGTAAACAACTGTTTTAAAACAAATGGGCTATTTGCAGAGTAAAAAGTTATAAAGAGTTCAAAATATAACTCCATGAACACATTATTTTTGTGGCTAATGAAATATAATTGGAGTCAACCAAGAAATAAAGTAAGAATGATGGGCATATCCACGAGTTTTTAACTATGTGATGATTATGGATTTTAATTGGTGGAGAAAGGATTGATTATTAATGCGATTAGAAAAATTGTTGCTTAAGTGGGGAAAGTGAGTCATTGTATGTTAGGAAGCAGAGAACAAAATGTAGTTAGATTCTACATCTTAGATTTACATGGTATTGGTACGGGAAGGTTTGGAAGCTGTAATGATGTTTGATTTTATATGCGCAAATGAATTTTAAAAGTGTCATTAAAATAAAGGAGCCAGCTTCTCTATTCCCTTTCTAGTAAAGCTCATCAAGGGACTGCTTACAGTCATCGACATGAAGCTCTCCCTTCATAATACCACGCCAGACCACTGCAGCCATTCTGTCTCTGTTCCCACCCTCCATAGGAACTGAGGTAGGAACTGAGGACGCAGTGGCCTCTGAAGCTAAATATGGTGCCACTTGTCTTCCTTGACCTGTGCCCTCTGCTTCTTGTCTAGTCACCCTCTTTCGGAAGTTCACTCTTCACTTGGCTTCGGGACCATTGCTCTCTCTTTGGAGTCCCCAGAGCAGATCGATGTGTTCCAGGCTCCTTTGCTGGTTTCTGGCCCTCTTAGATTGCCTAGAGCCACAAATGCTTTTGTGTAGCTGGGTACACTCTACTGAGGATCTCCCTTAGGTGGTCACCTTGCAGTCCATGGTAGGTTGAATGCAGCCTCCATTTTTTTTACCTCAACTTAAGCTTTTTCTCAATCTATACTTGGAAAAAACAAATGCCAACATGTTCCCTTCACTTGAGTGTCTTATTAGATTCTCTACTATAGCAAATATTCCATAAAACCTGTATTGTCCTCGTATCCCCATTCTGACATTCCAAACTCCCAAGGTGTCTTAGTCACTTTTTCATCACTGTGACCAAAATACCTGACTGAAACACATTGAGAGAAGAAAGATTTATTATTTTGGCTCATGGTGCCAGAGAGTCACAGTCCATTCTGATGGGGAGGGTATCACCATGTGGCTCTGTTTCTAAAGCTGAGAGAAAGGAGTGACCATGGTTCAAATGGCAGCACAGAGGAAGCAAGGAACAGGTCAGAATCAAGAGTGGTTATAGCTTTCTAAAGCCCAGCCACAGTGATCTACTTCAGCCAGTAGAGACCCACCTCCTAAAGAGTCCACAGCCGGGGTTGGGGATTTAGTTCAGTGGTAGAGCGCTTGCCTAGCAAGTGCAAGGCCCTGGGTTCGGTCCCCAGCTCCGGGGAAAAAAAAAGAAAAAGAAAAAGAAAGAGTCCACAGCCATTAAAATACTCCTGCAAATGTGGGTCTAGGTGTCAAAACAAGAGCCTTTGGAGGAACATTCCAGATTTAATTGGCAACACATGGCCTTCATTAAGTAGGAGAAATATCAATCTCATGATCTGTTAATATAAACATATAATAAATACTGGGTGGTTTTTTTTTAAATCACAAGTTGGCAAATTATGGTCTAAATTCCAGATCTAAGAGCTTGATTTTATTTTATTTTTTTAATTATACAGAAACAGGGCCATACCTGCTCATTTACTGTTGTGGCTGTTGTACAGAGCTAAGTAGATGCAGCAACCCTGGGATGGTTCCAAAGCTGTAGACTGTGCTTTCTACCTTCTTGCTAATGTCTGATGACCCTAGGCATTGTCACCCCAACATCTGGATTTGGGAATGAAGGAACGGGCAAAGAAGCAGAAAGCATCTTCTTTTCTGGAGCCATCATGATTGGAAACAGTTTTGTTTTAACTGGGATACTTTTGAAAGCAAAAATGGTGCCCGAGACAGGCAGTAAGATATAGTTACAGATGCCGATAATGGATCATTGAGAACTAGATTGGAAGAATAGAAGTGCATCAAGTAAGGTCAGAATTAATAGAATTAAGTAAAAAAAATAATAGAAATCAATACTGGTAAAGCAGCAGTCTTCATCAGTAGCTGGGAGCATTAAGATTTGTTGTAACTTTAGGTACTTTCTGTGGGAAACAGTAAATCAAGCAGTCATTCGCTATTCGACAGTGGACAGAATGCTATTTATTATTCAAGATAATAGCAGGGACAGAAACTCAAGTGCTCCTTGAATCGTACAAGGGACAGAGATGTGAGACAAGAACAAAATGTTCCACTCTAATGAGTGGAAAAGAACATCAGAAGACGGGTAACACGGACATTTGAAATAGTGCAGAATGGTGGACAGGAGGGAACAGCTGTAATTACGTAAAGATCTAAGGAAGTGTCAGGGAGACAGTGCTTGCACGTTTGACTTAGCAATGAGGCAGCTACCAAGGGCTCTAATGAGGACCAAAGAGGATTTCACTTATGTGGAATGAGACCTGGGTAATCAGTGCTTTCCCTTCTCTGAGTTTTTGTGACAAGAGAGAACAGAGTGTGGAGGCAGATATAGGGCTGTCCTTCTAGAGAGCCAGTTCCAAATCACTACATAGTGATTTGCTCTGAAGTAAACTCTTAGACCAGCTTTTCAGATAAAGTCCTTGAGATTTGGAGAATCTTCCATGTTTCTTGGAGAAGGAGGCCATGGCCTGTGGGTTAATCTGACAGCTCAGTTATGAAAGAATGAACAAATATAGGTGATGTCTTTGAGGAGAAAACCATAAGACATTTGGGTACATAGCAATTGAATAAGATGGATCTGACATCATGTTGCTGGGGGATGTCCAAAGGCTGTCCCCAAGAAGACAGAGTCATAGTACTGCTTAATGAAAAATAGTTTTATTAATTACTGGAATTATTAATTAATGGAATCCTATTTCTGCTATCCTTGGTGGGCCTAGCCCTCACTGAATAATACATAGTTTATCTTCTGGTTTTAAACATTTGCCTTTTCAGAGTAGTAATGAAGTTCAGTTGGTAGAATGCATGCCCAACATCAATAATTTCCATGGTTTTGATCTCCAGGGCTTCACAAAGAAAGCATGTTGACACATGTCTATGTAAAGTCAGAAGCTGAAGATTATCCTCATCTGTATGGTGAACTTAAGGTCAACTTGGAATACATAAGATCCTGCCTCAAATCTGTCTTGTAGAATGAGCCTTTCCTGGTTTGGCAGACCTCAGGATATATGAGGAGAGTCCCAGGATGGTACCTTTAAATATATGTTACCTGTCCACATCTTCCCAGTTAGACATGCTGAATTCTCTATAATGTCGATTTGACTTACAGTCCTGTATTGTATGTAATGATGTTTCGGGCAGTGACAGGCCACATGTACATGATAATTGTCTCCTAAGATTACACTGGTTCATGCAGACGTACCCTGTGATGTCTTCACAAGGATAAAATCACTAGCAATGTATGACTCCGAACATGTGACCAGCCCATATTGTCATTCCAGGGAGCTGTTTTATGAAACAAAGAGATATGTTTCCTGTGGACCTCTGAATTCAGACCTAGAGCAAGAGAGAAGGTTTTTAGAAGGATGCTATGCTGGTTGTGGCTGAAAAAGTATGATTTGCTATTCAGGAACTGTGTCTCTTACTTTACCAATTCCATGAACCAAGACAAGGGCAGGTTTGGCTGCTAGAAAGACTTTATTTTCTACTCTGAGGATACACACACACACAAAGCCGCTTACTCCTCTAAGTCATTGCCTCTAAAATATAGAAGCATTCTCTAGGTGAACAGAATAGGTACATGAAATGACCAAACATCTAGATTATGGCATCTGCCTTCCAACTCCAGTTAGCATTCTGGTGCCCAGGGTCAGACCTACGTATCCAAGGTGTGATTGCTGGAGCAAACATACCAGCATGATTACTTGACCCCTAACTGCTTTATATTCTGTGTTGTTGCTGTCCATGTGACCCTCTGTCCTTCTCTGTCATGTTAACTGCTCTTGGACAGCTGACTCTATGAGTCAACCTTGCTCTCATAGGCTAGGGAACTGGAGATAAGCAGGCAAGTATGTTATTAGTACTTATTCCATAAGCCCCCTCCTTCACCTCACCTTACACCAGCTGTGTCCCTTGACTGAAGGTCATAGAAGCTGCCAAACGATCTTTCTCATCACTGTCCTCTCTAGCCTGGAGCCTGTTAAGAATTCTTTCCGAGTGTTCCTGTAAGGTAGAAATTATTTTCTGAAATTCCCGATGAGGAAAACAGGGCTCACATTCTAACTTATTTGCTCAGGGCTATATAATGGAATCAAGGTTCAAATCATCATGGCTTCAGGACTAATGCTCTGTCCACCACTCCAACTGATCTTGGAGATAGATGTCCTTAGCCTCGACCATTTATTGTCCCCACTCATCCAAGATCTATTATCTTGTAACCCAGCTGTTTACTAACTCTGCTGGGGTTTTCATCCCTTGAACTTGTCCAGGGCATGATCAAATTTGATCTTCATTTAAAAAATGGGAGGAACTTATTTTTGCCTCTATTTATTGAAGGGAGAAAAGCCAAGCATGGATCGGGTCTGTTGTTCCCTTCAGAATCACATTGTTGACTAAGGGTAGATATAAAGGTTTGCGCTTATCTATATTTCTGACTACTGGGCTAGGGTCCCTGGTTCCTTAACCTCTTTGTAAATAGACTTGAGATTGGGGGAAGAGACATGGAGAAAAAAAAAGAGAGAAAAAGCAGGCATTGGAGCCTTCTTGGAACACATCCCCAGACCTGTAGGTGTCCTTCTCAAAGGCTCTCTAGAGCTTATTACTCCCTGTGCAGCAAGAGGGGAACCCAGGTTCCTGATGAGCACACAGAGGTCTCTGAAGATTTAATTACTCAAGTGCTTTAGTTGTTCATCACTTTGGTTATGGAACCTCTATCTTCTATTTGAATCTCAACAAATACCTGCAGTTGGCTTGTATGGTGAGTTTTATATTAAATCAGGGTGCCCCAAGAGGCTGGGATAGCTGGGGCTCTTGCTGTAATACCTTGATTGCAAAGGGGAAGAAGCCCCACAACCTTACACTTGGGGAACACCTAGTTCCTCCCTAACTGGCTTTGATGCTATAGAAGTCTTTGCCCCAGCTGCACACCTGCTTCTCTAATGCATTTTGTTGATCTCTCCTGAGAGGGGGTGGTCACCGCAAGGAAGGTGTTTCATTAGGTCTTAATAAGTCTTGTATGTGCAGCCTGGCCCACCTCTCCCCCATGGAGCTGTTTTCTGCATGAGGCAGGGATAGGTGGATGATTCAGACATAATTTGCATTGGCAGCAGGAATATTATTTTTGCATTATAAAGCACAGTGGGTGACCTTATCAAAGCTGGAGGAAGTGAGCAGGCAGCAAGAGAACAGGTGTCCACAGTTACAAGTGACACTTGGAGTCTGGATGCTGGCAGGAGGGATAGTGAGAAGCTACGGAGTCCCTCGGCAACCTTGTGCTAGCCCAGGGGCTGCAGAATGCTCAGCCTTCTCTGTAGAAGCTCAGGAAACAGCCCAAAGTTTTGGGGGAGTGAGGACAGAGAAGAATCTGCCATCTGGCTGGATCAAGGCTGAGAATGAACTGCAAACAGCACGTGGTATCCTTGCCTTGCCGTAGAATACCTGTGGTTAGGCATGAGGTCTTGCTCAGATTGGTGACTTAAAGAATGAGTGAATGGACAAATTTGTGAATGAGTGAGTGTAAATGAAGCACTGGATACATTGGAGGTGTAAGGACAATGCATTTTGGGAAGAAAGGATGTTGAAGTAGGTGTTGGACTATACACTATTGAGGCTGTGTGGACCTACTGCTATAGGAAGGAGCTATGGTAACCCAACTTGATCTGCATAGTTCCAGGCACAGCGCTTCCCCTATCACAGGGAACTACTAAGCTGGGTTCCTGCCAGGCACTTTGTAGGTCCCAAGGAAGATGAAACCATTGATACTTCAGAAATCATTTTCTGGGGACGCTTCCCGGAAGTCATCAAGGCCAGGTAGATAATCCTGGTAGAAAAGCCCTCTTCATTCAAGTGGTAAAGTGGACACTTTGGAAGCAGCAGTAGCTTTGGCCCAGACTCGACTCTGCAGATGAGCTCATCGGAGGTCTCACTTTCCTTATCACGCCCTTGGATTTTACAGACTCCTCCCAGGGACCTATACTCTTTTACCAGAGAAAAGTGGACAATTTAAAAACATCATTATTTTATTATTTCTCTCCCTATCTCTGCCATTTCCCCTACTATTTGTGCCATTACAGCAGCTGCTGAGAAACAAGTAAAATGAAGAATTTATCGTGCATATTGTAATGCCAAGTGTTGGCACTCAGAGCATTAGGCATCCTGCCCTGCTCTCTGGTGAATGCTCGCTCTCACCTGCATGCTCGCCGCCCCGGCCCCAGGGTGTGTATTTGGCACTACTGCTCTAGTTTGAGGATTCAAGATTCATCTTCTTAAATCTTCTTCCTCCTCATCTACTATGATTGGGGCAAACACAAGTGATTGATCTCACTGGCTTCTTGGCTGTGTTTCTAAGATTTTCACATGCAATGCACACTTTTTTTTGGGGGGGAGGGGTCTGGCCGGTGAAAGGATTTTCTTTCTGAGGAAAGAGCAACTCTCTTGGGTCACCCTGTTTTTTCTTTTAAGAACATGGCATACAAAGTCTGGGGAGGTGGCTCAGTCAGTAAAGTCTTTGTCTTGCGAAGGAGAATACTGTGTTTAATCTCCTGAATTTACGTGGATAATCTGAGTGTGACCCTGGCTCTGGGATGGAGTGGGGGTGTGGTATGGGGTGTGGGGTGTGGGGTTTGGGGTGTGGGGTGTGGGTTGGGGGTGTGGGGTGGGGATGATTGAATCCCCGGGACCATGGTCAAGGCAGCTTACTTACTTGGAAAGCTCCAGGCCAGTAAAATACTGTCACTCAATAGATAGATATTGATTAGTAGATAGAAAGACAGAGAGACAGACAGACAGACAAACACACACACACAAGACACACACACACACAAGACACACACACATACATACATACAAACATACATGATATTGATGTCATAAGAAGAATGATACAGGGACACTGGAGGATATTGTACACATGTACAAATGTACTCCACATGCGTATTCACCAATTCAGATATAAACATGTACATGTGTGTGTGCATACACACACACACACACAAACACACACACACACACACACACACACACACACACACACACACACACACACTCTTCTCCAATCCCTCTCCCTCTCGCTCCTCCCACCCCACAGTATCTACCATTAAGCACAGGGATGATTTTAACCTGACCCTGAAGTACCCCTGCCTCCCTTTCTCCCGGGAGCTGCTGTCAGTGGAATGCCTTGTTTCATACAGACTTTAGGGACTGCTCAGTCTTGTCTCACTCTACCCCTTCCCAGATGATACAGATCACACCTGCTTCAGCCTGTATATTTTCCAACTTTGGATTTATGCCACCATCTGTGGTCACCTTTGCCAAGTTTTTGCAGAAATGACAACTTGAGATGCTACCATCAGCCACGATTACCTACGTTACTCTCCTCAAACCTCTAGACTTGCTATTTTTAAAAGAAGTCATTTTTTTGAGATTTCTTTTGACAGGCTTCTGCTTTGTAATTGCTGCCCAGAAGAGGCTGTGGTTGGGGTGGTCAGAGCATAGGGTCTGTGGAACAAAGTCCCCCAGGATGCTGCAGAACCATACTTATCCTGAGACTGTACCATCCACAAAGGCACCGTGTCAAGTGTGATGCACACTGTGTAATTGCTTATTTACATCCTGCCTGGGATCGCCTATCACGAAATAGACATGCCTATAGTTTATTTTCCAGAACTCGTTAGGGAACCAAAGTTTATCACACTCTGGAAGAATAATGGCATTTAAAAAAACCTGGAAGTTTCTTTGACTGGAAACTACTATGCAGGTAGAGTCCTTGAAATCCAGGCAGAATCATAATAGCCTGTCCACTATCACATGAGGCCCAATTAGGTGGGCTTTCCTGACCCCAGCTTATAGAACTGAGCTGCTCAGCTGCCGTAAAGGTACTCACATGGGTTCTTTTTATTTTCACATGCATTCTCACATTCGGGGATTGTCCTTGGTACAGGCTTCTTAACAAACCACTTCCAACTAAGCAAGGAAGGAACCCAGGAATCCTGATGCCTGCCTTTCATCACACCAGGCTGCTTTTGGAGAATGTGGGACATCATTGATTCTGAGGTTCTTTCTAACAATGGCTCTTTATGGAATAGTGATGTGTGCCAAATCTTAAGAGTTGTGGAATTAAATAAATAATAATACGATGATTAGAGTGGGTTTGGGAATTGGAGAATAAGGAGAGTGAATCATGCTGAGGACCTCTGACCACTTACAACACAGAAGATGGACTCATTCAGGCCAAACTATAGTGTTTATAATTTTCCCTATTCTCATTCATAAGTATTTAATTGTTCAGAACTTGTCATTAGGCAAGATATCTACATATATGTTATTATTTCTTATACCATGCTACAGATTTGTGAATTAGATCCAGGAATACATCTTACAGCAAATGAGAAATCCAAAGACAGTGGACAGAGACAATTGTCTTTTACCAAGTTCAATGCTAAATTCATTTGGCTGTGATGTCTGGCCTAAACAGAAGTTGAGCTATGTGCATTCCTTTCTTGCCTCAAATTGTAGAGAGTTTTGTGGGAAAATATGTATGTATTTGAATTTAGAATGTCTCAGATTCTATAATATGGTACAAGTATCTTTTTAATCTGTCTATAAACTAGAACTGGTTCAAATTCTGAAACGCCATTTGCCACTTGTCCCAAAAGCTTTTGATTAGAAATGATGGTGTGGACTAGAATGTAAGACTAGAATGTCTTACAGCTTCATGGGAAGTTCAGTGACGTGCTTCAGGACACTCAGCTCATGAATGGCACAGATAACTCTAGATGCACATATATTTTGAAGGGTTTTGATTCATTCATTCCTGGTAGCAGAATGTCTGACCTGTCATGTTATTTATTAAGAGGCAGGTGACAAGCCTGAAGAAGTTAAGATGAGATGTCTACTTTGTGCTTAGGGTCCCACCTTGGAAGAGCAGTCTGAGGAGGAGGATAGACTTTCCGTCCATAGGGGTACTAATGCGAATATCAAGAGTCATCCTCAACTGCTTTCTTCATTCAGTCCCCAGTCTTGGCAGGTTCTCCCTATTCCTCTTCTCACTTCTGTCACTGGTATTTCTTCATCATCATTACCACCACCACCACTACCAGCAGCAGCAGCAGCAGCAGCAGCACCACCACCACCACCACCACCACCATCACCAGCACCACCACCACCACCATCACCACCACCACCACCACCATCTCTCCTGGATATCACTTCAAACTTTCTCTGGTTGGTCTCTCCACTTCTGTCTGCACATAGCAAGTGGAAAGATCTTAAAACCAACTTCCGACGGTGCTGTTGACATTTGAATATGAAATGTTCTCCATAGGCTCGTGCATTTGAACACTCCGTCTCCAGCAGGTGGTGCTGTTTGGGGAGGTTGTGGACCCATCAGGAGATGGATGCTTGCTAGCGGTGGTTGGTCTTGAGATTCTGTTGCCCTGATTCGCTTCCATTTTCTCTCTTCTTCCTCTTTGTGGGTGCAGTGTGACTATCAGTCACCTGCTCCTGCTGTCATGCTTTTCTGCTAGAATGGATTCTACTCCTGGAACCACAAGGAAAAGTAAACCCTATTTCCCTTAAGTTAATTTTTGTCAGGTATTGTGTCACCACCCCCCTCCAATCCAAGAAAAGTAAATAAGGTGAATGCCTAATAATTTTCATTTCTTTTAAGTTCTTTGCTAATCCTCAACATACTATAGAGTTCTGCATCAATTGTGGGTTGAGTCCCTGCCACCAAAGAGTCAAACTCATCCTAAAGATGGAAGGAGTTCTTCATGCTGTAATGTATATATTTAATGTATATATTGTGCTTGGCTCTACTCTACGAATTTTGCACATATAGCCAATTGAGGATTTTTTTTTCTTCCTTTTGCCTAGACAACCCTAGGCCCATCTCATTCTTTAGCTCAAATGCCCCCTCTTTGGGCTTCCTCTGTCAAATGATGTTGCAGTCATTTATTTTTATTGAACAAACCACAAATTTCAGTTATGTATTTATTGGTATAGTAATTGAAGGAGCCCTATTACTTGCTCTTAACTCTTACTAAATCATTTTCCTAACTCTCATATTCCTAAGCCTCACACAATTCCTGACGTTCCCTAGGCATTAAATGATCATTGGAAGAATTCCTAGCTAGGGAACGAATATATAAAAGGCTAGACTTTGTGGCATCATATAACTTGTTTATTGAGTGTGATTTGTATGTAACAAAGCTGAGACCACAATCTAGCACTATTTCTCTCAAGACCCATGGGCTCTCAGCTTACTCTAGCTGGTGGGATCCTTGGGGTTTCCCTGGCACCAAGATTAGTCTC
Organism: Rattus rattus; assembly: GCF_011064425.1. Taxonomy (NCBI): domain Eukaryota; kingdom Metazoa; phylum Chordata; class Mammalia; order Rodentia; family Muridae; genus Rattus; species Rattus rattus. The sequence goes on along the minus strand of NC_046158.1, from coordinate 141,559,093 downwards.
TTGTCTCCCAGAAGAAATGAATGCCTTATTCTCCAGAAACACATGAGCTTCTCTGTCCTGGCCACTTACATGGATGGGGACAAAGAGGTTGCACTGTGGCCCCTCCTCACTCTTTCCTGTCCTTGCCTTTCACCCATTACAGACCGAGTGGGAGGATTTACTTGGTTTATCAACAAAGTGCCAATATGAAGAGGCTTTGGCAACAAAATATCTGTCGAGAATTGGGAGGAAAAGTAACTCTTGTGCATTCCTGGTGGGGAGCATAAATTGGGAAAACCCTATGGATTTTTTTCTAATGGTAGAATTCTCACCTGACTCTGCCTCTCTAGATCTCAGTATCCCAAGACAGCCCAAGCCTGTATGGATGTAGTTGTCTCTGCTATGCCTGATCATTGCTGTAGACATCATAATGACCAAGATAAGGAAAGAGCCCATCAGCATAGGAATAAAGGGAGTGAGGTATCTGTACACAACAGTTTTACTCGGCTATGAAGAAGAATCAAAGCAAGCCTTTGCACATAATTTTAAAAACCTTCAGAAAGTTTTTTTTCAAGTATAAGATACTTGTGCCATTCCGGGAGAAAAGTCACCCAGGTAGGCAGTGACACTGCTGAGTTCTGAACTGAATGTGAGTCTTCAAGGTGACATCCCAGAGGCAGGAGATGTGAGAAGCAGCTCTCAACCTCTCAGTGTTGAATGTGAAGGTGAAAAGAGAGAGTTCCATGGTCTATTAGGCTCATAAACCCATAACGTCATACCTAGTTTTGGTCAGGTATTGTGATAGGCTTCAGTTTATATGTGGTCCCTACACCATATCTCTGGGTGTCTAAATAGTGAGATGACCTTAGTTGTAAGTGTTATGAAGAAAGCAAGTGCTTACCAAAGCAAACCTGCTAGATGCAGGTGTGGGTGTTAGAGGCTAGACTGTTGACTAAACCACTATAAGCTTATGTATCTCAGAGTAAGGTGGGGTGAATCACTTACTTTAAGGGCTAGAGACACTGAGAGTCAACGAGGTTCTGGGCATACTCAGATGGGCTCCCAAGGGTCCTTTGAATGCGGTGTTTCCAGCTATCACAAAAAGAAAATAGGAAGTGAGTCTTGGCTTTATCCCTACCATCTGTACCACTATAAACAATCGCATACTGACAGTGGGTCTTGGCCTTCTATTATGGCATGGGCAGAGAGAGAGAGAGAGAGAGAGAGAGAGAGAGAGAGAGAGAGAGAGAGAGAGAGAGAGAGAGCGAGCGCTGGCGCCCATTTATCCTAAGAAGTGCCTGTCCGAGGGGAAAATGAATATCACTGTCATTCAATCTGGCCTCTGCCTCCCTAGGTTCAAATGCCAAGTTTCCTAGTCTTCACCAACTAACATTGGACAGATTGCCTGGGCTTTCTGTGCTGCGACTTCTTTATGCTTTAATATACAGATGGCAATAGTTAATTCTTAATTTCTGAGGATTAAATGAAATTGTGAACATAAAATGCTTGGCAGCGGGCCACAGATGCAGCAAGTGTCTAATAAACATTAGCTGTTGTCATCTAATTATTTGCTAATCGTTCTAGATATAAAGGAGGCTTTATTGTCCTCATTTTTATGGGTGAGAAATCTGCCAAAAGGTATTGAAATTAGTGTCAGGAAGTAACTGGCTGACCAGGGAATCCAACCTAGGACCATTTTGTTCTAAGGCTCACCTTTTCCTCTTGTGTGTCACTCAGTTTCTGATCCACAGCCCTGAAAACCAGGGCTTGACTGTGCCCAGATCTCGGCATGGCCTTGAGCTCCTCTTACAATGCAGTCTTTCCTTTCCATATTCTGTTTCACTATGCATTGCCAGTTATGGAAGATGTCAGAAGGATCAGCTTCTAACATGGGAGAGCTTTGTGTGAAATAGAAGCAGTCACGGTGCTTTTTATTTAAGAGCTGACATGCACAAGTCATGCATAGGCCCTGATGTCTCAGCAGCTCTTTGTGTTGTGTGGGGAGCCTGTATTGGGGTAATATATAAAACTGCCTGTAGACCATGCCACAATGGAACTAGGCCTGGCCACAGGAGGTATCCACAGAAGCAGCCCCTGGCCTCTGGATGCAGGTAGCAGTAACAGAAGGTATCTATCTGTTTCTGACAGGGGCTATGGTGAGAGGCCTCTATGGTAGATTCAGTTTCTTGGACCAAAATTCTAGAGGTAGAAGAAGATGGCTGAACGTAAGCCATCATTTTAGAACTGGGAAGATGAAGCTTATAGAACAAATGGTAGGGTGGGTGCTGTCCCAGGCCCTTGTTTTGCACGGGAGACTGTAAGAGCCAATTTTGCAATGTGTAGTCTTAGGGACAATTTTGCTCTGTGTTTCCATCCCCCTTTCCAGATGCAGCTCTCGTCCTTAAGAAAACACGGCTTTTCCTGTGGTTTACTTCATGCTAGGTTTGTTGTGACTGAGGCAGGTGTGTGTGTGTGTGTGTGTGTGTGTGTGTGTGTGTGTGTGTGTGTGTGTGTGTGTTTAAGTACACTTGTGTGATTATGCACAGGTGTGAGCATACATGTGTAGGCCACAGAACAAACTCAGCTTCAACCTTATTGAAAAGGCCATCAAGGTTGTCTGCTTGTTGGCTTTTGTTTTAAGATAGGGTCTCTCATTGACATAGAACTTGCTGATTTGGGTATGCTAGCTGGCCATCAAGACCCAAAGGACCCATTCATGTGTCTTGAACCTTACCATCTTTGGTATTATAGGAGCTTGTCACTATACCCAGCTTCTTTTTCCCCCTTTTCTTCTTCTCCCTTCCCCTCCCCCGTGCGCTTTCTATTTTACCTCCTCCCCTACCTTTCTTTCCTCATGGGTTCTGTAGAGTGAACTTATTCTCTCATACTTGCAAGGCAAGCTGCTTACTGACTGAGCAGTGCCCTAGCCCAACTATTTCTTTGAGACCTGTGGTAAAGATAAGACAAGGTAGGAGAAAAGCAGAGTACTCACTTCAGGGAGCCAAGGAGCAGAGAGAAGGGGCTGGGGACACACCCCTAGTGACAAACTTCTTCTACCTGCTCCTCACCTCTGAAAGACTACAGTGCCTCCTATGACACAGGCCAGTTATGAGCCCGTCGATAGCCTAATAAGCTGGTTAGTTCAGAGCCCTTGTGGCCCAGTCCCTCCCCCAAATCTTATCAACTGGCAAGAAAATCTTCAACACACAAACCTATTAGAAGACACTTTATATCCACAATGTGCCTGATTAAGAAGAGGGGGTGTGATGGTTTGAGTAGCAATGGCCCCCATAGACTCATGTATTTGAATGCTTGGCCTACAGAGAGTGGCACTATTAGGAGGAGTGGCCTTGTTGGAGTAGATGTGGCTTTGTTGAAGGATGCATGTCACTGTAGGGGCAGGCTTTGAGGTCTCAGATGCTCAAGCTATTCCCAGTGTGGAACACAGTTGCTTCTGCTACCTGTGAGTCAAGATGTAGAACTCTCCTTCTCCAGTACTCTGTCTACTGTCCTTCAAGCCACCATGCTTACTGCCATGATGATAATAGACTAAACCTTAGAAACTACAAGCTAACTCCAACTAAATGTTGCCTTTATAAGAGTTGCTATGGTCATGTTGTCTCTTCACAGCATGGAAACCATAGCTAAGGCAGGGAGAAAGATTTTTCTACTCTGTATCACATATTATGTCTTATTGCTCTTATTTTTCTGCATTTCTCAAATTCCCTCCCTCTCTCCCCCCTCCTTCCCTCTCTCTCTGTATTCCTTTGTCCTGTCTCCCTTCTTCTCTCCCTTCTTCCTTTCTTCCCTCTCTATTCGTTTCCATTTTCAGGTCAGTCCCCTCAAATTTATCTTCTAAGATATCTATTGTATTTTTCTTATGCTCTCCCATTTTTGACATGAGAGAGTTCTCTTGGTTGTCTAGATGCCCCTTTCTTATGTGTTTTTAGCATCCTTGTGCTCATCCTTGCCTCTTCCTTTCATGATAAAGGATTGTGGGAAAGGGAATAAAATTTGAAATATAAATAAAAAATATCCAATTAAAAAATAAATTGAATAAACAAATAAAAGAATTGCTGGATCCTTGGTATCTCCGTCTATTCCTACTTAACGAGGGGCTTAGCATGTGGACGGTTTGGGCTGAGGGGAGAAGCTCATTGACTGCACAGAGATGATGAAGACTTCCCTGAGGCCTTCATGGTATTTGTACTTGAGATCTATTCTCTTGCTTGGACTCAGTGTTTAATGAGATTCACCTGCTGTTCTACTAAGGGCATAGGGAGACATATTAGGAGGCTTGTTCCCTCCCAGGGCTGTCAGAGCACAAGCTACTTTTGGCACAATGTGTCGTTTCCAGTGGGTCACCAACTCTGGCTTTGCATGGTACCAGGGTACTGCCCACAGCAAGTCAGGCAGTCATCCACCCCAGATCCCCTCTGTTATATCTGCTTCTGTGGCTAGCTCTTCACTCTCACCTAGGAAGAGAGGACGAAAGACAGGATTGTGTTCTGGCTGCCTGGCAGAGGAAATTGGTTGGGGAGAGTCCTAACACTTTAAGAGGCTTTCGCATGGTTCTCTTTCCAGGCATCGGAATTGGGTGTCTCCGATTTCTAGTTCTTTCTAAAGTTCTGTTGAGTTGGCTCAAGCCTTCTGCTCCTCACCTCAGTGTCGGGTCTCACCACCCTGCCTGACCAGCTACTGTTTTTCTTCACCCCAAAATGATGGCATCTCTTTGTTTCTTTGTTTCGGCTGCTTGCTGTCTGCCTCCCATGCACATGTAAGCCTATGTTTTTGCAACTCCTACACCATCCTTTTAGTGAGAACTGAGGAGAGAAAATGGAGCTTAATGTGTGTGATTAATCTATTATAGTTAATTGGAACTGATCTCAACCTTTTTTCCATCAACCTTGATATAACTGTTTCTATGCATCATCTTTTACATTTGTGTACCTTACTTATCTTTGATATATATATATATATATATATATATATATATATACATACATATTAAAACTGAGAAAACTCTAACAGTTAGGGTTTCATTTCTCTCTCCTTTGGATTCTACTCATGTATTCCATCATGTGGTATTTTTAGTGACTGAACATTTTCATCTTTATATTACACTACATTGCTACACTATAAATTACTGAATCACATTTTTACCCCAGGGAATCCAAAGTAATTCTTGTCTTATAGTATTATAAATAATTTTGTTTTGAGACGTTCCATGCAAATCTTTGTTAGTGTTTTCAGCTCGTCTTCTAAGTTGGGACTGTCCATTTTGCAATGTGAGTATTTTGACAGAATTTGACTCATACTGTGATAAGGAACATGATGGATGTCAAATTATCTCTCAATAAATACTTCTGTCAATGTGTAATCCAAACATCCAGAGACTACTCATGAAACGTTTGCCAACATTTGGAATTATCCCTGTTGTAAAATCTACTAATTTGATAAGAGGAAATGGTACCACATACTGACTTGAATTTTCAGTTTACTCATGCAGATGAACAAAAGCACAGTGTATTTGTATGTATGTGCATGTGTACATGAGTGTGTGTACATGTGCGCATGAGTGTATGCATGTGTCCATGTGCGCATGTGCTTGTGATGCACGTATGCACATGCCTGTGTGCATACCTGTTTGTATATGTGTACATATGTGTTCCTGTGCATGTGTGCATCTGTATGTGCATACGTGTGTTCATGTGCATGTGCGTGTGCGTGTGCTTGTGTGTGTGTGTGTGTGTGTGTGTGTGTGTGTGTGATAGGGTGGTCAGTGTACATGTCACAGTAGATGTGTGGGGGACAGAAGACAACTTCAAGTACTGGTACTCATCTTGTAGCTTGTTTGTACAGATGTTCATACTTCGAATGCCAGTGTAGCTGCTCTGCGAGCTTCCACTGTTTTCCTCATCACTGTTTTCTATCACGACACTGGAATAAAGCGCTGTGCTCCTAGGCCCAGCTTCATACTAACTCTGACACTCTGGATTCTGTTCTTCACAAATGTGTGACCAGTGGTTACTGTCCTGAGCCATCTCTCCAGCTCTCCTGTGAGTGTATTTTATGAATGTCCTCTAACAGAAGTTCCTGAATACTTTATACCTTCCATCATGTTTACAAGTTCTTCCTGGAAGGAAATCATACTCTACCTGCTAATTATTGTAAAGTCTATTTTCCTAGTTTTTATTTGCTTTCAGAATTTTTGATGTCTCTGATGAATAATTTTAACTTTAATGTTGTCCATAATAAAAGTACTTTGGATTTTTCTTTTGCTTCTCAGCTTCAAAATTTATTTCTGTATCCCTTACAGGGTAAATATCTTCATAGGTTATTTTCTCCATTAAATAATTTTTTAAATTCTTCTTTATGTTCAGCTCTTTATTCTTTGTATTTGCATGCTGGCTGATAAGCTAATTAATATTTGGTCCTCAATTCAGTGTTTTTGAAATGATTACACAAGGATAATTCTAGCCCCGTGTTCCTCTGGTATCTTGAAGTGGGCTCCTTCTCATCAAACCCTCTTCCTCCTAGGCTGTTCTTGGCGTCATTACTTTCTCTGTTCTTATCTTAGCAGAGAATTCTTTGAATAACTGTAACTTTACAGGGCATTTGATGCTTGAAAGGATGTTCCTTTCTCCTTATGCTTCACTGGTACAGAAATATAGTTCTCGCCCTCTCCTTTCAGGTGACCTTTAGAATTACCTGAAAAGTTAGAGAAAATCCTTTGGTCACATGACAAGCACTGTAGAGATTATTGTTATGTGTGTGAGAATTTCCATCTGGTGTAGTGGATTCTTCAGATTCAGGGGTCATTATAGGGACAGTTATCTTTACTTATCTAATGTTCTTCTTATTCCCCTTAGTACTTTTAGGGGTCTTTTTGTCTGGTCCTCACCCATCTCCTTTAAAGCTGGTTGCTATGTATTTGCTGCTATCGTGATTTAATTTATTTCCTGTTAAGGTTTGCAAGTGGCTACTGCTGCTCCATGAGAAAGCTCTTGTGTTTGCCTGTTTATTTTTAAAGCTCTTATCTTATTGGACTCTGTCTATAGCTCTTGAGGTCTTTGGGTGTGAGGACTGGGATTTCTCAGTATTCAGAATCCAGTGGTCCAAACACAGAATGTAATTTTGTCGCCTGCATTTTTTATTACATTTCTTCCTCATCTCTTTCTTGCCTCCCACCCTTTTTAATTCCATTGCTTAGAATTGTAAATCAATGTAAATGATATTGGTGTAACCTTGTTGCAGTCTAGAATTTAATGGAAATGCATGACTTCCGTGTCTGACTCCTGTGTGTGATATTGTCCTTTGGTTTCATATAAACACAGTGATATTCCAAGGGTGTTGTTTTCTCATTCTAGAATGCTGATTTCTTGAAAGCTAAGAATATGGAAATATTTTTTTCCCAAAGCCTCTTTTGCAGCAATAGGTTGGACATTGTTTCTCTTACTGCGTTCCTGCTAAAATTGTCCCACATGGAAATTCATATCAACTTTGCAAACAGTCTTCACATTCCTGGAATAAGTATGATGACCACCCATGTATTTCTTTTTCATTCTGTGATACATTAACTTTAATTCAGGGATCGTTGTTTGTGTACAAATCCATAAGTCGGTTTGTTCCATAGTTTTACATTTAATTTCATATAAAATTGCCAAATGTGTTAAAGGGGGAAATATGAAAAAGAGGAAACAAGTGTGGACACGAAGCAGCATGGATAGGCATGTGTGGAAAGGCCACCATACGCTCTTCAGCTTCTCTGCTCCAATCCCACTCTCATAGGCCATCCATTTCTATTTCTGTTTGTTCTGAGGGCTGTCTCTGCATGTGTAAATAATTTGCTTAAAGTGCTTTTCTTGACTTGTTGACTCAAAGCGTCTTTGGCCTTCTGGGAAGAGAGAAGGGATTTGCTCTTTTCAGTCACTCTCTGCCTCCCGTTATATTGAGGTTTCACATTTTCTGCCTCAGCCTGGCAATCTTTTCTTTCACATTCAGATGGTATTTTTAACCTGGTCTAGGAACCAGTGTATTCTGAGCCTGCGAGGAAGCCAATGGTGGCCTCCTCTGCTCTCCTCCTTCCTTTCTGTTGCTCATTTAACTCTTTTGTGCTCAACGTTTGCAATTTCTAGACTTTTCCTTGTAGTTTTTCTTGTCAGTCATGACTGATTAGTCTCAGGATTCTGAAAATTGAGTATTCGTAAGTACCTCTAACATCATGATTACTGTGTAGATGCTCTCCGGTGTGCTAGGACTCTGACTCGCCTTCTTCTGGGTTCAAATGTATTTTTCCTACTTCTCAAGGGAGCCTGCTCCTCCCTGTGGGTTCATTGGCTGCTCTTTTGTCCGCGGCCTACAATTTCCTTTTATAATACTCTCTGAACTATCACTAATCATCTTTGATACCCAGCCCACTCATGTCTTTATCCCATGGAATCAGACTTACCTCTAGCCTTTTCTTATCACCCCAAAGCTAACTGTCTTACTAATTAATCACTGCAAGACACTCTTCGTGTTGCCATTTGACACATTTTTTTTCCACATGTTAGCTTCACTGACTTGAGACCAACAAGAAAAGTGTTTTTGGTTTTGCTTTTCTTTGCATGTGTTTCCTGTCACCTTAAGCCCAGAAGGATTTCTGCTTTCAGATACTTGTTTAGAGGCTTGAAAAACACTCTAGTATTAGTTTTGTTTCTACCTCCTAGGCTGGCCTTGAGCTCATAATCTTCCTGCCTCAATGTCCCCAAGTAGTGGGATCTAGGCATGCACCCCAGGGTCTCTATGGAGTACACCTTAGTACTAAAGTGAGAGAAGGCCAGTAAATAGATATTTCAGTTAAAAATTGTCAAATAATTTCCTGAGAAAGTTTACGTGGGAAGTAAAATTTTTAATGCTATATAGCTCCAAATCTCTGAGTCATATTTGATAATTTGAGGGGTATATAAAATTTTTATGAATTTTTTAACCTAGCGTGAAGAATGGGTTTTATAGCCCCCTGACCCCTTTTTGAACCAAGTTCTCTTGTAGCTTAGGTGGCTTTTAGGGTTGCTACGTTGTCAAGGATGATACTGAACTCCTGGTTCTTCTGCATCTGTATCCCAAGTGTTGAGGTGCCAGTTATGACATGTTGATGCTTACATGTTTAGGTGGATGGATATTTGCTCCTCTGGGATCCCTGCACATGCCAGCCCCTCACACCTACACTTCTCATTCTCCTTTCTTCCAACTGGTTCCTCATATGCCTTTATGTCACAGGTAGATTGATGGAGCAACAGATATCTTGTATATATGAGAAAACCTGCAAGATTCTATCTTACACTTTTCCCATTACCCTTGGTCTTTTCCCTCGTCCCTTTGTTCCCTTCCTCCCTCTCACAGTCACTAGATGTTTACTTTCATATCCACCAGCACACGCTCCCCGTGTGAAGGTCAGAGGGCATCTTGTAGGAGTTGGTTCTTCCCTTCCATCATGTGAGTTCTGTGGACCAAGCTCAGGCTTAGCAACAAGTGCCTTTGTCTAGTGTACTCTCCTTAGCTCTTCTTCTCTCTTAATCTTTTGAGGCAGGACTTTATCAAGCCCAGAGCTAGCCTATATGACCAAATTTCTATGGCGATATTCTTTCTGGATATCCAACATCAGCTCTTTTTCCTGATGAGCAGGATTTTGAAACACTGTCACAGTCTTAAAACTCTATTATCTTTAAGTCATCTCTTGATGGACATCTACACTGGTTCTACATATTGACCATTGTAAATATTATAGTAATACATGTTGATATGAGAGTATCCATGCAACACGCTTACTTGAATGCCTTCAGCTTTATAACAAAGAGTGTACCACATAGATAGATAGTTTTATCACATAGTAGTCCTGTTTACAGATTTTAGCAGACCAATTGTCACAGTGGTTAAACTGTGCATCCATCGACCACACTGTGTGAGGACTCTGATTTCTTTATACACTCCCTAGATTTTTGTTCTTTTCATAATGACAACTGTTCTGACTAGGGTACAGTGAGAATTCAATGAAGTTTTAATTTGCATTTTTCTGGTGGAAAAGTGTATTAAACAAACCTTCATATGTTTATGGGCTTATTGTCTTCAGTCTTTAAGAACTATCTAGTTCATTTGCCTGTTTATTGATTGGATAATACATGTGTGATTTTGTGTGTATGTATATCTTAGTGCTTAATATTTCCAGCAGTTCTTTATGGTATCTAGATAGTAATTCTCCAACAGATGTATATTGGCAAAGATTTTCTCCTGTGCTGTAGGCCCTTTCTCCACGCTCATTCTTTCTTTTGCTGTGCAGAAGCCTTTAAATCTCACACAATTCAGTTTTTCAGTTCTTGGAATTATTTCTTAAGTTACTGAGCCCCTGCCTCAGCCTATATCTTGAAGTACTTTCCCCACAATTTCTCTTCCCATGTTTCAGAGTTTCAGGTCTTAAATTAGGTTGATCAATTTTGAATAGGTCCTTTCCAAGATTGATTATATATATATATATATATATATATTTTTTTTTTCTGGTATCATCTGTTGTTGAAAAGGTCCTTTTTCTCATGTGCATGTGGATGCACAAGCGTGTGCATGTATGAGTGTGTGTGTGTGTGTGTGTGTGCGTGTGTGTGTGTGTGTGTGTTGCATTGATCTGCATTTGTTTTTTACTTTTTAACCTGTACCATGCTGCTTTCTGTCACTATGGTGCTGTAGCACAGTTTGAGATCCGGTGCTAAGCACTGTTCTTTCTGCTCAGGATTGCTTGACTTTCAGGGTCTTTGTGCCTCCATATGTAATATAAACTGTTTTTTTCTAGCACTATGAGAAACTTCCAGAATTTTGATCGAGTTTGCATTGAATTTGTAAGATTACTTTTGCTAGCATAGTGATATTCACAATATTAATTGTGCTGATCCATGAGTCTGAAGGCTTCATTCCATGTTCCAGTGTCTTTAGTTTTAACATTTTTTATTATAAAAATCTTTCACCCCCTTGATTAATTTTATTATACAATATATTTCAATGCTATTGTAAATGGACTCCCCTTAAGTTCTTTATTAATGTTGTTATTTTAATGTTGGTTTTGGATCTGGCTATGTCGCCTATGTTTATCAAATATTAGAATTTTCTTGTAGAGCTTTTAAGATCTTAGAAGTATGGAATTATGTAGTCTATAAACAGAGATACTTTGACTTCATCTCTTAATTGAATTATTGTTATTTCATTATCTGTCTTTACTTCTGTGGTTAAGACGGGAAACTCCTTGAAAAGGACTAGCAAGTGTGGAAGCCTTGTCTCATCCCTGATTTTAGGACTCTTTCCTAATGTAGTATAATACTGGCTGCCCATGTGTTGTATGTGGTCCTCATGGCATTGGACCTGTTTACTCTTCCTTCTCACTTTCCAGACTTTTACCAGGAATGGATGTTGAACTTTGTAAGAATTTTTTTCTCTATCTGTTGAGGTGACATATATATGCCTTCTGTCTTTGAGTCTAGTTATAGGCTGTGTTTCACTTATTTATTGCATTTATGGAACAATCTTTATATCCCTGCAATGAGACCAACTTGATCTTGGTGTATGATCATAATATGCCCATGAATTAGTTTCCTAAGATTTTAAAATTATATATTTTATATAATACATTCCAACTGCAACCTTTCCTTCTTTCCTTCCTCCCAGCACCCCTTAACTCCTCTGTTTCCCTTCAGAAAAGAGCAGGCCTCCCAGTGATATCAACTGAACTCAGCATAACAAGATGCAGTACGGATAGATATTCCCTCATATCAAGGCTGGACTGGGCAATTTTTGATGAGACAAGAGGTCCCAGGAGACTTTTACTCAGCTGTTAGAAAATAACAGACATCATGACATTTGCAGGAAAATGGATAGAACTATAAAACGTTATCCCAAGTGAGGCAACCCAGACTTAGGAAGGTAATATGGTATTGTTTCTAAGTATTTTATTGTGAGTTTTGTGTCTATATTCATCAAAGAAATAGGTCCATAGGTTTCTTTTGTGGTTGTTGTTGTTGTTGTTGTTGTTGTTGTATCCTTGCTGGGTATTAGTATCAGAGTAATATTGGCTTCCTAGAATGTATCTGTTAGTGCTTTACCTTTTTCTAATTTATGGAATAAAGCAATTTGAGGAGCATTGGTGGTAGCTTCTTTAAAGGTTTGAGAAGATTTTGGCAGTCAATATTACTACTTTAATCCAATTTCTTATTATTGATCTGCTTCACACACACACACACATTTGAATTAAGTTTGGTAGGTTTTGTCTAGGAATTTATTAATTTCTTTTGGATTTTAAAGTTTAAACTGTAAGTTTTCAAAGAATTCCATAATGATACTTGAATTTTATCAGGATATTTTGCAACATCTCTTTTTAAATCCTTAATTTTATGTATTTGAGCATCCCCTCTCTCTTTGGCTTAGTTTGGCTAATGGTGTGTCAATCTTACTTAATTTCTCAAAGAGCCAAGCCTTTGCTTCATTGACTCTGTGTTTTTCTTTCAGTCTGCACTTCATTAATTTCTGCTCTGATCGTTATTACTTCTTTCTCCCCACTGCTTTGGGCTTCCTCTTGTTTTTGTTTTTCTGAGACCTTGAGGTCCATAATTAAGTTATTTATTTGAACTCTCCGTGATTGCTTTCATAGGGGCCTGTAGAGCTATTAACATCCCTCTTACAGCTCCCTTTGCTGGTTCTTCAGAAGCTCTGCTCGGTGATGTTCCCATTTTCCCATGGTTTTGGAATGTTTTAAGTTTCTTCTTTAATTTCCTCACTGGTATCCAGTCAAGAGTATACTAATCAGCTGCTCACCCTTTCCTGCTTTCTTTTGCTATTGCTTTGTCGTTTTATTCCCTTGTGATTGAATAAGATATGAGAAATTACTTTGATTCCTTTGTTATTATTCGGAGTTGCTTTATTCCTTAGAACGTGATACATTTTAGAGAAAGTTTCATGGGCTGCTGAGAAGAATGCACATTCTTCAGATGCTGGGTTGAATGATCTGTAGATGCCTGTTAAGCCCCTTTTGAACTGTGCTGCTGTTTAACTTTGATATTTCTTTGTCATTTTTATTTATCTTTTTACTAGTTGACTCACCTACTGATTAGAGTATGATCCTGAAGCCACTCTAAATTATCGTATCAGGATCCCCATTTGTCTCTACATGAAAACTAGTGTTTGGTTTATGGAATTGGGATCCCCAGTATTCAGCACACATTTATTTGCAACTGCTAGATATCTTACTGACACATCATTCTCAATGTGCAGTGTCCTTTTGAGTGTAACTAACTTTTGAGTCACTTTGGTCTGATGCCTCCTTCTTCAGATATCAGAACAGCCACATGAGGTTAGGTTGGATTTTCATGTGTTTATACGTGGTCTTCTGTCCTTCCACCCTCATTTTGTGTGATCTTTGTCAGTGATGGATGTTTCTCAGAGACAACAGGTATTTGGGTCTTATTGTTTTATCCAATCAGCTGGTCTCCATCTTTTACTTGGAGAGTTAAGAACATCTGTGTTTAGGAGTTGTTATTGACAGAGTTTTGGTCAGTCTTGCTTTTTTTTTTGTTGGCTGTATTTCTAGCTGGTTAGATATGATTTGTTCTTTTACTTCTCTATTCATATTATAAATATTTATAGTTTACTATTCTGGGCATGATGACTTTTTCCTATTTTTCATTTATTCATCCATTATCATGAAATGTTGTAGTGGGTTGGTCTGATGCTTCTTGTATTACAATGCTAAATACTAGTTAATTTAAATGTTGTCCCATTGCCCCCCACTCAAAGTGATATGATGTGAACTTTCTGCCTAATTTAACTGGTCAATAAACAGCTAAAACCTGTGATTGGGTAGTGGATGGAAAAAGGTGGGACTCGGTGGGACTGGTGGTTCAAGTGAGAGGGTTGCAGGTAGAGAGAGGGAGAGGAAGACTGAGGACCAGAAAGTTGAGATGGACCAGAATCACATGAATCACAGAATCAGGAGAAACATTGAGTAACCAAAAGGACTTCATAGCTGTGGAATAAGTTAGTATAGCCCTAGATTTGCCTGATCTAGGCTTATGGTTTATAAATAAAATACCTAGATTGTGTGTGCTTTATATGTGCTTGTTAAGATTATAAAATATTTCTATAAAGTGTACTTTCTTAAACTCTTATGACAGAGGATTTCTTCTTTTTCCATGTTTAGGGTTTCTTCAAATATCTTCTGTCTTGCTACCTTGTTGGCTACACATTTCTTGACTTTCTATTTATCTCGAAATGCCATTATTTTCCCCCCTTAGATTTAAAAGACAACTTTGTTGTGGACAGGGTCTTGGTCGAGGGGTTACTTACCTCCAAGGCTTCAAATACATCATTCCATGCTTTCTTGACTTTCAGGTTTCTGTTGTAAGGTCTCATGTTATTCTGATGTGCTTCCTTTTGTAAGTGAGCAAAAGCATTTTCTCTCACACCATTTATTTGTTTGTAGTTTTGACATCTTGACTATAGTTGCATCAGGGAGAGGTCTTTTGTGGCCATGCCTGTTTGGAGTTCTTTGTTTCTTGCACCTGGTTGTCCACTTTCCCCCTTAGAGTTGTGTTCTTTTCCTGTTAGAGTTGCCTTAATAGATTTTCTACATTGTTAGTTTTCAAACTCAGCTTTTTCTCTTCTATGTATTCTTAGGCTTGGATTCCTTATCACATTCTAGAGTTCTTGGGTATTGTGGTCATGCTCATTTATTTATTGTTCATTATTGGTCTCTATTATAATTACCTTTCTGTAGATGTGCTAAACACCATGACCAAAGCACTCAGGGAGAAAGGGGGTATCTTTCCTGCAGATTAGAGTCTATCATTTAGGGAAGCCAGGGCAGAAGCTCAAGCAGGAACTGTAGTGGTCAGTATGGAAGAAGGCCACTTGTTGGCTTCTTTTCTTACTTGTTAGGCTACCTTTCTTAAACAACCTGGGCCTACCTGCCCAGGAGTGGCAGTGTCCACAAGGCTCTCTCACATATCAATAAAATAAGCAATGGTCAAGACTCCTCCAGAGACATATCCACAGTCCAGACTTGTGGAAGAAAGTTTGCAGTTGATATTCTCTCTTCTCAGGCATGTATAAGTTTGTATCAACTTGAGAAGAATTAACTAGATAGAATAAAGCCTAGTGGTTCAGAGTCTAAAGCTTTTTGTCCTGGATGAAATGGAGAAAGTACGTGTTTCAGAGCAAGGAGAAGAATGTTAACACAATTGCTTGTATTTTTAAATAATTAATATTATCTAATAGTACACTGACTGTAATTTATCTTGTGTGTGTGTGTGTATGTATGTGTGTGTGTGTGTGTGTGTGTGTGTGTGCGCACGGACATATGCATGTGCATGCACATGTGAGCACAGCATATGCTATGTACTTACAGAGGCCAGAAGGCATCAGATCCCTTGGAGCTGGAGTTTCATGTGGTTGGGAGCCACCTGACATGGGTTCTGGGACCTAACTCTAGTTCCCTACAAGAGCCACAAGTGCTTTCAACATATAATCCATTTCCCCACCTTACACTGGCTTTGAAAGCCCTTCAGTTTTCTAAGTCACTTACTGTTTCTAACTTACTTCTTACTTTCATTCCTTAGTTCTCTCTCTTTTCTTTTTCTCCACTTAAATAGGAAAAACAATGACTCTTCACTCCCAGATCTACCTAAACATTTGCATCCTTAATCTCATCTCTTTTGGCGAGCACAAAGGGCTTTGATGGGGAGCACCAACTTCTTGTGACAGGCATGAGAATACTTCTTAAACACACAAGGTTCATCTCTAAGATGACTTCTTGTGAGCAGTGAACCTTGCATGAGATTACAACCACAGAGTTCCTGGAGTCGTCACTTCCTGGTAAAGCATAGCCTTTGCCTCCTTCTGTATCTGTAGCAGTAATGGAGGATTTTATGAAGTGCTAACATAGTATAATCCTGTGATTCAGAAAGGGACTAAATCACTACCAAAGTCTATACATGGACTGACCCAGGGCTCCAACTGCATATGTAGCAGAGAATAGCCTTGTTGGGGTACCATTGGAAGGGGAAGCCCTTGGTCCTGCCAAGGTTGGACCCCCAGTGCAGGGGAATATGGGGGGGCAGTAAGGGGGATGTAAAGGGGGAATACCCATGTGGGGGAGGGGGAGGGGAGGGGGCAGGAAACCGTGAAAGGGAATAACATTTGAAATGTAAGTAAAGAAACATATCTAATAAAAAATTTAAAAAAAGAAAATGATATTTATTATTCTAGGGTAACAGATCATTCATTCTCAGCCAAAATTACTACAAACTTATTCTTCATGTAACATTTGAAAGCTTGCAAAGCAATTTGCATAGATTAAGTATGAAGTAGTTTTTACTGTTGTGGAAAAACTTTGAGTTTAGTACTATATTTATTATTATTCCAATTTGTATATGAAAACACATTTCAGAAATTCAGGTTGAGCCCTTTAATAGGATCCTCATCATAGACTTCTCACTCCATACCTCAAAGAACCCTCAATAAGAGAAAACATAATAAAATTTACCCTAAGATCTAAACAAGGGGGAAAAATAAATGTGAAATTTAAACACCAGTAAGGAAAGAAACTAAGAATAATGGAATAAGGCAGAGAGGCAAGTGAAGGTTTCTAATTCCCACATCCTCAGATTTCTTCCTACTGCAGAGGTCTTCAACCTGTGGGTCATGACCCCTTTGGAGGTCAAACAAACCCTCTTCAGGAGTCACCTAAGACCATTGGAAAACACAGGTATTTACATTATGATTAAGTTACATTATAGTAGCAAACTTACAGTTGTGAAGGAACAACGAAGTAATTTTATGGTTAAGAGTCACCACAACATGAGGGAGTGTATGGGTTAAAGTGTCACAGCATTAGGAAGGTTGAGAACCACTGATTTAGAGGAATCCAAATTCACAGAGTACGTATGTTTCCCCTCATCTGATTAAAAACTACCCAAAAAAATGGCATAGGATGGGTATGGGAAGTACAAATTTAAAAAATGAAGTTAGGCTATATAGACAGTTAACTTTCTCTAGTTCAGCCAAATATTCAAGGATGTTTACTAGATTGCATAAATATATGAAAGCAGATGCTGTCTCCTTACAGGAAGACTAAATATGTACTAACAGCTGAGGTGAGGCCAAATACTGAGTATTGCAGACTCTAAAAGAAGCACTGGGTACCTTGAATTCTAACAAACTAAATGTTACCTATTGAAACTCTCCTTTTTCTAAAAAATTCCATCATGTCAGAATTCAGGTATATATATATATATATATATATATATATATATATATATATATATGTGTGTGTGTGTGTGTGTGTGTATATGTGTGTGTGAATGTGTGTATGTATATATATATTATATATATGTGTGTATGTGTATGTGTGTATACATATACGTGCATATATCCATGCATATATACACACTTTTCAAACAGCTTCAAAGAAATAAAACAAACTGTTTCCTGATCTGGTGGGAGAAGAGTGAGGCACTCCCCTGCTATATACTATTAAAAAAAATCAAAAGTTTGTCTGGAACTACATAAGCAGAGCCATGTAGTCAGAAGGGAAGAAAGGTCATGGCAACAGAAGAGCACACCACAAACCAAGGCAGTACAGGGAAGGAAGGAAAAGAGAAAGAAAGAGAAAAGATTGAATCGACAAACAGGGGGTGCTGGCACAGGCAGTGATTTTAACCTAGAAGGCATAATTCATTAAGGAAAGGGACGTAAAAAAAGATTCACAGCCACTTTTTTTATTAACAGCATTTAATAAACAAGGTTGATAAAATCCAAGAATGAAGCATCAAATGGACAGGATGAGATTAATAGGGACAAAAAGGAAACAGATTGTGCATTAGCAGGATTAAAGTGACCACAAGTAAATTCACAGCAGTAAAAACATAAACAAAATTAAAACAGGACAGGAAAGACAAATCTGGGGAAAGAGCAGAGTGGAGAGTCTCCTCAGGTATAAGGATGCCAATGGGGGAGCTGAGGGGGAGGTAACATGGCTGAGGAGGAAAGAAGCATTAGTCCATGCAAACACATATGTGACACCTGCATTGTGATGATATCATGAAAGCTCTCTGTACATGCGCACAGCTAACATGGTATCCATTCAAATACATTATAGCAAAAATATAGATTAAATTACTGCAATCATAAAAACAAACCTTTTGGGGGTTGCCTATGCAGGCAGACATACTTTAGAGGTTTTCCTGTACTTAAGTTTTCACAAAAATTCAAGGCCAATATAATTAATATTTCTGACTTGCCAATTAAGAAGTTAGGCACAGTTAAGTGCCTTAACTAGGATAATGTAGCAAGTATATATAGCAGTACTGGGATTTAGAAAAGTGGAATTTCATTACTCAGCCTCTAATTGGAAAAGAAATTCCTGAAGTAACCAAGTTTCCCAATGTTGTTTTAAAACAAAATCCCAAATGTTCAATTTACCAAATGAAGGCTCAGGGAACCAGAAGCTGCAGTGAAAGCCTGCTACCTCAGAGAGGGAGAGAAAGCACCCATCTGACCTTCCTACTCCACTTCAACTACCCTTCAACTCAAAGCCCCTCCTTTCTCTTTCCAGGGTTTTCTTATGTTCACTCCCTGTCAACTGGTTGCTTCCTCTACCTCTTGACCCATCATTGACTTTATTTAGCTCTTGTTTATAGAAAGCTCTTGGATTAAAGGTATGTGCTAGGGCTGAGGTGTAGTACAACAAGGTTTTCCCGTTCACAATCTTGGATTTCCCAATGTGATCAAATATCCTATAACATTGCAAACTGAAAAAAGGGTGTTGCCAGGAGTCACACTCTTGTATTCACCCATTAACAATGTATCAGAGGACCAGCCGCTCTCCATCTCACCAAAAATTATTAATTTTTGTCTTTAATATAATTTTACTTATAAGAAAATGGAGACTATAGTCAGACATGGCTACTGTTGGGATGTTGACAAGGATGACTTGGAGCCATAGCCAGTCAGCTTAGATAAATCATGAGTTACCAGTCAGTGAGAGACCTATTTTAAGGTAGTAAGTCAGGGGTGGTAAGGAAGGCATCTAACATCCTCATCTGGCTTCTGCATATTCACACTTGGATGTACTCAACTGCACACTCACATGAACACATACACCTCCACATACATACTCACACACACAAAAGAAATATAGAGAATATGAAAATACCAAGAGGAAGAATATAGGTTATTAGTTACCAGACTTGGGAAGGAAGAGTGTAAACCTGATTCTTAGTGGCCACAGAATTTATCTCTTGAGGGGTTGAAGATATTTGGGGACTAGACAATCCCAAAAGCTGCATGGGTTAATAAGAGCATTGGCACAGAATCCTGCACTTGAACACAGTTAGAAAGGTAAATTTTTTATTTTATTTTATTTTATTTTTTATTAACTTGAGTATTTCTTATTTACATTTCGAATGTTATTCCCTTTCCCGGTTTCCAGGCAAACATCCCCCTAATCCCTCCCCCTCCCCTTCTTTATGGGTGTTCCCCTCCCCACCCTCCCCCCATTGCTGCCCTCCCCCCAACAATCACGTTCATTGGGGTTCAGTCTTAGTGGGACCAAGGCTTCCCCTTCCACTGGTGATCTTACTAGGATATTCATTGCTACCTGAGGTCAGAGTCCAGGGTCGATCCATGTATAATCTTTAGGTAGTGGCTTAGTCCCTGGAAGCTCTAGTTGCTTGGCATTGTTGTTCATAAGGGGTCTCAAGCCCCGCTTCAAGCTCTTCCAGTTCAGAAAGGTAAATTTTATGTTACACTTTTTAGAAGAATAATAAGAAAATACACACTGGCAAGCATTGGTACTGAATGCAGGCTAGGCAGCAAGGCACAGCCTACTAAAATTGCTATAACCTGGGACAAAAAGTTGGTCTTTTTTCTAGACACAGACTATTCTGTATAATAAAAGGGGGGGGGAGGAGAATGTCAGCCGACTTCAGAGTTCTCTAAGGCACCATTTGGTCTTAGAAGATAGATGTTGTTTAAAAGATTTGTAAGAAAGAAAACACAGTTCAAGAATATCACAGAATAGAAGGCTAAGAAGTAATTGTCTTCATGGGTAAATCTATTTGAGTACTATAACATGCAGGGCATCTTGAAAAAATAATTAATCACAAGTCCAGTTAATTAAGAGTGAGTAAAAATAAAAGATTCATGGATGTAGAGCTCGGAGTTCAAAGATTGATGGTTTGGAGTGAATCCGTATAAATATAGAACTGAGTGATCAAATTGTGCACTAGCAGCTATAGATCAGGGATAAAGGTTATAAATCCAGTCACTAGAACAATAGCAGCCTCTGGTACCCAAGACCCATGGATTTGGAGGAAACTTAGAGGAAGAGGGAAAATAATGCTACCATCCTTCACATCTAACCATGTCTAAAATTAAAACAAATAGTTAAGAATATGTCGTTCCTTCAAGTTCCAGTGTCTTTTCACATTGTGTTTCTCAACCATGGTAAATCTTTTGCTGAAGGCACATCCACAGGTCTATGTTTCCTTCAGTTCTATTTCTGTTTCCCCTTTCTTCTGTCCGAACAAATATGATCTTTACCCCATGTTTGGTATTTATTTCCTTTTATTCCTTTGCCATCCATCCTGCATCTATCCATCTTTGCATCTCTGTATGTATCAGAAGATATTTAAGACGATGTTTGCCATATGTTAGTGACAGCTATTTCTGGATGGTGAGATTGGGAAATTTTTTTGTAAGTTGAATTTGTACCTCTTTGCGATTTTTGAGTTCTTCAAAATGAATATGTATCATTTTCACAATAACAATAAAGTGATCTTTCTTTAAAAATAAAAAGTCAAAGCAAATATGTCAAGATGTTCACAGTGGTTTAATCCTAGTTGGTGGAACTGTGGGTGTTTATGATTTTATTCTTTGTAGTTTTCCTATTTTCTGACAGTTTTAATTTATTAAAATGTACAAAGAATTAAGAGAGGAAAAAAGTGAAGTGCAAACAGACTCATGCTAAGTTATACAGCCAGCGAGTGTTGAAGCTGTGATTCAAACATAAATTCAGGCAAATTGAGACGGGTTGGATGGGACACTTGCCAAAGCAGGAAGCAGCAATGGAGACCCACTGTTTTGGAAGTCATCCTGATGGAGCTACAGTCCCTTTGTGGGAGAGACCAATGTTTTAGTGGTGAGGGAATTACTTCTAGTATATGTAAGACTCAAATTTTGATTAAAATACTGAAAGGCCATGGGGGGGTCTGGACACCCCCTCTCCCATGTAGACTGTATTTGACTGATGAAGGTCTAAAGGCAGTAAATGTTTCATAGACATAGATAGGCTTTGGCTACTTTGCATTGCCTTTCTGTGTATGAGTAGAACTGAATACCTTCTTATCCTTAAATAAACTCAGTCAAGATCGAAATCTTGAACATATCCAGGAGACTTGATTCTGATACATGGGTGTTTAATTCAGGCTTCCATGCACTTACAGTTAGTCAGGTCCTTTGGCTTACTCTATAGTTCAGAATCATCTCAACATCGAGATGGGTCAGCTTCTCCTCCTCGCTTGTAAGGAAGTTGTGGGCTAGCACAGTGGTTGAACAATGACCCCTTTCTCTGAGATATATGAAAAGCATAACCTCTAGAACTTGTCTCTGTGACCTCATTTGGTAAACATTATTTGCAAATATAAGTAAGTTAAAGATCTCAAAATGAGATTATCTTGAATTTAGAGAGGGCTTTACATTCTTCATAAATGAAAGGCAGAGGAAGGTTTGAAACAGAGTGGTGGAAAGAAGACCAAAGAAAGACAGGCAGAGAGTGGTTGGTGTGACTGCTCTGAGTACTAGGAAGCACCGGAAGTTGGCAAAGACCAGGCAGGTTTCATCTACGGAGCCTCTGGAGGGACCACAACCCTTCAAACACACTTTTGAGTTTACACTTTGACCTTCAAAACAGGGAGACGTTGAATTTCTTTTATCTTAAATCCAAGCTTTGTGAATTTGTTGTGACAGCCCTTGGAATGTCAGCTTCCGGCTTGAGTTGGTGAAAGGAGTCCTCTGTTGGGGCTTCTGACTTAACATCATGTCTCAGGTCTGGGGAAGTAGCTTAGTCATAAAGCACTTGTCTAAGGAGCACAAAGTAGAGTATGGCTATGATCTCAACAAGAGAAAGCTGAGGCTAGACACTCTCAAGTCCATAACAAGACCTATGCCAGGCTGAGTTATATGACAAAGGAAATTTGAATTAGAAACCTAATCATAGAAACAGCAGCAGCAGTGAAGGGGGAAGAAGAAGAAAATGTAACTAACTGCACAGCATCAAGCCTGCTGAAATCCCAGCATGTGTGAGGGAGGGACCCATAAAGTCCTGTCCCTAATGAGAAACTATCAGCAATTGATGGCTGCTGGAGAGATAGGGTTCTTTTTCTTTGAGGATATGGTCCTTGAGAGGCTATCTATACTCCAGTAGTTAGTGTACACAGATAGCACTAAATGGACCCAGGATAGAGGGAAAATGTGGGGACAATGGGGGTGGGGGGAGAATTGGAGAGGAGATGGTGGGGATGGATTTTGATCTAAGCACCATATATGTGTCTATGAAATTCTCAAAGAAATACATAGGTCTCTTAGCTTTATCTCACTGCTTCTTTACCCAAAGGCCAAAAATAGAATGGAGAAGTAGCCATGTTGATTTGGGGCCACCTGGCAGGATGATTGATGCTGACTGTGTTCTCTTAGCCTTAGGCCTTTCCTTCCTTAATAATGCTCACGTTTACTGTCCAGTCTCAGAGCAGACTTGGGATCCAATGGAAGAATGAGGAATTGGGAAGTAATAATGACACCCAACTCTTCAGATCTTTCTTGAACCAGAATACATCAAGTTCTAGAACTCTTCTTCCCTGCTCCTTAGACTTGGGGGTTGCAATTAGATTCCACCAGTAAGAAATTTGGACAGTAGAAGAGCCAGAATGAAACTGAGGGTACATGTCTGTGTTAGGGGCCAGAAGATATATATCTTTGCCTCTGTTTTCTGACTTTCCTGGCAATCACCCAAACAGACAAAGTTGGTTTTCCTGTGACACTTGTACTCAGGGGTTTCCTTTGCAAGGTTTTCCTGACTGTCAGTCTCCCAGACTTCCCACAGTGGTAGAAAGGTCAGAGTAATTCTGTGAAAAATCCACTGTTGGAAATATCCAGAGTGGCTTCTGTTTTCACAACAGGAATTCACAGAGAAGGTAATCTTGTTGAAGTGAGTGTATTCTGACATGTCTCAGTTCTCACAAGCATCTGTCAGCTCCCAATTGATGTGCCATCCTTCACCTTGTATTGTCCATGTCCTTGGCCTTCATGTCCTTATACACTAGTCAGGCAAGGTTAATAAATTATTCTGAAATTGCTTGTGTGGTGTTACCCTATAATGCAGAAGAAGGATAGAGGTGGACTCTCATCAGGATGATTTTTTTCTTGCAACTAGTGCTAGGTTTGGGAGCTTCAAGAGTATCAGGGAGCTGATGGAGTAGAAATAGACTAATACAGAATGAGGAATACATCATAGCCATACCTCCATCAATCTTTGGATAGAGTACTCTGAAAATGCCACACCTTGAGTGAGGCTACAATCTGCAGCTATGAGACAGTCCTTAGAGAAGATGACAGATGAAGGCTGTGTGATGAAATGTCCCAGCAGCTGCAGAAACAAGACTTTCCCTCAAGCAGGTCCTTTAAAATACACCATGAGGTTCACTTTCCCATTTAGATTAAGAAACCCTCAAGGGAAGAGAATAGTATGTGCACCCCCATCACTCATTCTATGCCCATGATGCTTGTACATGAACCTTTATTGGACACAAACATGAGTTACTAAATGAATGAATGATCAGGGGAATGAATTAATAGAGAGTATGAGAGGGACTGAAGCCCTCATGGGCAGAATTTCCACACAAGATAACAAGTTTGGTGGATACCCACTGTCTGTGATAAAGGACTATTTTAATCCTTAGTGCAGGCGATAGAAGGAATGTCATAAAAAATCTCAGGGGTAGATAAGAAATTGGGTTCACCATTTTGGTGGTAAACAGATCAGAAGGCACAGGGCTCAGAAACTCTACTCTGGATGCTAAGAGCCCATGGTGGAGATTAGCCTGAAGAGCCTTTGGGAATTCTAGCCACTTCCATTTCCCCATGAAATTTCCCATGAATACAGCCAAAGGCCATACCAATAGCATCAAGTTACATAATCCTTAGATGGAATCTGAAAGAATTGTCTATGACTAATTGGAGCAGTCACTCAGTCCCTTGTGCTGCTGATCAAACTGTAGGTGGGGCTTCAGTTCTTCTATGTCCCTCTAGTAGAGGACAGAATTGAGTCTAAAATGAGATAGACATTTCCTTGTAGGAAAGGGTCTCTCCACAGACTCTCAAACTTGTTTAGTTTTCTCCAACCCTTTCCTGTTGCTTGAGGCAAAAACCTCACAATTCCAAGGCAGAAATTAGCAGGGTAATTGTAGCAGCATGCTGTTTCTTGGAAGGTGTAGTTTTCACAAGTAGAGTGCTAGAGGTGGGCCGGTAGGAATGCTTATGAGCATGGGGGTTTTATGTATGCCATCTGTTCTTGGTGTCAGTACCAGACAGTAGGCGTAGGAGAGGAACTAACTACCACCCTTTTGCAATCTTATCATAGGTAATAATAATAATGGCTAGTTTTTTGAAGAACTTAGCATCTGCCCAGAACTGTTCTAAGTCAGGGGTCAGCAAGCTGCAGTTCATGCTCTGTCTTTCACATTTTTGATTTTGCATTGCCTTAGAGAAGCACACCTGTGAAGGTTAATTTGCATTGCCACTTTCCTTGCATTTAAATCACCTGGGAGACACATCTTTGGACATGTCTGAAAAGTGTAGCTGAGAAGCCCTACCCTAAAATAGGTGGTACCATCCCATGGGCTGGAGTCCTAGGTTAAGTAAAACGGGAAAGAGGGGAAGCCAACTGAGTGCCAGCATTCATCTCTCTAATTTCAGAGTGCGAGCACAGTTATGACCAGACATCTCACGCTCATGCCTGCAACCACATTATGAACTGTATTCACTCAAACTGTCGGCAAAATAAAAACCTTTGTGCATCAAGTTTTTTTTTTTTTTTGTCAAGTATTTAGCCACAGTAATGAGTGTAACAAATACAGTGGCTCATCTATTTATTTGTCTGTTGTTTGTTGTGGCCATCAGGTTTCACCACTGCTACAGAGGAACTGTGACAAGGATTGTATGTCCTGCAAAGTCTGAAATCCTGGGTCTTGAACCCTTTGTGTAAGACATTTGTCAGTTTTTTCTGTGACTTAACTCAATTAATCCTTATGATGTGGCCATTGTATTATCATGCCTTTAAAACTGGGTACAAAGAGAAAGAGGGAAATGCTTGAGGATGTAGCAGGGAGAGAACTGGACTATCCAAATGTCCAAAGAGGCTGCATCTTAACCACTGTGCTGTCTTCACAGTTACCCATGAAGTAAGAGAATCTACCGTGTACCAGGAGCTAGGGTGTGAGACGCCATGTGTCTACCTGTTTTCCAGGAGAGCATCCAAAGAGAGAATCTGGCAGACAGGGTGTGAGCTTGCTCTCCTTATCTTTTACAAAGCACAAGAGTCACTGATCTTTGTATTTTAGGAAAGGTTGAGGGAACTGGGGAAATGGCTCAGTCTGTAAAGTGCTTCCCACACGGGCATGAAAACTTTCAGTTTCCCAAACACACATGCAAAAGTTGAGTATGGAGGCACACACATATAATTGTAGTGCTGGGGAGACAAAGATAGGCAGCTCCAGCCTCTAGCTATCCTAGCCTAATTGGCACACCTATGACTAGTTAGCATCCTGTCAAAAACTTGATGGATGGCACCTGTAGAAGAACAAAACCAGAAGTAATTCTGTGGCCTCTACATCTATGTGTGTACAGCATCCCTCTCTCTCTCTCTCTCTCTCTCTCTCTCTCTCTCTCTCTCTCTCTCTCTCATCTCAAAGAATGTGCTAAGATTTTTAAAAATGTATTCACAGCCATATGATTTATTTTATAAAAGTGATGCAGAGTCACAAATGCACAGGCTCAGATAATGCACCATTCACAGATCCTGCCTGGGGAAATAATGACTGTGTGGTACTTCAGAGCATTGAAAGATGAGCTAAAAATCAAGAAC
Organism: Rattus rattus; assembly: GCF_011064425.1. Classification (NCBI taxonomy): domain Eukaryota; kingdom Metazoa; phylum Chordata; class Mammalia; order Rodentia; family Muridae; genus Rattus; species Rattus rattus. The sequence goes on along the minus strand of NC_046158.1, from coordinate 141,532,905 downwards.
TGAAAATGGACAAATCATAGGATAAAAAGGCTGGTGAGTCTCCCTGGGGGTCGTCTACAGGGGCCCCATTCAACTTGCTCCAAAGATCCTGAGGAGAATTGTCGTCCTGACAAAGTGACTCTGATTAAGTGTCTTGGCTGTTTTTGTTCATAGCTGTATTCTCAGGGACTACAAAACTGCCTGGTATATCTGAAGAGTGCAGTCTACATTTGTCATAGAAAACACTGTGTCACCAATGACCAGGCAGCCCCATAGATGGGAGAAGATGCCTGCTACTCCCCAGTGGCACATGGGTATAGCATGAGTGTAAACCAGACCTCCATAAACTGTTACCCCTCATTAAGCTTCTACTTCTGGACAAGTTTACTAACTGTAATCACAAGCTTAATTAAATGCCAGGAGTCTGGAGAAAAAGCATCCACCTGTGCCAGAAAGCAAGATTATAAGGATACACCTCAAGAGTGTGTATGATTGCCTTCTTTTCTTTATGCTATCTAGCTGATTTTTTGTTTTTCTTAGGTGTCACTTTATAATTAAAACAATTTCCCATGCCCCCTCTGAATCTGATGTTAAGTCATCTCTATAGAAATCATGAGGACTGCCAAATACATTTTGGGTGGCATGAGCTTAGTAGCTCATTAAGGGTTAGATTTTCTTTCCCCCAGTTCCATATGTTGAAATTTGAACTTCCAGTAGGCATGTGAGGTTGTTGAGAAACAGCGATTGTACATGTAACTCATTAAGATTAGACTATATTGAAATAGAGTAGCCACTGATCTAAAATGACTGACTTTTATATAGAAAAAGGAAAATTGGGAACATGGATGGAATGAAGGTATGGACCAGGTCATGTGTCTCTCATGCAATAATGCAAAGATCTCTACAAAGTGTTAGACATTTGAAACGGGGCTGTATATCTGAAGCTTCCTGGTATATCTGCCTGGTATAGATCTACTGCCAGAGCCCTGGAAAGAAACTAGTCCCAAAGACACGTGGCTCTCACACTTTTAGCCTCTCTCACTCAGATGATAGTGTGTTCACTAAGGTGCTCAGTGTGATAGTTGCCTCTTCTAGCTCATTATTTCATACTCCTCTACTCTTTCTTTCCATTTCTGACCAGGTCCTGCAATGGAGCCTTGATGTAGCCATTGGCTCATTCAATTACCTTTAGTAGTTTGGAGCATATAGTCCCTTGGAGCTGCCTAGAATGCAGCAGATATCAGGAAGGGACGAGTAGCTCGGGACAGTGGCTGAAATGAAGACCTTGAAGAACATTAGGGACTTGATTGTAAGACCTCCAGTTGACAATGGTGAAGTAATAATGGTGATGGCCTCAAGGACCAAACAATTGTCTGTTTCTCTGAGTTCTTCCTTCTTCCCTCTAACCTTTTGACACATGGTGTAGCCACGGTACCTTCTCATTGAAAAGTGCCTGGCTAGATTGTAGGGGTAGTGATTGAGTAGTTCTGGAAGAGCCCTTTGAAGGATGGCTTCTGAATGAAGAAAAATGTGTGTGTGTGTGTGTGTGTGTGTGTGTGCGTGCGCGCGCGAGCATGTGCATGCGTGTGAAGAAAGGAAACATAATGGGTCCTGGGTTTCAGACCAAATGAAGGAAGGAAGGAAAGAGAGAAAGAATACATGAAGAAAGAAGGAAGGAATTAAAGAAAGAATAAATGAAAGAAAGGAAGAAAGGAAGGAAGAAAGAAGAAGAAAAGGAAGACATGATTGTACCCAGGTGTAGTGGAGGCAAATGTTTATTGTAGACAAAGGGAAGTATGTAGGTAGAAGCAAGTTCAGGGACATCTGGGAGAGTCTAGAATAGACATGTCAATACTGAGATGGGCTATGTAGGGAGAGAGGGAAGAAAAAAGGAGAGGGAAAAGAGGTAAACCAGGTGCAGCAGCCAGAAGGCCCAAAGATACAAAAAGAGTAAGTAAGCAAATGGTTGTATTATATAGGGAAGAGCAGCCCAACCTCCTGGGCTGAAGAGTTCAGGGTAGGGGGCAGGGTATGCCAGTCAGGAGCTCCCTGTAACACCTAGGGACTAAGAGATGCAGGGAGAATCTGGAGTTCAGGTCTGCTTTGATAAGTTAAATAAGCACCTTGGTTGTTAGTCCCAGGTTTGAAACTTAACACTTTCAAAAAAAATCATGCAGTTAACTATCAAGAACATAGACTCTGAACACCTTACCTCATGGAAAGTAGAGAACACCAGAGAACAGGTCTGGCATTAGCTACTGTAGTCTTCTGGGTCACCCACAGGCTAAGGATATGGGTCTCAAAACTGAATGAATGTACATTGGTATTTCCTGAAGCAGTTCTGAGTTCATGGTTAGATACCTATCCCTCTTACAGAGTTTTGGCTTAGTATAGATAGGGCCTGAAGGTTTGCATTAAAAAGAGTTCTGGTGATGCTCCTGCAGATGCTCAGGGACCATAGTTGGGGACCCACTGGCAAACAAAGATGCTCTTTAGGGGTCAGTTGGGAAGGATGTTCATGGCTTCATGGTGTCTCCTAGGACTCTTGCCTTTATAAACAGTGAGAGAAGGTGAGACTTGCTTACTCTCCATAGGATCAACTAGCTTATGGTTGACACTCTAGGAGGGCTCAGAGATGCTCCCACTGACCATGACAGTGTGGCAATTAATATATTAAATCTTTGTAATACATTTAATTTTATAAAAGAACAAGTAATATGAATGCTACTATTACCTTCATCCCCTCCATTTTACAGGTAAAGAAACTGAGGAAAGAAATTAGGGAGCTTGAGGAAATTGCCAAAGGAGACACAGCTGGGAGATAGTAGGGTTGGGATTGAACATGACAATCTAAATCTGGAGTCTATACTCCTTTATTTTCCATTATTTCAATGACTCTGTAGAAGAAGCAGTAAGTGACCCTAGTAATGTTGGCCAAGTTATTTGTATTTTCTTTGCTCTCATTCCTCTCTCTCTCAAAAAAAAAGAAAAAAATTAAATAGCTTTTTCCATCTCACATGGAAAAAATACCTTTAGATTGAAAAAAAAATAAGCTGTCAGGATTAATTGGATAACAGCTGTCAAACTCTTGTAGCTCCTTAGAGGATGGTGAAAGAGGAGGAATAATTATTGTGCTATTTTCTGTGCAGACCCTAGTACATTTGGGGAAGTAGATGAATGTCTAATGATATTCTTGGTAATTAGCAATGATGGAAGAGAGAATGTTCAGGCTAGAGAAGAAGGATTGCAGGGGCTGGGTAATAGAGCTTTACAGTCAATGTCCAGTGGACTGAGACCTCGTGTCCCTGTAAGAAGAAGTTAGGGTATGGCTCAGGGAAAAAGGGAGTCTGTCAAATCAGGTAAGCAAGCTTCTAGTGGCCCCAGGAGGAAATAAAAGCCAGGACTACTTGTTGATTTTCTTAAGTTCATAGGCCCCTGGCTTGGGCAATTACAGATCAGTTACTGCAGTAGCTTACTAAGTGGGGCCAAAGATCATCTGCATTAGCCTCACTTAGAGGCTTATTGGAAATGCAAATTTTTGCACTCTACCCCAAACCAATTGCAGGTGGAACCCAGCAAACTTTAACAAGATTTCCAGGTACTCTGGTTACATTCTACAATTCTGAACTTGATGTTTTAGAGGAAAGTCTTAGAGTCAGACACTCTACTAAGATCAAATGTTTGCACTATCTCTTTAGACTATGTGACTCTGGGAAACCTACCACCTCTCTATGACTGTCAAGTTTCAAATATATAAGTCAAGTGGGTGTATGGTAAAGGTTACCTGTAGATACTTCACAAGGTTGAGGCTCTAACTTGCTGCCTTTGCAACAGAAAATTTTTATCTTCATGGAATATTGTCTCTTTTACCTGTGGGACACCTCCTTCATCACCCCAGTCTTTCACATATTTATTTACTCAAGATGGTTGTTGTTTTTTCCTTTTTATGACTCCTCCATACGCATGGTTCACTCATCATAAGACCTCCTGTATTCTTGTGATTGCTTTTAATTTAGTTGTGGTTCTCAAAAGATGAGACAGTTTTCAGTACAGTTTGTTGTTCCCATGTAGTGTCAGACACAAAGTAGCTGGAGAACAAATATTTAAATTTGTGAGTGTTACTAAAATGCTTGGCTCTAGTGAGTTTTATGAGGAAACTGGTAGAAGGATTGGATTACCATGTGGGGGTGGGAGGAAGGGAATGTAGTTACTAAAAGTCTTCTGCAACTTATGGATGAGTAATATAAGATGGGAGAGTGAGCTCTGGTGTTTGAGCACTAAGGGTCAGATGCCATGTACTTGGGAAATATACAAACCTTAGCAGAACTCCATGGGCTGAATGGCTTGTTAATAGGGACACACACACTTATCTTTAACCTTTACAATGTGGTCTGCTAACTATTGAACCATCACTTGTGTTAAGAATCCCTCACTAGGGCTTAGGATTTAGGAGAAAACCTGAGCTTAATCCCCCAAACTGGAGATAGCTGTATCCCTGAAGCTTGCTGCCAGCCATCCTGTTCTATGTGACAAACTCCTGGCCAGTGACAGAGACCCTGTTTCACAAAAAGTGGATGGCACCTGAGGAACTATGCTTAAAGAACATATGCATAAACACACACAAACACACACACACAAAGACACACACACACACACACACACACACACACACACACACACACGGAATACTTCCTAGTATCACCAGGATAGACATATTATAAAGCTCAGAGACACTCTTAGTTTTTGTTTATTTATCACAGACAAGGTTGTAGACCCCTTTGGGAAATAAATGGATGCTCTTCCCAGAAGAAAAACAAACAAACAAACAGATATTCCCCTCCATTGACCTTACCAATCACTGGATACCTGGCAAGGTTACTTTCAGACCAGTTTATGTATGGAATATAAAAACATCCACAGAGAGAAAAAGTAGGTAGTGACACTATCATGTCTTCCCCAGTCCTGGCATTTTATAACTTTGGAACTAATAGCAATTAGCCAAATTAGTAAAGGGAAAAGTTAGGTATCATTTCAACAGGCTAGTCATCTCTTTGCCCCCATATCTGTCCCTCTGTCTCTCCCCCTTCTCTCCCTTTCCCCTCTTTGCTTTCTCCCTGCTTTTCCATTTGCATCTTTTCCATTGCAAACATATGAAGTAGTAATTCAGTGTTTTCTATAGAGCATGGTATAGTAGAACATTCTGAGTATAATTGGAGCACAAATGTAACTAATCAAAATATTATCATGCCAAAAGATGTGTGAAGCATTGGGAGATTTAAATATATATGTATTTTAGTTCCATGTCATTTCAGTTTTGAGTGGTAGATACAAAGGACTTAGCCCAGTTAATGTCAAAAACAGTTTGGGGTCTGACAGTGTCTCAGACACCCAATGTTCTTCACTCTTCATATGGTAACAGCTTGCCAGTTCATTATATTTTTACCCTTTCCTCCTACTCTTTGTTCCTCTTCCTACCTGTACCAGCTGTCCAGAATAAGACCATTTAACTCCAGGGAGTTTGTGTCCATTCCTTGGCACAAAATATAACATGCCCATGAGTGGCATAAAGATAGGAGCTAAGATAATAGTGATAATAGTGGCAGCTGCTTAGGTCTGAATCCCAGCGCTGGTGTTAACTGTGTGGTCTTGAGAAACTGTCACTGTTCTTTGTCTGTTTCCCTTTTTTTGTAAGAAATGGTGATGATAGTAAGCACTTTGTAAGAGTTATTTTAGATGAACTAATGGAAGTAAGTAAATTGGGTAGTAGAATGTGTTTAGTATAGGTGGTAAAGAGAGAAAGGAATTCTTGAAGACATAAATATATACACACATGTGCATATACACATGCGCACACAAATGAACGCACACAAGTGCACATACACAAACATGTATATATACATATGCACTTATGAAAAAATGCCCTTTCTATCCTCACCTTCCTCAGAAAGTGCTCAAGACAGCAGTCAGGTTACGTATGCTTCCAAGTAAGTCATGTGTTCTGGCTTATCAGTGATTAATGCTTTAGTTTCTGTGAATTTGTGTGTGTGTGTTGGGGGTAGGCTGTAAGTTTATTAGGAGTATATATATATATATATATATTATATATGCTTTATATATGTGCTTTGTATTTAGCCTGCCCTGAGACCTAATCTTTTTAGTCTTCTCTCACTACTGGGTTTGTGTCCTTTCCTTCTAGCGTTTTACTCCTCCTGACTCAGACCTCCTTGTCTGTTTTGTCATTCCTTTCCCTCCCATCCTCTCCTCCTCTCCTTGTCTACTTTTCCTTTTCTCTCCCTACTTTGTTTCCTTCTTCCTTAATATTGTCTCAGAAGGATAATAGTAAAGGTTTCTTTTTTTTTTTTTTCCGGAGCTGGGGATCGAACCCAGGGCCTTGCGCGCCTTGCGCTTCCTAGGCAAGCACTCTACCACTGAGCTAAATCCCCAACCCCTATAGTAAAGGTTTCTTAACTTACTTGTGCTTAGGGGAAAGACCCAAGTGCCTATGAACCACAAGCCTGGTTCTGCTTGAGTCAAGGTGCAGAACATGAGTTGCAGGGAGCCCCTTCCATCATATATCAAATCCATTCACCCAGGTGTACTACATTTTTAAACATTATCCACACCTCCATGGATTATCAGATAACAGTTTCTTAGAAAATTGCCTTAACAAATCTGCATATGAAATGCATGAATCCCAACTTCCTGGTCTGAATGAATGATTACAGAAATACTTATGACTTATTCCCACAAACTTACTGACAAAATGTTCACAATGTGCAGTTCATTTGAAATTTCAGGATCTGTTTTTCTTGTTTTAAATACATATCATGCATCAATTAAGCGGTAATTAACACCCTCCCCCCATTTGCTGGTATATTCAAAAGGAAGCCACTCTCTTTCCCATTTTTGACACATGGTAATTAGATTGCTTTCACAGATAATATGGGTAATGCTGAAGAATATGTTTGTTACTGTGGCTTTTGGTTTACTGTCATATTTTTGACCAGCTTAATGGTGATAAGTTTTCATGACAATGCCAGTTACACTAAGTGGTTCCCTTATACATTTATCTTCAAGTGTGACAGTCCATTGTGCCTTTGACTGTTTTGCTTTGTTCCCCATTACCCACCCACTTCCCGTTGCTTTGGGCCAGACAGTTTAATATCATCAGTTTGAACTTTAATATTCAGTCTCATCCAAAATAGCTACAGTGGACTCATGTACTGATGACTGTAGGGACCATGGTATAGAAGTAACTGCTCTATGGACACTTGTGATAGCCACAAAGGGTAAGTGAGATTTGTGGAGTTCAATGGCTTGGGAAACAACGCTTTCAGGAAGGGCATGGCCTGAGCAAAATCTGTGCACCTAGGATGCTTGGGTGTTATTCTAGTTTCTTTTATGTGGCAGTGATTAAAACACTATTGCCAGAAGCAGCTTTGGAGAGGAATGGGCTTATTTGGTTCATACTTCTGGTCATAGCCAATCATTGAAGAAGTCAGGCAGGAACTTGAAGCAAAAGTCATGGAAGAACACTGCTTGGTGGCATGCTTGCTGGGCAGTTGCCATGGAGATGAGGAGGGAGACAGGTGACCTGAATGCCTTATCAGCTAAAGAGGGTAAGGATAGGGCAGTGTGTCTTATTCTGTTCCTTAATAGGTTCCTTGTTTTCTTTCTTTGTAAGGGTGTATCAGTGTGTCTGTGTACATGTATATTTATGTGTGTGTATGTATGAGTGCATGGGTATGTGCATACATGTGAGTGTGCATGCATGCATGGCTAAGGAAGTGTGTTTTATTTTGTTCCTAAATAGGTCCCCTGTTGGTTTTTTTTTTATTTTTTAAAGGGTGTGTATGTGTGTATGTGCATTTGTGCATGTGTGCATGCATGTGTGTCCTGTGTGTCCGTGTGTCCGTGTGTGTGTGTGTGTGTGTGTGTGTGTGTGTGTGTGTGTGTGTACAGGTGCACATATGCAAAAGCCAGAGGTTGACCTCACACACCTTCTTCTATTATTGTGCACTTCCTTTTTTGAGGCAGGGTCTGTCACTGAGCCTGGAGACTAGCTGGCCTGAAAACCTTTGGATCCTTAGGTTTCTGCTTTTCCAGTTCTGGGATTAAAGGCATGCACATAGGTGCCAGGGATCCAAACTCCAATCTTCATGCTTGTACAACAAGTTCTTTATCCTCCACTGTTGTTAATGTCCAACCCCAATAAGCCTGTGCAAGGAAAATACAATTCATTTAACATGAAATATAAGCTCTATGCCTCGATTGGGCAGATAAAGCACTATACTACTGTACTCCCCTTCTATGAAATCCCTTGTTACTTGCAGTTCCCTCAGGTCACTTGCTTTTACTCCATCTTCCTTTCACCTCCTCTTCTTCTGTCCTCCTCTCTCTCCCTCCCCTCCTCTTTTCTCTTCTTTCTCCTCTCCCTCCCTCTCCAAAACTTCCAGCTTTACCTTCCCTTCCACTGCCCAATCACAGACTTTAGCCTTATATTTTACCAGTTTAAAATGGGAAGAAAATTCACATGTAGTCACCTGAGTATGTGATTCACTCCTTGTCCAAGGCAGCCCCTTTGGGGGAAGCAGAATTAGTATCAAAATACAAACAACACCAGGGCAATCCACAACACTCCACCACATCCCTAGCCTCTGATTCTTGGCTAATTTTGTTTCAGTCTGGTAAGCTTTCTCTGCTGTATGGAAAAAAATCTGGGATGGGGGAAAGCTAGAAGAGAAGCTAATATTGAGAACCTCAGAGGCCACAATCTCTGTCTGGGCATGTTTTAATCAGCATTTCATGTAATCCTTGTGAGTACAATGTAAAAAGAGTTTTCATAGTTATTTTGAAGAAGAGGAAAATGAAGCCAAGATAGTTTAAGAGACTTGCTAGATGCAGTCCAGGGAAAAGCAGTGTAGATGAGATTTCTGTCAAATCTTCTGATCTTATAAATTCATTTAGTGCAGAGCAAGTGGCTTGTTCAAGGTCACATGACAGTGAAGCCTGAGACTCTTGACTTGCTAACTTCATCCCCATATTTTGGTATGGGTGACTTTATCTTTACTTGACTCACATAATTTTAGGCATGTGTCCCCAGATTGTTCTGCAAGAGAGAAAAAAAGCTAACATTGCCTCCAGGAAACTAATCACTCCAGGTATTTTAAATGTTATGTGTCTCTCAGGTCTACACCCAACACAGAAACTGGCACAGCCTGATCTTTGACTTGTAGCTCAATCACCATGAGTCGAGACCCTAGCTTTTGTCTGTGTATCAGTAACTCTTCTTTAAAGCAGGGCTAGCATGATACTGCCTCATTGGAATGCTTAAATGGTGTTTAGACTAGTGCTTGGTACATAGAATGTTCTCAGCGCCACTCCCCACATCAGTACCATCTGCTCTTGCTACTTATTATTAAACCCACATTCTGAATCAAGTACTGTTTATCACTTAATATTTGCCAACCTAAATGCAGAACTCCGGTACATCCATTTCAACATACCATTTTATAGATGAGGACACTGAGGGCTGGGAACTTTCTCAAAGTCACTTCCGTAAGAAACCCGGAAGGGAAACCAGCTGTCTGATAGAGATCCTGGACCCTCTCCATGCTGCTCCAGCTGCTTGGCTCTCAGCAGCTCCTGGGTCTCTGTCTCGGTCCTTTTTGCCTTCATAGGAGGCACATGGAGCTGGCGGGCCACCTGCCTGCAGGGACCACTCTGTGTTCTTGTTCTCAGAGCTACAGGCCCTCAGCTGCCAATTGCCGGAGCACACTCATGTAATCTTAATGAACAATGTGCAAAGCCATTAAAAACTCAATTAGGACTTTCTTTTTACTGCCGACGTGAGGAAATGCAATCCTGAGGTGCTCATGTGTAAACACAATAGCCGCCATCTGCTACTGAGAAGCGTGCAGCCTCCAAAAAGGGTATCTGTGTGGCAGACACATCAGTAACGGGGCGCTTATTGAGGCGTTATTATGCACGGAGGGGGAAATGCAGAATTTATGGCCAGCCAGAGAGTACTTCCTGGTTGAATTCCACGATTTTCAGTGTTATGTGTAATAACTATGAAGAAACTAATGCTGTTTTATGTTCCTTATCACATTGGTGTATTTTTTTTTTTTTTAGGGGCAAAGGAAAAGGCTGTATTTACAATCTTCTTCTTTCGTGTGAGAGTGTGTGTGTGTGTGTGTGCGTGCGTGTGTGTGTGTGTGTGTGTGTGTGTTTGTGTGTGTGTGTGTTTTGACTGATCTAGGCATAATGACTGGCTCATTTTTGATCTCTAGGAAACCGACAGCCCTGGGATGATATTAATTATGCCAACCTGTTGATCAAAGAGGGCCCCACTGAGCTGTTGCAGAACAGGGCTCTCGTGCTTGAATAATCTTAGAAATGGCAGGGATCAAATGACTCAGGGATACAGCTTCTCCCTTTTATGGAGGGTGTGGCCAGACCTCTCATGGAGGGGCTACTGGTATATCATCTCATATCCCCTTAAGACACCACACCTGCTTTTGTGAGTGTTGTGGATTTCTGTCCCTGTGCCTTTGCGCACTCCCTTTTAATTCCGACCACCCAGGGATGCTTCTGTTATTGGCAGCTCAGTTTACAACATCTTGCCACTTTGCTTTATACTTTCAATTCCTCGAATAAAGGGACCTGAGATATAGTACAGGTCTTACTGAGGAGCCTGAATAATAATGATACTGTTGTGGAAATGTAAATCTCAAAATTCTGTTGACTCCATAACCCAGTTATAGCTTATTCCTTCTAAAGAATCCCTTTGTGTCCAAAATGAGTGATCGTGAGAGTTGGAGTACTTGCAATATAGCCATGGCCATCTTGGCTCTTTCACAGTGGCTCTACTCTCTCCTAGATTCTTGAAATCCTGAACATTCAGTGCAGCTGGGAGAAGAGAAGAGGCCAGTCGTTTGCATCCTTGCGTGCGTGCGCATTATCGCTTGAGGCTCTTGATAGAGCTGTAGGTACAGAAGCCACGGGAGTATTTGGGGCTGAGATCTTCGTATCTTCTGGCTCTTAGGTGATGCTGAGGTTGTCAATGAGGGACCACTAACTAGGAAGAGAAGATGATGAAAGATGTGGGCATGAGAGGAAGCCAGTTGCTAAGGACCGCACATGGAACAGGTGCACAACATCCTCCAACGGCTTTGAAACTGAGTCTTGTAGCCACTCTTAGCACTGTAGGGAGAGTGGGCATTTCCTCCATCTCTGCATCCAGGGTTGTATATGAGGCTTCAATAAATAGGATAAATGCTGCATCCTCTACAGGATTGCTTGGCTGATGAAGCTAGGGTGACCAGAGATGAAGGCATGAGCCAATAGAGGGAGCCTTTCCTAACGTCCTCTGCTGTGGGGTATAAGAGGCTGCCCATACATACCTAATGGTGGGGATTGGCTGATGGCTAAGGCACTGAGTATACATGAAAGTCATCATACAACCTGGGACAGAGAGCGTCCATCGCACTTCACTTCTCAGGCTGTCGCTCTTCTTCGAGATAAATGACTGCTCAGTGTCAAAGACAACCCAGCACTCTTTGGGAGACTTGTGAGCCATAAGCCATCTGTCAAGGAGACCCATCAGAAGAAGCTTGCGTGTAGACTAGCAGTGGCAGGCATGGGTGTTGGTTCAGTCTCAGCTCTGAGCCTCAATTCCCACTGTTTCTTCCTTGCTACCTCATTGGCAGCTTATAATAATTAGGTAACTTCTATAATAGGGAGACATTGTTCCTTTTACCATCAGTTAGTCCCAAATCATGAAGGAAGGCTCTTCACACTCTTGGCAACTTTTGGTTCACTTCCTCTGGATAGTAACCCAGGAGTTGGCTGAATCTTCTGATTAGTAGGTCACTGATAATCCGACCTTGGTTTTTTCTGTCCTTGTCATCTGGCTTCCTTTTAAAGTCTTTTTTTGTATGAACTCATCCAAATGCCCCTAGTGGTCATCCCAGAAGAATAGGTCTGTCTCAAGGTATCTGAATTGGGTTAGAGATGGATAACAGGGCTTTTTATGTTTGGATGTAGGGTGTGCTGGAAGCCCAAGTTGGCATCAAGACTGTTATTTTCTATAATCCAGCTTTGAGGGAAATTGTATAAAGGTTTTAAATATAATCTCCCTTCTGTGTCTACTTGTAAATTAGTTCAGAACCCAAGAGACAAGTTGTAAATGGTCTGTACTGTCTAAAACCCCTACAAGATGTGGATAGCCCAGCCCTTACTAACTTACAGATCTTAAATCTTTTTGGTATCACAGTGAGCAAGGTGACTTATGGCCACTGAAGTGGCTCGTTTTGCCTGGGGATAAGGGGTCTTAAGATTTCATTCAGAATGAAGATTTTAGTGATCACAATAAGATTTCAAAGCGATGCTGGTTTTCTAGATGGAAAACATTTATCGCAGCATTACTTGAGTTTATCTACTGTGTTTTATGAGACATTTTATTCAGTAGAGTCATACAGCTTTTAAATCGCTAAGTTTAGCCTTCCCCCTTGATTGTGAAATCCTCTTAGATATCCTAGCCGGTGCAGGCTTTGAAAAGCTGCCTGCAGTGATGAGGACTCACTCTGTCTCTGGGCAGTTGATTTCATCTTGCACACGTTTCATTTGTTATAAACTCGGTGGCATAAAGAGCTGAGATATGCCTCTTCATGGTGATGGATCTGAATCTTGTTCTTGGCGAGCTTTATCAATTAGCCAATGTTTTATGAACACTTAGGAGAAAACCCATGGCAAACAACAGTAAACATTGATTCTTACACACATGGATCTGTGCATCGATTACAGGTTGACTGATACAGGTTAGATATGTTGACCACATGGCTATGCATCTTGCTTTCAAGTGGTGGAATTTGGCTCTTGACCCATGGCTTATCTGTGTATGTAAATTCTTGATCCCAAGCCAATTGGGACACCAGCTTCTGTGTCTCTAAAAAAAAAATACCACAAGAAGATAAGCCTAGCTATAATGGCAACTTTAAGCATCTGTTTGACTTCTATTAACAAGTCACATAATGGAGCCCTGGGTCAAGAGATAGCCTCTGGTTCTACAGAGAGAACTGTAAAGTCAGGGCCAAAGGGATTGAATCCAGAAAGGGGTGAAGAATAAGAGAGAATTTCTATTTGTCACAACAGTGGAAAGAGGCTTACTCCCATTTGGAATACGGCCTTTTGCATGTTTAGAAGCAGTTATACTTTCTACAAATAGATAACTAATATTAATGAGTCTCTGGGGCACACTTTGTTGGGATTTATTTCTTCTTCAGATATGCACTATTTGTGTATTGTCTCCTTTAATATGGAATCTCCCTGGCTGAGTGCAGAACTCCAGATGGAGCCTGTTCCTTCACAGGACCGTCCTGTATTGTAGGGGTTCCACCTGGGCTGGGACAAGCCCAAGCTTTTATGAGCATTTCACCTGTAGAGACTGCAGTTGACTCTCCTGCTGGGTTTTTAACCATCAAGGTCCAGCATTTAATTATAAGCAATCTACTATGTAGAAATGCTACATGTACAATACTAGAGATGTGTCTTGTATAGTAGTACATGTCTCGTTCTTCTGATACCACCACAAGTAGGGATTTTAGCCTCTGGAGTAGAAGTCCTCACACTCTGACAGGGGCTATGACTTCTTCAGAGTCAACCTGACCTTGTCATCTAAAGGTAGTTCATTTCTAACCTCCCTTTTTGGTACTGTGTATGAGTATGACAAGGACATTTTCTCTCTTTGTCTCTGTTTGTTACCCACTGTGGGTCTCTAGGGTCCTTCATGATGGTGAATAGCTCTGGAAGAGCTTCAGGCCAGAAAGCCCATCTTCTTCTACCAACCTTGAAGGAGAATGATACCCACTGCATTGACTTCCATTACTACTTCTCCAGCCGAGATCGCTCCAGTCCGGGAGCCTTGAATGTCTACGTGAAGGTGAATGGTGGTCCCCAAGGGAACCCTGTCTGGAACGTGTCTGGGGTCGTCACTGAGGGCTGGGTGAAGGCAGAACTTGCCATCAGTACCTTCTGGCCTCATTTCTACCAGGTATGACACTTAACCTTGCTCTTTTTCTAGTGGGAAATAATTACATTCCTTTATATCCCTGCCTTTCCTAGAGTGGATAGGTCTAAAAAGAACCTCATTAGTTTTCCCTTTCGACTCATACTGAAGATGACTTTCCAGGGATACAGAGGTGACCTAGGACAGCCCCTGCCTCCCTGGAGGTCATCAGGTGGAGATAAACAGTGTCAGCACAGCAGCTTGTATGTGGCTCCCTAAGACTGGAGGAATGCAGGCACTGAGCCTCTTATAAACTAACAATTGGACCTCACACATGAAAAAGCTGAATTCAAAGAGAGAAGCTGATGAGTCAGGTAGAGGCTATTTGGCTGGAAGGGCAATAAGATAGCTTCTAAGAAGAGAGGACAGCTAGACCCAATTTGGAAGGCTGAATTAAAATACACTGGAAAGGGTGGACAAGGCACTGGAGATGTTCCGGAAGTGGATGACAAAGGAAAAGGAAGTGAGGATGAGTGAGAGATTTTGAGGAATTTGGAAGCTAAGTTCTCCTTTTCTTTTTGCTTGTTTTATTTCATGCTTTTGTTACTATTGTCTGTTTCGGGGATTTTTGAGACAGGGTCAGCATGCTGTAGTCCAGAGTATCCTGAAACCAAAATGCATTGCCTTCCAAGTGCTAGAACTTCAGATGTATGTAATCATGCCCAGCAGAAACCAAGTCCTTTAAGGATGTCTGCTGAAGAGATACACAGGGAACTGAATTTACAGAGCATGTACGTCATAGGGGTCTGAAGGCCAGGCCAACAAGCAGGTCCTATAGCCACTGTGGTTCACAACTACTGGTAGGGAGGAAGGGATCATTTTCTCCTAATTCATTGTGGACCAATACTTCTATAAGCCAAAATAAACTATGTCATTGCAATGCCAAACTGCTTTGTTGGCTTTCAACCCCACCCCCATTTGTCCTACCTATCCCAGTGTGGATGGAGAAACAGGTTGCAGATCTGCACCAATCAGCAGAATGTTTGTGGGGGTACAAATCCAGACAGGTCTAAATCAAAATTACTGGGAAATTTTCTTTAAAACACACCATGAGTTAAAATCCCCACATCATGGAATCGACCTGTGTTTAAGTGTGCCAACCAATGCCCATCTTAAAGTAAAGCTACTGTATTCTGCATTTACCACCATCAACCATTTTATATTTTCATCATCCGATAAGCTCCCTTGCACCCTAAAGGTTTTCAAGTAAGAAAATACCACAAATCTGCAACTGGGAGAACCAAAGGGTGGTGGATGAGTGGCCAGGGCTTCTTAGTTGGCCCTGCTTTCCACACACAGTGGGTGGGTCTTTCAGTCCATGGGGTTAGGAATGCTTTTCTCTATGGAGCTTGCTTGTTTACATCAATGAGGGAGCTTCGGCCCTATTTCTTCTTTGCATTGGAAACTGAAAATCAGAATTTAATACTCAATTACCTTCAGTACTTAGCCTATATTTTTGCCACATCTATTTCCCATTTCATCTCCGATGAGTTGTGATTTGTTTTAGAATGATTGCATTGTCCTCTGTTAGGCACCCCCTGTAATTCCTCTAGAATTAGAGGGGAGAGAATGATGATGATCCTGATGCTGATGCTGATGCTGATGCTGATGCTGATGCTGATAGTGATGATGATGGTGGTGGTGATGATGATGATGATACCTACCATTTGTTGAGTGCTTATGTTACAGTCACAATATAAAATATCCTGTCAGAAATGCAGAGTGAGTGTGGGGAAAGACAGGGCCTAGTCTTGTGGTAATGAGTGTGGACTATACTCGTTTTACGTCAGGTGGAACCCTACTCCCTCTGTGGAAGCAGCAATGTCTTACCAAGAAAATTGGCTGAAAAGGAGACTATAATAGTTTTAACATGTGTGTCATTAACACAGGGACACGCTTTATTGTATATGTGTTGTAAAAGGTGCCTTTGGCCTCATTATATTTTTTATCTTTTCTCCCCTCGGGAAGATGTCTATAAGTAGTACCAGGTCCACAAACCTCAATCTGGCGTTCACAGTGTCAGATATATTTCAGAGTTCACAGTCTTTGCAATTTACAAGGTTATAACATTCTCATGCACTGTGCGCTGTGTAAGCAACACCCATCGTAGGCTCTTCACGGTGCTGCGGAGCCAAGTGTACAGATAAGCTGACCACAAAACATATGCATATTCACAAGATATGGTGTACATTAAGGTTGTATATGGTATCTGAACAGCTCAGCTTAGCCTCTATCACCAATTTACCTTATAAAAGGCTCATAGGACATAGCTTGCTCCAGTGCACGATGGGTGACCAGGTTGTCTTTGGGGTGTGTCCTCTTTTGTACCTATAGGGTTTCATGGCTGAGGCAAGACCTTCTTTTTGCTCTTTCTTGGGAAGAACTCATACTAGTAGTCATTTGAGATGCTCTTTGGTGAAGGTGAAGTGTTCCAGGCTTTGGGTAAGCTTTGTGGTCCATTCAATCTAGGAAATGCAGTCAGCCAAGTAGGGTCCTAGAGAACCAGAATGAAATCTGGGCATTGGTATTTAATCTACTGTCTGCTGTGGAAATTTGATGTTAACTTGCTTTTAGCATGTTCCCATCTTAACATAAGAGCTAGTATTCTAGCGAGTAGTATCCCAGTTTCCTGGCTTATCTAAGATAGCCCTGCTTTACTCCTCTTGTCCCAGTGAATACTTGAGCATCATGGGGACCATTTGGATTGCTGGATTACACAGCGTCTATGTCCATAGAGGTTTACATCCTGTATATTGGCTGAAGGAGATTTGGCTTATCCCTATTGTGCTCCAGACAGAAAGTATTTGAGTTTAGGAAGCATTAAGGTCTCTGTTGTCATTACCTAACTCTGTAATTGTGCCATGTAAGCGGACCTCACAATGTGACAGTGAATAGATGTAACTGTTTCAATCAAGGTTTATGTGTAATGATAACTGATGGCCCCAGTTGATTTCCATGCTTTAGTTTGCTGAGCTCTGATGAGGCTGAGGCTGAGAGATATATTATACAGTCCAACAGCACATAGCAAGGTATCGACAAATTCCCTGGTCCCCAGAGTGTCCCCACTTTACTGCTGAGTGTGAGCATCTGCATCTCCATAAACTCACAGATACTCCCAATGAGGCCTCGAGCTCCAATCAGACGTTTTCTAGAGCTTGTTATGATATAAAATAGGGCTATGGCTTGAAGTATCCTAAACCAGATAATTGCTACAGAAAAAGGACTTTCCCACCATTTGCCCTGCTCTGGGTTGGAAATTGAGGAAGAAAGGACATTTGATGAGCTCCCATTTCTGTGGCCCTGTGGTAAACCTCTTTCTGTAGTTCATGTATCTGTACCAGAGCTCCCTTTATTTGGTGGCAGCAGATCCTAGCTTCTAGCATAGGGGGCATTCGTGGTAAATCAAATTTCCCATAATCCTGTTCAGGTTCTCCAGCTCTGAGCTTGATGTCCTGTGTTTTGAGGATGCGCTTTTCCTATTCCTGGAATCTGCTGTTCTCTAACTGTTTAATGTCCAGTGATCTATCCTTTAGATCCCAATAGTCTTGATATAAGATAGACAGAGGGACAGGATGAGTGCCTCTGTAGCCTAAGCTAGATTCCGTATAAGGAGGCTTGTCAGGCTTGAATTGATTGGAAGGAAGAATGAACAGAAATAGAAGGAAACGGAAGAAGAGAGGAAGCCATCTTTAAAGAAAGAAGTGTCATGTTTTGGCCTATCCTCTCTAGCCTCTGTGCCTTTTCTTAGGTAAATAACCTCACCAAGAGAATTCTAAACAATTTCCTGCACCCTCACATTTCCTTGGCCCTGAGCCTTATAATGACAAATCACTGGTGTGTTGAGTGTAGCATTGTGGAAAAAGCATATGTCACCTCTGTGCACACTTAGTCTTCCCAGACACTCACGTGGCCATGAGCCCAGTCAAGCACACACATGCACAAGTTTCTGCCTCTGCCCAGATTCAAATACACATACTCACAGGAGACATAATGAGAAAGGGGGACCTCCCAAGAGACACAGAGACAGGAACAAAATAGGTTTTTGAAATTTTCCATACTTCAAGCTCCAGTCCTGTGCATAGAGCCGGTGGACTGAGTCAAATTCAGTTTCCAGCATTCCTGGGTTTTGAACCTCATGGGTTTGTGTATTCATTTATTAAAGTCATATTTCACAGTCCTAAAATTGACTTTAGCTCTGTAATAAACAAAAATGTCATCTTTCATATTACTGGGCTTTCGACTGCTGGGCTATCAGCAGGGCCCCAGGTGAGAAAAATCTCTTTGCAGCCCACCCCACCCCAGCCCACCCCTGCCTGCCTCCCAGGGGAAAAGCTGATTTACTGCCTGGGAGGCCTGATGCTTCTGATCTATGCTTCTTTCCAGGTGATATCAATTCTATTTCATATTTTAGTGGTTCTAAACTTTTCTGCCCTAGTGTTTAGGGGGTAGAAATCAAACTGTTACTAATTTTTCAGCCACTGGCTTGGTCTTCCCTCCATTTGCTGCCTATGTGAAATGGACCTTGGTTCAGCACAGAGAAGTGCCCCATAGACCCTTGAAAAGAAGGTCTCTCCTGATACTGTTGTAAGTCTTCCCCAGAGCTCAGTCCCTTTCTCAGGATCTACCTGGCAGTTGGTACCCTACATGTGGTTTTGAAAGTAACAATTCAGGAGGATTTTTCACAGCTGCATACCCTCTCCCCGACCCTTTGAATCCCATCCTTCTCCTGTTCCACATGAGATGTCTGTCTTTATTAGACAGAAAATACTCTTCCTTCTACCTACGCCTCTCTGAGCTGGCCTTGGGGAAGAATGCCCCTTGATTGGACTCTAAGCAATCTTGCCCACAGTACCTCTGGTGCACTCTTCCTAAGAGGGACTCTGATAAGCCAATGTTTTTCTCTTATTTTTTAAGAAATGTTTGCAGCCCTTTGAGAATTTTGCTGTATTTTCTACAGAAGGGTTGCTAAAGATCAGAGAGAAACCCTGAGTCTCTTAAGCCATGGCCTGACATGGTGACTGCCTTCCCCCAAACATGTATAGCAAGATTTTTTCCCCTGGAGTTTTTATTTTCTTTCTTTCCTGGAGTTACTAGGATTTGACCATACAGAGGCATGTTTGAACCAGTCTGCATAGGTCCCTACCCCCTGTCCCCTACACTTGCTTAGACCTAAGTCAGCTGTAGTTAGTTGACAGTAGGTTCTATGCAGCAGTCTTGAGGCTAAGCATTGTCCTTCAGAGGTCTGTGAGATACCTGGGTCAGCTCTTCTACTCTGATTTTTGCATCCAGGATCCCCCTTCTACAACTACCTTTTGCCCTTTGGGGCATGTGGTCCACTTCAGTATTACACCCCGCTTCATCCCTTCTGTCCCTGCTCTCTAGAGGCATCTGGCTCTAGAACATCCTCATTTCTTCCTCTATCTCTTCTCACATCCTCATGACCAAAGATAGCCATTATCTCTGTGTTGCTGCTGCATGTGTCTTTCTTTCTTAGAGGACACTGCCATCCTTCTTTGAGGTGCCTGTACTTAAGACCTAGCCATTATCAACATCTTCCATACCAACGCAGTATGGTGGGGCAGTCATTGCCACCCAGGGCAACAGGAGTGGAGGAACCTTCTGAGTCAACTCTGAACATCTCCCATACCATTTAAGAAATTCACACTGAGATTAATATTGTTCCTGTTTTATCTTTTTATGACTTGTTATATATCACATGTGCCATTTAGCTTTTAATATTTTTCATACTCTTGTTAACATAAGAAACATATCATGACATAGTTATTCAGATACAGTGCATAGCTTTTAAAAACGATTATTTTTTGTTTTCTAGTTTTAGGAAATTTGATTGAAAAATGTATAAAACTAAGACTACACATTTTGGTTCACTGGTGTTACACTGTATGATTTTTTTATAAATCTATGAGCATTTGAATAAAAAATTAACACATTTATAAAAATATACATTTGTTGTATTGCTTTTTCCATTTGATTGATCAGAGACCAAGACATAGGATGAAACCTTTAGATAATATCTTCTTTTCCACTATCATCATGTTTCTTTCAAGTCTTCTGTCTGAGTTTTAGAGACCAAGTTAGACTACTAGATGGCTTATATTTTCCATTTTGGTTAAAATTCTTTGAAACATTCACATTATTTTTAGAAAATGCTGTTTTATGCTCACTTACATTTTTCTTATTGTGTCTTTGTTCCACTTGCTATTTGTAAGGTTACTAAGTCATTCTGCCTTAGGTGTTTATCTTACTGTATACAATTAGATTTTGATTGTTTAGACAGTCTGGGTGCTTTCCTCTATTTTAACCCTTTTATTTTTATTGTCAAAACAATTTTTTTGTATTTGTTATTTTTTGTTCCACAGTATGAATACCTTTTTGCTATTTCTTTTGAAATATATTTGCTGTACATACTCTATTTTCTTTTTCCTATTGACTTTACTTCGGCTTTTCCATTAAATTATTTAAACACACACAGATAGATACCTGGTTCTTTATGAAGAGACTTCTGTAAGTGCAGGATGAAGAGTTGCCATTCTTGTATTCCTCCATGGTCTTCTGTTTGTTTTAGTTTATCATGATTCCACATGTTAGTTCTCTCTGACAATGCTGCACTGTTTTAGGAAAGCTCTTTTTGAGAGAAGAAGCAGCTATCTTGCTGTGTGACTGTCACCCCCTCATCGTTTCTCCAAACTCTCAAATTTCACAGATAAAAATTTACCACCAAGAGAACTGCCCCATTCACAGCTATTGCCATTTTCTTTACTTGCTCTCTTAATAAGAGCTCCAGGGCCAATAGAGAACACTAAGCATTGGGTCCACTGCCTGAACAACATGATTTCCTATAGAGATTTCCTGTTGATCTCATTACCCACTGTATTGTCCAACCATGGGCTTGAGCTGAGTATTAGAGGCAGGACAGAGGGTTTATTTTGGACATTGTCAAGTTGGTAGATATGGAAAACAATCACAGGCTGAATCAAAACACTGGCACTGATACCTGACTGGCTTTGACCCACAAATGACTCCATCCTATGATCTGACTAATAAAGGATATGGAAAATCAAGGGCATATCTAAGAAATTCCAGTGTGGTAGAATCAAAATAAGGGATGAGGTTGAAATAGAAGCCCATAGATGTATGTGCCCAGATGGCCATATAATAATAGCACTGTATTATAAGGGGGATGTCCCATCAGGAGGTAAGGTAGAAGACTTGAAATATGTTCATAACTGTTACATACAGATTGCATGCGAGGCAACTTTATGATATGTGGGTAGAAATTCTCAATTGTGAGCTGTTTTGATGAAGGCAATTGATATTCTAACTAAAGACTTAGAAGCCAAGCTGGGCTTGGCATTACCAGTGAGTCAGCAGTGGTGGAAAGGTGAATGTGTACAGTCAGATGACGAGTAGAGGAATCCCAGAATCCAAAGGGATGGAGAAGAAGGAATGCCTATAAATGCATGATAGGATGGTCTCATATATGGGAAAAACCAAAATGTGTAGTATCTGCTGAGCCCAAATAGAGACCCAGAAATCTGTGAATAGTGACATTTGTAGCAGGATGATAATAAGAAGTATAGAAGACATTTATTGAGAATGCACTTTGCAGATGATATGACAGTATTCATAAGCAACCCCCAACATTCTGCCAAAGAACTCCTACATCTGATAAAGTCCTTCAGCAAAGTGGCTGGATACAAAATTAACTTTGAAAAAAGTCAGTAGTCCTCCTTGATACAAATGGTAAATGGGCAGAGAAAGAAATTAGGGAAAGAACACCCTTTGCAATAGCTATAAATAATATAAAATATCTAACTAAGAAAGTAAAAGACCTATGTGACAAGAACCTCAAGTATCTAACACTTTAAATAGGATATTAATTCTTTCCACCTGAAAGTTACCTAACATGGTAGATACTACAATTCTAGGTGCAGACACTAAGACTCAAAACAGGAACCTCCTGCACATGCAAATCAAAGATAGTATCCTCTTTCTTCTTTTATAAAATTATAATTTTTCAATTTGTGAATTTTATGTGTACATGTATGACTACACACCAACAGAGGACATCTCGTGTGACTACAGTTATAAAAGTTTATGAGCTACAATATGGGTCCTGAGAATTGAACTCAGGAACTCTGGAAGAGAAGGCCATGACATTAACTGCTGGGTCAGCCCTCCAGCCCTACCATCTTCCTTAAAGTGAGAGAAAAGTTTGATGGTGGGGAACTTCATCACATTTAGTAATTAGAATAATAGTGTCTGTCATGAAAGCAACCTTGAGAGGAATATTTAATAAAGATTGGGATTTTTATGCTTAATATTTTATGGTGGAAGCATAGTTATTATGATTGGGATGTAAATAGTTATTAATGTACTAAGAATTGCGATTGAAGTGCACTGGCCACAGGGAAGAACTTGCTACAAAGAGGTAGTTTTTCAAGAATTGGAAAAACTAAGCCATTTATATATGTTGAGGTCAGAGGAAAAGGGGTAGGGCCTGTAAATACAGAGTAGCAAAAGAAAACCAAGAAGAGCCCAGGCTCTAGAAACTGCAGCAGGGTCAGCGAGGTACTGAAATTACACGCAGAAACTGTGGTTGGTGTGATGGAAGGTTAGGTGTGTGGGTAAGGAGTGAGAAGTCACTCTCTCCCTCATCTTCTTGAAGCGGTAGAGCTTTCTGAGATTGGGTGAGAGAAGATGTAAGAATAGTGGGTCAGGTTTGGGATGGAGAGGGAAGGCCCACAATGGGCTTGACAAGGTTCAAAAGAGGTGTAAAGGAATTAGTCTTATAGAGAGAGTCTCATGGTTGATTAGGAGCTTAGGCTTCTGGAGAGCATTGAAAGATCTAGAATGGGCAGACTCCAGGAACTGTGTGAGTCTGAGGGGCTGATGAGAGAGGAGGGTTGGGAGAGGATTGTACGCTTAGCATCTGGCAGAGAATTACTGACAGAGTGTTTGGGCATGTAGCTGATTCAGTTAGGGGGAGTGTGAACTAGTAGTGTGAGAGGCACTGACTACTAACCTTGGGGCTTGCACACACACACACACACACACACACACACACACACACACACACACACACACTCATCTGTTCCCAGTGAGGGGACAGGAAAGGCAAGGGGACCTTAGTTAAAAAATTCTTGTGGAAGTAATAAAGTTTGAGTAGAGAAGAGAAAAAGTCTTGCTTCTTTCCACTCTTGGATACAACCAAGTAGATTGCTGCTAGTTTCTAAGAGGTGTGATGAAGAAGTCTGGGAAACCTTAGGAAATGACTGAGCCTGCAAAGTGCTTCCTGTGCCAACACAAGGGCTTGGGTTTGATCCCTAGCACCCGGGTAAGAAGAAGGCAGGTGTTTAGTGGCACATTCTTATCATTCCAGTGTTGGGAAGGTGGAGACAGGCAACTGCTGGCCTGACAGTCTAGCATAACGGAGAATCCCAAGCCAACTGAGAGACACTATCTCCAAATAAACAAAATGGGTGGCACCTGAGACAAGACAGCGGAGGTTGACCTCTAGTCACCAAACACACATTTACACACTCACACACACACACACACACACACACACACACACACACACTCACGCACTCATACACACTCATACACACACTCATACACACACTCACACACACACTCACACACACTCACACACACATTCACTCACACTCATACACACACATACACACATACACATACACACACACACACACACACACTACACACACACATACACACATACACACACACACTCACACACACACACACACACACACTCACATCACACACACATACACACACACACACACACTCACACACACACACACACTCACACACACACACACACACACACACTCACACACACACATACACACACACACACACACACACACACTCATACACACACACTCACACACTTACACACACACTCTCACTCACTTACACACACACACTTACACACACTCATACACTCACACACACTCATACACACACACTCTCACTCACTTACACACACTCACACACTTACACACACAGTCATACACTCACACACACTCATACACACACACACACACTCACACACACTCACACACACACACACACACACACACACACACACACACTCACACACACACACACACACACTCACACACACACACACACTCACACACACACTCACACACACATCCTCTCTCTCACACACACACACACACACACACACACACACACACACACACACACACACATCACAGAGGAAATCCAAACTGACTGCAGAATCACATCAAGATCACTGAGGAAGCCGGGGTATTAATACGTAGTGGCTTCTGTAATTTGTTTGAAACCACAATGAGGGAGGTGCCCAGGGCCTCGTTTGGATTGTTTGCTGCTGTGGCTAAGTATTATTGCTAAAAATCCAAATGGCTGGCTTTTCTTGCTGGTCACCAGAGTGTGGGCTTTTTGCATAGTTTGCCAAGTCACCTGGCAGCATGGTGTACGCACTGTTGATCGATTCCGATGGGAAGCTGACACAGAGTGACCGGGGTCTGAGTGACTTCTTTAGGTGGATGCAGACAATTGATTGTGTGAAACTGACATCAGCCCTGTGTATTGCAGGTGATATTTGAATCCGTCTCTTTGAAAGGTCATCCTGGTTACATCGCTGTGGACGAAGTTCGAGTCCTTGCTCATCCATGCAGTAAGTCTATTCGTTTCTCCGGATACATTCTTTCTCCATGCATGTCTGGGTAGCCATGAGGCCGCAAGCCCCTATCTCTTCAGCTCATAGCTGTCTCCCACTCACTAACTCTTAATCCTTCAAAACTGCTCACATAACGCAAGGCAATCGGTTCTGAATAAATCCATAATTTTTCTAGCCTGTTCAACAGGCAGCATCTCCGGGAATTTGTAGAGACTGGCAAAACAATTCATCTGAATCTCTCTCCATTATTAAGGGAGTCTAAAGTCCTGATTGTTTATTAGGGGGATTCAGACCACTGAAGTGGAAGGATTAGAGGCCTTTCGATAGAATCTTCTGCAATTGTCTTTTTTATTTTTTTTAAAGCAAAACAGAACAGAAAAAAGAACAACATTAAACACGAAGCAAATTAGCACACTCTTCACCCACAGGGGGAAGAACCCCAAAGCTATTAAATCTTTAAAAATAATTTTCAATACACTCATCAGCTCTATGTAGGCAAGGAGCAAGATTTCTCATGGTGTTTAGTACTCATGGTAGAGTATCAAGAGTCTTCAGTGGCTCGCCACTCCTCCTTGAAGTTCCCTTCCATTCAGCAACACTTGAATGTGTTTCAATGAAAAGCCACAGCTCCTGTCTAGCCTGAGTGCAGGCAGCTGTGGTGACATTACTCCTGTAAGTATATGGTTGGAAGTCTAAAGTCTTGGGATGCCTAGAGATCAGGAAAGCCACTGCCAGAGTTGGCTGCGATATCAGCTCCTCAATTTAGGAGTGCTTCATCAAAGATCCCTATCAGTTTCTTGGCCTCCATTTGGTTCTATTTAACCTCTAGGGTTTCTCCATTCTCCCATGTGGCCACAAGGCAGCTAGTGAATATAGTTTAGTTGGCTGAAATATCCATGGCAGGCTGATGTTTTTAAATTTTTAATTTATTCTTTGAAAGTCTCATGCATGTAATAAAGTGTATCCTTATTATACCTATATCTCATTTCCCTTCCAGTTATCCCCCAGAATCCCACACTCCATCTCCGTTCCAGCTTTATCTTCCTTCCTTTCTTCCCTCCTCTCCCTCATTCTTTCCTTGCTTGTTTTTTAATTAATTGTTGAAAACCCACAGAGTCTAATTAATATTTTCCATATATTCCTGGTTGTTGGGTCCATCCTTGGGGCATAGAGAGCTGCCAGTGGTCACACACCTAAAGAAAAAGAAAGGACATTGCTGCTCCCCCAATATATGACAGCCATCAGCTGTCAATAGCTCCCTAGCTATGGGTGGGCTCTTTAGGGAGCGCTTTTTCCATTCTTGCTAGAAGTGTAAACCTGTTAGATGTGTATGCGATTCTTATGTAGGGAACCACAAGATGCTATGAATTCACATGTGTAGCGGCCATGTCATGCCCAGAGATGAGCAATTCCCAGAACACCTTCTTTTCTTCTTGCTTGTCCACTCTTTCAGTCTCCTGCTCTGTTTCCCAAGACTTTGGGGCCGAAGATTGATATAGAGTTCCCATCTACAGCTGAGTTTGCTCTTTGAAGATTTTGTAGAATTCTGGAATGAACTCATCTTGTCCTGGCCTGATTTTTCAGTTGGGAGACTTTACTGTTTCAGTCTTGTTCCTCATTATGGAGCTGTTCAAGACTATTAAAATTTTCATACTGATTTCATTTTTGTGTACTATAAACATCTAGGAAAGTTTTCATTTCCTTCAGATATTTTTCCAGTTTAGTAGAGTAGGGGTGTTTAAAAACATGTTCATAAGATTTTCTGAATTTCACTGGTGTCTGTTCTAATGTCTCCCAATTTGTTTCTGATTTTACTAAATTGTGTCTTTTCCTGTGGTAAATTTGACTAAGGGCTTGCCGATCTTTCTGAAACCCATCTTGTTGTGCTATTGATTGTTTTGAAGTATTTTTCTACTGCATTAATTCCAGTCTTGTTTTTGATCGTCTCTTTCCATACTTAGATGCTTGGCTTGTTCTTGCTTTTCCATGCTCATCATTAAGTTATTTATTTGAGACTTCTCAATTTTTTTGAAACTGGCATTTGTTATAAATGATCCTCTTAGAACAAGAAGACTAACTTTCTAAAGAGAAGAGGTTTAATTAGCTCACAGTTTTTGGAGGTTTGGGCATAGGCTCAGGTCTGATGATGGCTTTTCAGAATCTGGGAGCAGAAGAGAGCATCAGACAGAAATAAAGAGGGAAGGCCCATGTGGAT
This sequence comes from Rattus rattus, assembly GCF_011064425.1. Lineage (NCBI taxonomy): Eukaryota > Metazoa > Chordata > Mammalia > Rodentia > Muridae > Rattus > Rattus rattus. The sequence goes on along the minus strand of NC_046158.1, from coordinate 141,505,926 downwards.
GCCTTATATCTGCCCATTTCTTCTAACACTAGGATTGAACTCTTAGTGTTTTACTCTGACGACCTTATCCAAGCCTTCAGACATCCTGAAACAGCCAACTCTAAATGTCGCAGTCAGATTCTGGCCTCTTTGTGCCACTGACTTCAGGAATTCAACTATGGTATGAGTTTGGAAAATTAATCAAATTCGAACCACAATTATGCTATGGGTAAGGAAGCCTCCTCATGAGGCTCATACCTGGGCATGAGCCTCACACCAGCCCCATCATGTTGCTTAAATCAAAATGCATCTTTTCATTTCTGCTACCATTCACTTGTCAGACCTTAAGTTACTGTTTTATTCTAGTTTCCTGGGATAAGACCATCATGGTTTGACTCGTTAGCTTAAAGCACCTTCTCTGGAAAAAGATATACCAAGTTTCAGGTTACAAGCAATGCTTGAGGGGACTGGGTCTGATGTCTACGTAAGAGAGTTACTACTCAGTAACCAACTCAGAAACAGTGAGGTTTAGATTCCCCATTACTCTCCCTCTTCTCTGGGTTGTATCTTTCAGAGTGTCTTAGATGGTTCTCTCCATTTACTCATGCCTGGGAAATGTCTCTGCTGAAGTAGACTTTTTGTGAAAAGGATTTAAAGTCCCCAGCAATACAGAGTTTTTTATGGTTGTCATGTGTTGGATCATTGGTCCAAGTTTGCTCCACCACTAGGCACAGCCACTTGAGGAAGCAGAATGCAGGCAGTTTGACTGTGGCTACCCCATGGGACCACAGCCTGGGCAGGTGCTAGGCCATAGGGAAGCACCAAGATACAGCTTTGGGGTAGGAAAGTGCAGACTGAGATGTGGGAAAGCCAGAGCTAGCTCAGGGGTCCCTAGGCCTGCGACAAGGCCGGGGCTGTGAGATTCTTCAACTCTTGGACATCTAGGTGCCTCTCAGAGTCATGCAAGTGCAGAGAACTGAGTTGAGGTCCTTTGGTCTAGGGACAGCATCTAGTCCTGGGCTACGGTTGGGAAGGAAGAGGAACTCCAGCTTGTCCTAGCAGAAGTAATTGTCCTTGACTTGACAGTGACAGGCTTGGTGGTGTTTGTGGCTGGGAGAGCAGAGAGGCCTTCCTTTGACAGGAGATTAGGCTGTTGCTCTGTAGGTGAAGGCCTTTTTCATGGTCCTCATGGTGGATCCCGGTGAAAAGAGACAGTCCATGGTTCCAAACAGTTTATTGTCATGGTGGAAAATGGATGCGTAAAACCGTACCCCACTTCTCAGTGTATGCCTGAGATCAAATACCTTTTGCAAGGAGGAATGTCTAGGAAGGGAAACTTATTGGCTAAGTCCTCTGGGCCTTTAGGTACCTCATTAGAATGGAGAACTGTTGTGAGCCTACGTGATCATAGGATGTGTTTCTTCTATGTGAAAAACATGGCATGTGTTTCAAGTCAGGAGTCTGGCAGGGATCTGGGAGTCGTCTAAGCCTCAGGTGTGTACCCACTGAGTCTCCAAGTCTTGAATCACTCTACCTTAATAAATACATATAGTCAGGTTTCTCTTGCCTGTTCTGACTGCCCTCCCTCTCTTCCCGACTCTTGTGAATTTCATCAATATCAGATGCCCATTGGGGAATGCTCTGTATTCAGTACTGGACAGTGGTATCAGGAAATATCTGCTCTTTTTGCTTCCATTTAACTATATATTCAAACATGTATACTCTTCAGTTTTGAGCAGTCTTCCCAGTAAACCTCTTGTCTTCCTCACATAATGCACATGTCTATCCCCATAGAGCATACTCATCTTTGCTGCCTACATTCATTATTTTTATGCTTGGACTTGGTCTTTCTGGGAGATGACATTGTTTTTCCCCCAGCAGAATATAGCATGGTATTTCATGGGTCTATGTCCTTGGGTCCCAGTGCTCTGCGTTCTGGAAGGAAACTTCAATTTCACTATAATACCTAGTTTTGATGTCCTAGCCTCAACTGTCTTAGCTCCAAGTCCTGCTCGTCACCGTCAAATGCTCCATTCTCTTTGTTATGTCTCTGTAGGAGAGCATCTGAGGAGGGCATTTGGATAGCTTTCTACCCACGAAATTCCTAAGGATCATTGGACATCTTCCCTCTTTTCCCTGGGACTTCTGTGAATTTAAGATTCTCCCGATATCCTCATCCCCCTCCTGCTGAGAAGTGTGGATTGCATGGTTATAGAATTGCTAAGAGTCCGTTACCCAGCAAATGGGCCGTGGGCTATAACTCCAAAAGACATGACCTTGGCTTTATTTCTGCATGGCGTATTGTGGCTGTGTTCAACCCTAGCGCTTAGGAGCCTTAAGCACATCCTTGCCAGAACATCCAATGTGAGGCCTGTGAAAGGGTAGCTGGAATTGGAGAAAAATCATATTAAGGGTATGTGCAAACATCGCCAGTGTGTTTAGACCTCTGAGGTACACCCACAGTTCATGTGCTCAGTGCACTCATTGCTAGCACAGGGTTTTATCCATCCTTCATCTCAACAAGCAAATTATTGATTGCGAACTATGTGTCCAAGAGCTTTCATAGCAGATCGTTAAGTAAGAAAGGGTTGGCTTTTGTGGACTTGATGCTTCATTGGCAGGGGGACAAGAAGGGAGAAAGAAATGAAAGGATCTAATACTAGATAAGCAGTGGATAATTTGGAATAATGGAATGCGCCATGGATGTGATTAGTATGGGAAGTGGGACTCCTTCACAGTGTGCTCATGGGAGATGTCTCCAAAGATGTGGTCAGAGCTGGGACTCTAATTGTTGAAAGGATTTTGCTTTCTAAGAATTTGGGAAGGGGGCTTCTAGGAAGAGGACATGGCAAGTTTCCAAAACCAAATCCCTGTCTTGGAAAGCATTCCAGTGTTTCCAGTGTGTCCTGGTAAATGGAGCAGAGCTGACAATATCCTAGGTGAATCTTGGGCAAGTGACCTGGGACCTCCCCTTTCAGGGCCTCAGCATCACTGTGAGTGGATGTTAGCAGGCGTTTTGGGGATGGAATAGTTTTGGTTCATTCATAAAGGATATGTTGTAGTGTATGAGTTTGTGTCCCATAGGAAGGATGGGGAAACTATAAAAAAGAGAACATTCTAGAGCTATGCAAAAAAAAGGGGTGACCTGGAGTAGTGTCGTGAAGAGTCAGCCACTAATCACACAGGGAGCAATTACTGTGCTTGTGCTCAGTGTCTGGAATTGTGAAACTATGTAAGATTCTCCCAATAGCCTCATCCCCCTCCTGCTGAGGACAGACTTCATTGTCTGTCCTTGAAAGCCTCCCGTGAAGTGAATGAGACCAAAAGCTCTACACTTATATGATACGTAACAGATGGGTTGTTGCTTTTCGAGGGCTGCAGTCGGGGAGTACCAGAGACTAGGTGGCTTATGTGATCACAACATTTTCCAGTAACCCTCGTGGCTAGGAAGTCAAAGTTTAGGTGCTGAAGGTTTGCCTTTAGTTACATTCTGTGTTCAAGGTTCTGGGAGATAGCAGTACTACAGGGAAACAGAGACCCGCAAAAAGGTGCTGCGTGTAGGTCTTGGAGATAATTAGTCTTATTTGACTAGTTACACTGAGAGAAAAATGCCGAAAAATGACTACTGCCTCTGAAGTGCTGACTCCAGGCCTTGGGGCTGCTTATGGGTTTGCATACAGTATAGCCTGGGGTTTATAGATGGGTTAGCCTACGCACTCTCTGAGCTGCCCAATATACCGCTGTGTTTCCTCCAAAACCTAGGCCTTCCCTCAGAAGTTTTTAAAGATGTCATCTATAGTGAAAAAAATGCATTTCATTCTGTCTTCAACTTTTCTGAGTCTCTACCCTCTGTCCTTCAAAATATTTCCTATTGACATAGGGCCAGAATTTGTCAATAAATGTTTCAGTTAATTATTCTAAACATCGTGGGCAGGGGAATCAACAGTGATTTGCCATCTTATCCTCTACACATTGAAGCTGGCTTTAAATGTTTACCTCAAGCTTCCAAAACAGTTATGAAAAGTCAGGCATAAGCCTCCAAGGAAATTCTTTTCTTTTATAATGGGAAACTTCTCACACATACTTTATAGCTCATTTAACTTTTTTCTTGTAGTTGTAATTATTCCAAAATTATTTCAGGCTTAGCCACCATCACTTCTGGGTCTCGGTGTCATCCCTTAGCAGGGGCTGGCACAGTCAGAACTTTGGTAAATGTCAGCACACTTTGCCACACAGTTTCAAACTTTCTAACTCCCAAGTTGACTCTTTTAGAGTTTTTTTCCCAACCTCTTTTTGCCCCCATCACAGCCTCACAGGGTCCTGTCTCTCAGCCCACAGAGCATCCACAACATTGTTTCTAATGGATGTAGGAGCTTTCCCTTCAATTGTGTGGCTTCCTGCTGAGCATTGTCAGCTTTAAAGAGCGAGAGAAAGGGCACAATAATATGTCTTCAGATGCTGCACTGACATCTGCAGGAGTTTAAATGTCACCCGGTACCAAGACATTTTGCCCCAAATACACAACCAGTTTCCTCTTAACCCTGTTCAGCAGTTCCCATTTTAGGGGAACTCAGTCTCAAGGAGGACTGAGAGGGGGGCTGCTTAAAGCTGGGCTGGTTGCTGCTTGGAGGACCCGAGGTCACTTGTTTTTCGACTGAAGATTGGTGAGCTGATGTTGGCACAATAATTTCATTCACAGAAATGCAGAGGCCGAGGGCAAAGAATGGCGGAAAGAGTGTTAGGCCTAAAAGGAGATTGGAGTTGGGGATGGAAGGAGGGTCAGGCGCCCAGAGAAGACCAAACACAAGGCAGATCCCAACAGAAAGATACTGATCAGGAGACATGGGCGATGCAGAGCCTCAGAGAATAGAGATAAGAGTGAGGGTCTATGGAGAGAGTGCAGAGTGATAAGAGAGTTGAGAAAAGTTCCTGCAGTTCAGTGGTTCCCACAGTGTGTGAAGACAGGAGAGTCACCGCTGGATTTATAGGTCCAGAGAGGGCACAACTGTGCGAACTGTTACAGGAGACTGAGCATAATGCAACTTCTCAGAGTCTACAAACCTGGTGGGATCTGACTGTTGATGATTTTGGCTAAGTCCTCGGTGGTCTCATCAAACTTGGTCGAGATTTTAGGGTGAGAGATTTCACATAAAACAGGGACTTCTTATTTTTCTGGAGGAATCTGATGATTGGCAGCCCTGAGCAAGGTACTCCCACTCCCACCCCTCTCTCAGGGTCCTTTAGTAGCAGAGCTCCCCTTTCAGTGTAGTGTGGGGTCTCTCTAGTCCCCCTATTTATCCACTGCACCTTAACAGTTTGCCAGCATTGAAAATGGTGCCAAATATTGGTCCTCGCTCGGACTGCAACATTTTTTCTTAATTTTCAGATATATCTTTCCAAATTGGAAAAAAAAAAGGTGGTGGTTTTGTTAGTATTGATTTATAGTGGAATCGCATTGTTGATTTTGATAGCCGTCTGGTTCCTGGCTTGATGAGTCTTCCGGAAATCAGGGCTATCAATGTTTCCACAGCATTCTTAACACCTGCGACACACGACATCCACATTCTCAATATAGAAGGGATGAAGGAGCTAGAATGTAAATGAACGAATCAAGAACGGAGCTCTGGGGCTGAAATGGAAGGAGAGGAGAAGAATCAGAAACATGCAGGTGCCAATCAATGACCAAAGAAGGACTAGTTCTGATTGTACATGTCCCAGAAATTAACCACTTGCCACATGCTCATAAGTGTAAGAAAAGGGGGGGGCTTTGTAAAACACAACAGGCCATCTTATCTTTGGAGCCAAGATATAGCCCCTCTCTATGTAGAAGGGGCGTTCCCTTCCCTTTTATAACTGAAGCAAAATCAGACCTGTAAGGTTTGCTCCATCTGTGGCTGAAGAACTGGTAGTTCTAAAAATAGCTTCACGGAATTATACAGGAGCACGAAAGGACAACAATTTCAAGCAACCTGAGCAGTAAGACGTTTATCACATCGGTAGATGCAGGCATCTTGAACTTGGGGGACGGACAGCAGAAATGGTCTCACCTGGGCCTTGAACCCCTGACACTTTAGCTGCAGGGTCCTGACAGCAGCATCTGAACTGTTGTCAGCTGGTTTAAAAACATGAGCAGATGGTATGTACTTTCTCACGGCCAGTGTCCTTGATCACACCGAAGTCCTTGAGTTTTGGAGAGTCTTCTTGGTGGTGGCACGTTTTGGTGGACAAAAATCATTCAAAACATCCACAGGGGAAAGTAGCATGGAGTGGGTTCCTTGTAGACTATTTGCGAGCAAACAGAGAAGCCAGGAGACTCACCGCCATTTACCCTGGAAGTTCTTTCTCTGCACGGTGAGACCTGTCTGATGAGACCATCTTTCCTCTTAAGGCCGAGAAGGGAAGAGGGTAGCTGGTTTGAAATTGAGTTTGGGGCTCAGATGGAACTGGACTGAATTCTGTTTCTGTCTCTGTAGCTTTGGTGCCTGGTGTAGTTTCATTTCTGTTGGGTGATAAAATACTCCAATAGAAAAGCCACTTAGGAGAAAAGCATTTATTTGGCTTAAAATTCTAGGTTATGATCTATCATAGTTTGGGTCTCAAAGCAGATGGGCGAGAAGCAGATACACAGTCAAGCACAGGGGAAAATGCATGTGTGCAGCCTTGCTCGCTTATTTCTTCTCTGCTCAGTCTCACCAGGTATAAAATTCAGGATCCCTTGCCTCGGCAATGGTAGCCTACCCCTACTGGGTTATATCTTCCTACTTCAGTTAGCATAATTGACATAATCTACAGAATGTGAACACTTATTCACTACTGATGGGAGTGCAAACTGGTATAACCAGTATGAAAATCAGCATGGAGGAAAATCTATCCTCAAAAGATGGAACTAGATGGACCACAGGATCCAGTACACCACCTGTGGTGTCTACCCAAAGGTCTCTCTATCTTATAAAGAGAAGCTTGCTCTTGCATGTTCATGGCTGTTCTATTCACCATAGCTAATACATGGAAACAGCCTTAGATGTCTATCAGCTAGTGAATGGATAATGAAAATGTGGCATTATGCAGTGGAATGTTGAGCTAGTAAGAGAAATAAACATATGGAAATATTAAGCTGTTAAAAATGAAATCCTGAAATGGGTGAAGCTAGAAACTATGATTCTGAGTGAGATAACCCAAGCCGAGAAAGACAAATGTCACATCTCTTCTCTCATCGCTGGGTGTCAGCTTTGAGTCAGATGGGTGTGCTCTGTTTGGAATACCCACAGAGACCAGCGCATTAGTAAGGGACCATGAGAGGAGGGAGGCTTTTACGTTAGGAGAGATAGAGCATTACTGTAAAGGATTAAAAAGGAAGGACGGTATGGGAAGGGTTAAGTCTGGGTGGGGCATGGCAGGACAGTGGAGAAGAGTGGGAAAACTGAAAGTAAAGGCCTTTAAGAGTTATATGGACTCCTACAGTCCAGGCTTCCTGAAATACACACATAAGCATAATATAAGAGAATTTTAATAGTTACCCTGCAAGAGGAGGACAGTACCCCAGTTATAGACCACATGTTAGCAATTAAAATCCTCAGGAACAGAAAGGTTTACCTCTTTTTGAGTTGTTAGCCAAGGGGTCCCCATAGAACCCCAAGCATTATAGGCTAATTTTCTTATCACCAAGTTTTTAAGCAAATTGACCATAGTTCTGAAGACTCCAGTATATGGAGAAATCAAGTTTGTACTGACCTGGAAGCTTCCACAGTGCTGGGCATTGCTGTGCATGATACAGAAAGAGAAAATTAATTAAAACAAAAGTGTCATAAAAACAGAAAAAAATATCAGTTTTGCACGGTTTTGAATCCTGAAATAACAGGGACGAAAACTGGCAGCTAGATAGGTCATAGGCCCTAGGGGAAGATCTGGTAGTACCAACAAATGTATAGTATTAAAATGATTATTAATGACTTATTGCTATAGACCAGTGCATCTCAACTACCAGAAGAGAAGCTTCTCCTTACAGCAGATAGACTCTCAACTGTTCAGAGTGCGGAAAATATGAGATTCTGGCATGCTCAGCCCTAAATGGTGCAAACATATCATCAGATCTTTCTCCCCAAGGCTCAGGGATATTGCAGAAACAGTGGATAACATGAAGGAAACAGTGTTTTCTGGACACAACAGGGCAGTTTGAGTTAGGACCTCAAACGAATTGTGACAGCATGCACAAGACCTGTGCAGGCTCAAACCAAATACAATTCTACCACAGAAGTAGGAGGTGGCGTGAAATTCTACCACTAGACTAGGAGTTCGTGCTTTTGATAGATGTGGGAAGAAGGAATTCTTCAATGATGTGACCATGGTGGGTAGACCACACTCTAGGGCAGGCTCTCCTTCAGAAAGTACTTGGGCCACATAAACTGGACTTGATGCAGATAGGGGAGAAAACTCAAGACAGGCAGGGAAGGGAGGGTGAAGAGGGTGGATATTGGAGGAGCTAATGGTGAATATGATCAAAGCGTATTATATGGAATTTTTATAAGTTAATAAAATTATTTAGAAAAAGGAAATCCTCATGACATGGCCACTGATCAATCCAGTGTCAACAGTCCCTCCCTCTTTGAGATTCTCTTTCCAGGTGATTCTGGATTACATTATATTGACAATTAAGCTAGCTGTCGAAACAATCTTGGACTTGCTAATGCTAATTTCTGCCCTTTAGCATGCGCTTCTCATGAATACCATGAAGTCAGAATAGAAAAAGTATGCAAAAATGTTTTGCGGACTGTTTTTATGTCAGCTTGACACAAGATAGAGTTATTTGAGAAGGGGGAATCTTTTGAGAAATGCTTCCACCAGATTGGCCCGTGGGGCAGTGGGAGGGAATTTTCTTGATTAATTATTAATAGGGGATGTCACTCCTAAGCAGGTGGTCCTGGATGATTTAAGAAAACAGGCTGAGCAAGCTTCAATGAGCAAACCAGGGAGTGTCCCTCCTCCGTGACCCCTGTTCCAGTGTCTACCATCAGGCTCCTGTCCCAAGTTTCTACCCTGACTTTTCTGAATGATGAACTTCAAGTTGTAAGATGACGCAAACCATTTCCTCCCCAACTTAAGTTTAGTGTTTTGTCATGGCAACAGAAACCTCAGCTAAGACGACTGCTGAACACCGATGGGGTTTTCAGTACATGCTATTTTTCCTATTTTTCTTGATGCCTTGGTCTTCTAAGGACTCTCTCTCTTTAGCCCCACTTGGGATAAGTGGTCTGTGCAGTTTATCACTGATTTTTTATTGGATATTTTTCATTTACATTTTTAAATGTTATCCCATTTCCTGGTTTCATGTCCATAAACCCCCTATCCCATTTCCTTCCCTATTCTTTTATGAGGTTGTTTCCCCACCCAACAACCTACCCCTTCCTGCTTCCCCACCCTGACATTCCCCTACACTGGGCTATTGAGCCTTGGCAGGACCAAGGGCTTCTCCTCCCATTGGTGCCCAACAAGGCCATCCTCTGCTACATATGAAGCTGGAGCTATGGGTCTGTCCAAGTTAGCACTGATTTTATTGATAGTGGTAGGGAGCCTTCATTGCACTCAATGAAGAAACTCACTTCTCCTGTCATTCATTAGTTATCAGCTAATGGAAACCTGATGTTGTTTTATGAGGGATTTATATAGAGGAGCATTTGACCTCACACATAAGGGGAGAGATGAACTCAAGTCAACTGACATGAAACCCAGGATTAACCCTGGGCCTGATTACCTCACATGCTGGCTTTCATTTGAAGACTTTTATCCATGTGTCTGAGTCTTAGAGTTTGTGTTCCACTTCTCACCTATGCTTAGGATGTGCCACAGTGCAAAGTTGAGAATGCAAACTACATGCCTGTCTTAGTCAGGGTTTCTAGTGCTACACAAACATCATAACCAAGAAGCAAGTTGGGGAGGAAAGGATTTATTCAGCTTACATTCTACATTGTTCTTCATCACCAAAGGAAGTCAGAACTGGAACTCAAGCAGGTCAGGAAGCAGCAGCTGATGCAGAGGCCATGGGGGGATGTTACTTATTGGCTTGCTTCCCCTGACTTGCTCAGCTTGCTTTCTTATAGAACCCAGGACTGCCAGCCTAGGGATGGCATCACCCACAATGGGCCCTCCCACCCTTGATCACTAATTGTAAAATGCCTTACAACTAGATCTTATGGAGGCATTTCCTCAAGAGAGGCTCCTTTCTCTGTTATAATTTCAGCTTGTATCAAGTTGACACACAAAACCAGCCAGTACAGCGCCTTTGTGAACATGGCCAGCTTTCTGGAATTCTTTACTTCTCTATTAGTGAATCAAAAGATGCACTGTATTGACTAAATTTGTAAGTGCTGGCCATTGTACCTATCATATAGAAATACTCACATGATATGCACTCACTGATGTGGATATTAGCCCCAAAGCTTGGATACAATTTACAGATCACATGAAGCTCAAGAAGAAGAAAGACCAAAGTGTGGATGCTTTAATCCTTCTTAGAAGGGGGAACAAAATAAATCACAGGAGGAAATATAGAGACAAAATGTAGAGCAGAGACTGAAGGAAAGGCCATCCAGAGATTGCCCCACCTTTGTGACAAATACAGAGGCAGATGCTGGTATCCAACTATTGGACTGAGAATGGGGTCCACAATGGAGGAGTTAGAAGAAAGGACCATGGTAACTGAGGGGGTTTGCAACCCCATAGGAAGAGCAACAATATCAACCAACCAGACACACAAGAGCTCCCAGGGACTAAACCACCAACTAAAGAATACACATGGAGTGACCCATGACTCCAGCTGCATATGTAGTGGAGAATGGCCTTATCAGGCATCAATGGGAAGAGAGGCCCTTGGTCCTGTGAAGGCTCGATACCCTAGTGTAGGGGAATGCCAGGGTGGGGAGGTGGGAATGAGTGAGTGGGAGGGAGCACCCTCATAGAAGTAGGGGAAGAGGAGATGGCACTGGATTTTTCCAGAGGGGAAACTGGGAAACTGGGAAACATTTGAACTGAAAATAAAGAAAATATACAGTAAAAAAGAAATGCTCAGTAAATGACAAATATTATCCGTCCTCCTTTCCTCCTGCTGTACTCTTTGTCCTTAGTCATTGCCGTTATCAGAACCAGCAGCAGCAGCAGCAGCAGAATCAAGGAAGGAGCTTTGGGCTGTATGATTCTCCTTTTCACCAACTGTCATTCCCAGGGGCAACATTCATTCTAGATTCATTCTAGTGATTTGTGGGCCAAGTTAACAGAGAGATTACACAGTAGCTAGTCATAGGAACATGGAGGGCCTCATAGGACAGGATTCATGTCTTGGCTCCCCCATTTTATGGATGCCTGATAATGCCACACTATACAATGCTCAGAGTTTTGTGAACTGGGAATGCTCTCCTGTGAACTTCATATTCATAGACTTCACGAGGCTTAAATAAGTCAATATGCGAAGATCACAGAATGGGCCTCATGCTGTACTGACTCATCTGGTCTCATCTGAGCCTGCCGCCTTCTTAGGCAGACAGTCCAGGGTCTCCAGGCCTATCCTGGGCTGCTGCCCCTGATGGAGAAGTGCTATGGGCAACAGCAACCTGTCCTCATGTGTTCCATGTTTGGTTTTGTCTCTTAGGAAAAGCACCTCATTTCCTGCGACTCCAAAATGTTGAGGTGAATGTGGGGCAGAACGCCACGTTTCAGTGCATTGCCGGTGGGAAGTGGTCCCAGCACGACAAACTTTGGCTCCAGGTAAGAATGGGAGAGACCCTTACTCACACCATTCCCTCCCTTTGCAAGGAAGAAGTTATGTGCTGTAAAGAAGGGTGTGAGGGGGAGAGGGTGCAGCCATTTTTAAATATCTCTGTTCCTTGGACATTGCTCTTCAACCATGCTGCTGGGAACTCTTACCTACCATTCTCCTAGGTTGGCATTTTATAGGGAAGCTAATGGCAGTTTCAAAGCTCTAGGTCTAGGGTTTGTGAATACAAACTTCCCACCAAGCATTCTCTAATGAAACTTTGCTTTTAAAGCTACAATCACTAAAACTAAGGCAAATGGAGTCTCTTAGGGTTTGGGCTTGTGATGTCATCAACCCATGACTGAAAGGCATTTGGATTTCTGGGTGAAACCATTACTCTTTTCTTAGAAAATGTCCCTGAAGTGAGCAGTCTGTTCTCTGACTAAATGAGTCCATCACTGAGTAGTATCCACGAGGATAGCATTTTAATCTTGAGTCCACTTCTGTTCCTTTTGTGCTCGTTGATCCCACTTGCCTAGCAAGATGAGAGAGCATTTCTCTGGGAGTAGTACAAAGCCAGAGGATGGGATACAGAATGAGAACGTCCATTGGGATAGCATCGTCATGTTCCTGTCAGTGGGACACAAATACAAAGTTCTGAACCGACACAGAAGGTCGAGTTAAGCTTCTCCATGGCAGGTCCATAAGAAGATCGTTTTCTCTCTCTCTCTCTCTCTCTCTCTCTCTCACACACACACACACACACACACACACACACACACACACACACACACAAATGCACACACATACATATACACATACATCACATACATTTTCTTCCTTTTTAAGAATGTCTTGCCATGCAGCCCCAGGCTGGCCCCAAACCTGTTGTGTTTTTACCTCAGCCTTCCAAGTGCTGGAGTAACAGGAGTGAGCCACCATTTTTAGCTTGCATTTAATACCATATATTTTTCAGGCAGCTTGAAGATAATTGAGATGTAAAGTTTAAGGCATACAACTTGACAAATTTAATGTTTTTGTATGTAAACAGCCTCACAATCAAGATGTTCACAATGAACATTGATGGCACCTTCTAAAGTGTCTTTGTCCCCATTATTAATCTCTTCTATACTCCAGTGTGTAATAAATAATCACTGGTTTGTTTCCTGACACTCTGTATTAGTTTATGTATTCTAGAATTTCATACCAACATAGGGCTTAGGGGAATGGATCAATGGATGAGGCCCTTGCTGGGCAAGTCCTGCGTGGTAGCTGTGTAATCCCAGTGTGCCTCTGGTGATATGGGAGGTAGAAACAGGAGAATCCCTGAAAGCAATTGGGCTAGATAGCCTGGAGTACAGCGGTGAACACGGGAGGCAGACCCTGCCTCAAACAAGGTGGAAGGTGATGACCTATGCCTGAGGTTGTCCTCTGAACTCTGTCTGCTGTGGCACTTACATGCTTGTCTATATACACATGAACATACACACACACACACACACACACACACACACACAGAGAGAGAGAGAGAGAGAGAGAGAGAGAGAGAGAGAGAGAGAGAGAGAGAGAATGGAATCAAGCAATATTAAGCTCTTTCCTCAATAATTCTAAGGTCGGGTCCATTTTCACCATTGCATGTTTCAAATTTTTAATTTAGGCAGCTTGTTCTTAGGAATAATCCATTCTAATAAAGTATTATAATAAACCATATATCATGATTTTCTCATCTATTAACCCATTGATTGCTAGCTGTCACATCATTTCCCATTTCTATCTGTTAAAAAGAATCTGTTGTAAAATGAATATGCAAATCTATGTGTGTATATACATTCTGTCACTTCTCTTGGATAAACATCTAATTGTGAAACAGCCAGGTCTTGTGTAGATGTGAGTTCAACTTTCCGAAGAACAAAGAGCTGTTTGTAAACCCAGGTGAACCCTTTGCCATTGTCTCCGAGCAGCCTATTAAAGTTTTCCCACACCCTTACTGACACTCACTCTGGTCAGTCTTTTCAATCTAGGTGTTCATTTGGTACCTCATTGTGATTTGAAAGATTGTTTGTCTGATGACCAAGAATGGGAAACTGTTTGTTTGTTTGGGTGGCTGGCTTTTGATTTGTTTTGTTGTAATTGTTTGGCCCAGGTAAACTATCTACATTTTGTTGAAAGTTCATCCTGTCATCTCTATTCTAAATTTGAACCTTTTTCCTTGCTGTTGAAAACTCCCTGGCAAAACTGATCCAGACAGAAACAGTTCCTCCTCAGTTCTTAGGTCCCTCCTTCTGTGTCACTCAACATTGAGTAGTGCTATTGACTCTTCTCACTGTGATTAAAGTACATTTTGCTTCGAAGATGCGTGTCATTTCAATGACATTGACTCCACTGGCTCACAAGAATGAGGTAGGACAATCACAGTATTTTTCAGGAACTTTATTTGGGCATTCCAATTACCATAAAGTCAGTATTGTTCCTGTACTGACTGGTGTGCACTAAGCCTTAGGTCTGTACACAGGAGGATGTTAAAATTGAACCCAATGGATGTGTTGAAGGAAATAGACAGAAATACGCACCACAGAGGTCTTTCAGATTTTGTTTACTTATCTACTTTTCAATGTTTTTCAGGTGGCTTAAAATGGATACAAAGCAAGACGAGACAGTGTAAATTAAAAGGGAGGCATCCCAAGACAGGCAGAGCCCATGAGAGCGGCTTCTTAGGCTATGACTACATTTCTTCATTCCCGCTGCTGGCTTTCGGGTCACAAGTGGGACGCCTGAGCACCACAGCCGCCAGCGGCATAAAGGAAGCTTGTCAGATATACAGTTTACAACGTCTGCAAGATAAACACAAACCAATTGCTCAGGAAAATTCTAACTGTTGTTCACACAGAGGCCAGACAGGGAATGGTTCCCAGGAGCCCTCATAAAGCAAAGACTGTGTGATGTAATGAGCAAGCATCCCCACCACAGTCTTATTGAGGGCACACAAGTGGCTTTTGTGGGTCTGCTTCACATCATAATAATACTCTGTGTGAAAGCAGGCTTAGGTGGTGGAAGGAATTGGGGGGGACACGGCTTAGGCAGGGGTCCTCAGCTTTCTGCTAATCTATCTCTACCCAGGGAGGCTTTAAACTTAATACAGCAAGTGGAGAGATACAATAACTATTCCTGTAAGGAAATCTCCTTGAGCACCAGCTCTCTCTTCCATATTTCAGGGAATATTGGGAAGGAGGGCACGAATACTGGGCATTCTGACAGAGGCCTGTGTGACTAGTGAAATCCCGTGCATGTGTCCGGCACTGTGGTTGGAAGTTCTTGGCTAGAAGATAGTAGTCACAGGGTAACAAAGTAACAGGATACACACATGTCTACACAAGCATGTGTAGTATATAGGCAAGTCCATCATTTCTGGGAGATAATTAGGCACATAAAATCTAAAACCTTCAATGTGCATATTTTTTCAAGATTAGTTTCATTTAGAGCAATTTTTCTAAGGAAGTAGCCAGAAATGGGGACAGGGATGTACCTGCAACCATATACAATTGGACAGAGAGCTAGAAAGATCTAGAGTGTTCTGCAAGAGAGAGTAATTAAATGAATGCTGGAGTGAAGTAATTAAGTATGAGACAGTAGACAGAGGTGTAATGGCATTCTCATAGTAGATAATTAAGTGAAAAGTGCAAGCTAAAAGCAGGTGATATATTTAATTTTTAATGAAAAACACACATGAATACATAAACATATGCATAGTTACATATTTACTTATAGAACATATATACGTACCCTGTATGTCATGCATACATGTATATATACACTTACAGTACTATAAAGCACACGTCAACATTACTAATTGTGCTGATTAGATTGTGTGTGCTTTTATTCTTTTTTCTGTTTCACTGAAATATTTAAAAATGAATACAAGGAACTAACAAACAAAAGCGAATACCATTAAAAAGGAACAAAATGGTCATTCCTCCTGAGATGTAGATATTCTAGAGTTGATGGGAAGTCTTTCCTCGTGTCGAGTGGCCATTGTGGTAGAAGAGCCAGCTTCTTGGTGAGGACTCAGAGTACTTCCCTCAGGCATACACCCATCCAAGTGGGTGTTTAGACCATTCTGTGATGTGTCCTCTTTTCTTACCCTCATCCCCTCTGCGGGGACTCTAGAGCAAACCTGTCAGTCCCTCCATGAAGCTGACCATTGAGGCCTCTCTACGAAGAGGATGCTACACTGAGAGATTGTACAACCAACCCTTGCTGCCTCAGAAATGAGGCCTGTGTGTCCAGATGCTCTGTGTAGATCTCAGCAGGGCCTGTGTATGGGCTATGACAGTCACAGGCACCAGAGAGGGTACGACAGGACAAGGCTCCTGTTCTGGGAGCCCTTCCCTTCATATCAGCTGTACCTGGCTGTAAGATAGAGCGCCTCTGTCTGTCTAGTAGCAGTGCTTCCTCTTCTCTTGTTACTTGATCCCATGGGGGAAGCACTGGCTACCAAAACAAGAGAGCACTGAGTGAAGCCTCTCCTCCTGCCAACTGTTCCAAACTCAATGTCCCTGTGCATGGGGCTTCTGCATGGTGATCAGAGAAACTCAACAATGACAAGAAAGTGAAGAGACTACACACAACAGTGAACATGTCCTGAGGGCCTACACACAGAACACTTTTAATGCTCATCACAATCTTGCAAAAGACTGATGTTAACACCCCCGCTAAGTCCCATAAGGACTTCAGAGTCAAATTGGGATTGAGAAAAAGAGCAGGATAAGGGTGTGGGCTGTATCCTTAGGTCTTGAGTTCATTCACGCTGCTTTGCCATGCCAAATCCAATCATTCTTTGCAGTTGGATTTCTGTAAGAACAATGTAATGTCAGGCTGGGGAAATGGCTGAGTGGGTAAAGTGCTCGCCATGCAAGCACCAGGACCTGTGGTCAATCCTCAGGCAGGACCTGGGCACATTTGTAATCCCAGGGACTTGAAGGCACATGGAAGAGGATTCCTGGATTTACTGGCCCATCATCTCAGCTGGATCAGACGAAGTCAGACAAATGTAGGTTCAGGGAGTGAGGGAGGAAAAGAGGAGTGGGGGCAGGGAGGAAATGAGTGAGTGAGAGACAAAGACTGAGATAAAGACAGACAGAGAGACAGACAGAAAGACAAAGGGAAGAGACAGGAGAGAGGAGAGAGAGAAAAGAGAGAGAGAGAGAGAGAGAGAGAGAGAGAGAGAGAGAGAGAGAGAGAGAGAGAGAGAGAGAGAGAGAAAGAAAGAAGAGAGACCAACTTGGCCTCAAAAGTAAAATGTGGAGCAATGTCAGCCTCTGTCCTCTCAAAACACACACACACGCACGCACGCACGCACGCACGCACACACGCCCTACATCCAAATGTCTTTACTTCTTTATTTAGCATACATTCATACCGCTAATTTACATTCTCCTTACTAGATGCTTAAGTATATTTGAATTTCCTAAATCTATAAGAAAATTGGTGAAATAAAATATGCTCGGAATTTCATTCAAACTAACTTCTCTGGATGCTTTTTTCCCCTTTCTGGTCTCATCCTGTTTTGTAACTATAAGGCCAATATTTGCAGTGTGGTTTTCTTCTGCTCCTATCTCTTCTGAAAAGCCATGCTTGTAAATATCAGCAGTGTGTTCCTTGTTAAAACCAAGGGGTGCTTATTGGTCCTTAAACGGATATTCCTTGGCTTAAGGGTGGAGTCAGATCCTGAAAATCCATCCTGAGTGCAAATGGCATTGAAGGGACATTTAGTACGCTCAAGGTAAGGTCCATAGCTCGGAGTGCAGTGCATTATGGAGTTCCAGTTGCTTCTCCTCTCATTGCTGACTGCCTGGAAGCTGGGGCCCTTGGCTACTGTCCATCATCCTCACCATAGAGAAGCCCATACTCCTAGCCCACGAACAAATGGCAATTGAAACTTTGAAGTGCAATTCCTGCCTAGTATACGTCACTTTTTCACGCTGGGGTGAAGTTCTGAGATGTTCTAAGTCAAACCATCATCAGGAGGGTTACTGTACACACTTGACTTTTCTCACAGACCTTCATGACACTAAATATCTCCTCTGTGGACATCTCCCTGCCCTCTTGGGTCCCTGAAGTCATGGGCCAGTCAGTGTTATGGGATTGTTTGAGTTGATTGGCAGGTTAACAGGGTTGCCAGGTATCATAGATGCTGACAGAAGACGCTAGTCTCCTGATTCAGAGATGGGGAGCCTTGTTTCTTATGACGCTTTAGTCAGGAGTGCTTCATTCCTGTGCTCCTGTCCCTCATCCCTCATGGGGATGTTGGGGTTGGGGGTAGATGTAGATTAATGTTCCAGCATCAGAGATTTGTGTCATAGCTGGGGAACCTATGCTAAGAAAACTATAAATTAAAATTTATTAATACACTGTATTGAGACATAGGCTATAAACCACTAAAAATAGTGTCTTTTTTTTTATCTCCATGACCTTGACATTTCATGTTTTAAATTCTCTGTTGTTCCTCACCTGAAAGTTGCTGAAGATCAACAAATAGCTCAGGCTAGGGGACTAGCTCCTGGTAGAGAGTTTCGCTAATGTGTGCTGAGGCCCTGGGTTCAGGATCCTGCACTGTGAAAGATGAATGGAAAACAACTTTACCTGTGCCTCATGTCCTGGCTTCCTTTCTCCTGTCATGTGCAGGTCACCTTTGACCCTGGCAAACTCTGACCTGGAACTTCTCCCTTGTATGCTTCTCTCTCTCTCCTGCTGTTTCCTTGTGCCTTTTCTCAGCCCATCCTTGGCCTATGCTTTTAGAATTTAGCCCAGCTGACCTGGCTTTCTGTTTGGCCAGGAACTGGGATAGATTAGAGAGCACTCTGGACCATTCTTTGCCCCACTCCTTGTCTTGTCTCCCTGCTTTCCTGAGTTCACCTTTCATTGGTAAAGAAGAACCTTTGAGCAAGACAGTTAACTATTTCGTTACAAGGTGGGAAGGGTGTGTGGGGGAAAGGTGGGCCTGGGGGGCAGCAAGATCAGGAAAGTCTGGAGGGTAGCATGTTCAATATGGGCAGTAAGTTCAGAGGAACTGGCCTTCCGGTGGAGCTTGGAGGGGTGAAGCAGTCACAATCAGAGGAGGCTGTTACTGGAAGACAGAAAGTACACAGGCTCTTTCCAACCTGCTTGTCTTGTCTACTTTGCTGCAAGCTTGTGGTACCCCATGGGGCTTACACCAGCCCTCTTCTGAGTCTGCAGGAGCTCTGGACACAGGCATCAGACCCAAATGAGCCTCTGGCCATGAATGCAGCGGGCCCTTGGAAGGGCTTCAGCACAGCTAATCAAAAATGATTTATGTCTACTTCTATTTCTTTTAACTTTTAATAAAGAATAATCAAAAGCTATTCTTTAGAGACTGCCAGAAAGGTACAAATGTGCTCTTAAGAGAATCGATGGGTATGATTCTAGTAAGTTTCCAAATGTCATACCATTGCAGGGAGGATGGAGGGTAAAAAGAATATTCATTATGAGTGGATTGTGGGAATGTCACCTAAATATTTGCTGGCTGGGAGACTCCTGGAGCAATCAGACCATTTCAGCTGAAAATGTTGGGCCTGATTATTTATTTATTTACTTACCTTTTAAAAAAATTTCTGAAGCTCAAACTAGCTTGCAAGACACTGTACTGGAATATCTCCTATGTGGTGAGTATCCAATTTGTTGGGGAGGACCAGCAACAGTTTCCCTTTGTTAAAGACAGCCTTGTCCTCATTTCTGCCAATTACAAATCAATTGCAAGCCTGGTTCCTCTCTCTGAAATAATTGACAGCTGACAGCCATATTTTTTTAATTCCTTGGAGCTATGTCTCATCTCTTTGTGAAAGCAATAATGTCATGACACAAGAGATGAGGGGAGCGGGACCAGCAAAGCAGTGAGACCAGGATAGATACCTTTATAGACAATTAGGAAGTGGGCGGATGAAGTGTGCTCCATGCATTAGGTATGCTTCTTCTCTAGGAGGTCCCCAGACAGAGAAATCCTACTGGATGGTAGAAAGGTGTGTATGTACTAGGGACAAGGATACCAAAGTGTAAATATATCTAGGTCGTGTTCTTCAATGGAGCTGGCTTAACCACGTGAAACAAGGCAAGGCTAGAGGAAGTAGAATGTAAGCTGCTTTTACAGGGCAGAGAAAGAGCAAGAGATAGATAGGTAGGTAGGTAGGTAGGTAGGTAGGTAGGTAGGTAGGTAGAGATAGATAGATAGATAGATAGATAGATAGATAGATGGATAGATAAATAGATAGACATGTAGATAGATATGTAGATAGATAGATAAATAGAGAGATATGTAGATAGATAGATAGATAGATAGATAGATAGATAGATAGATAGATAGATAGATAGATAGATAGATATGATAGGTAGATAGATGATAGAAGGTAGGTAGGTAGATGATAGATATATACATGACAGATGAGAACTAGATGATAGAGATAGAGAGATAATAAATACATGACAGGTAGATGATAGATAAATATAGATAGATGAAAGGAGGAGGAGAGAGAGATGAGAGAGAGAGAGAGAGAGAGAGAGAGAGAGAGAGAGAGAGGAGAGATTGATTGATTTCATGGGCAACTGCTACCCTTAGAGAGGTGCTGGTAAGCGTGAGGCTGAGTAGAAGGCTGTTTAGGCTGTAAGATTCTTTTGTTCTGTCCTGAGCACGTGCCCCATCCTTGGATGATCTAGAATAAATGCCCCTCTCTAATCAGATGCAGCTCTGTTTACCTTGATAAGAATGTCTGGTAACCTTCTGTAAGTAGAACTTAGTCATCCTGAGGTCAGGAATGTGACTGTGTACATTACCCTGGATTGGGTTTTGCCTTATCCTGAGGATGGGTGCCTTTTGGGCAATAACAAGAAGTTCAGCCCCGGGAATTGGTCCTAGTTGTAAGGCAGCTTTGAATTCGTGTGTTCTAGGGTGTTATTTGCCTACTAGCTTTCCCTTGAAGGACTAAAGATGAGATTATCTTTCAAGTTGTTGAGCCCCAGACCAAGGTCACTGGCATTGGCACCATGACATTATTTGGGAAGCTATGAGAGATGAGAATTATCCACCTCCTCCCCAGGACTCTGGAATCACCTTGTGTGTGATCCTGATGGACACTAAAAACTGGGAAACACGGGTCTAGACTGATGGGTTTGGGTTCAGAAAACTGTATCTGCCTGCTGGTCTTTCAGCTGCTACACCTTGACACTGTGACACATGTACATGCATATGCCACGCTCCTTCTTACATGTGTGTTTCTGACTTAGAGACTTCAACTGGTTACAGAAAACTAGACTGCTCTGCTTTCCACCGAGCAGTCATTTCCTGCAAGATGAAATGAGGTGCTGTTCAAACAAACAAAAGTGGCTGGAATTTGCAAGGTCTATTTCCATTACAGAGCCATTGAGTCTGACTGCGCCTGTTATACCCTGGACAGCAAATGGGTGCCGGTGGTGAATGAGCTGTTCCTGGAATAGATCACTGAGGAGGTGCAGCTCCTCCCTCAGGAAAGTCACATAAAATTGTGCTCTGCTACCTGGGAACTTGCTAAAAATGAAAGATGCCAGGCCTTCCCACCAAACCAGAGAATCCCAATCTGCAACTTTAATAAGGTCTATACTCTAAGCTATATTTCTTGACTTCCCCTCCATCTTTACTCTAAGGTGGTTTCAAATATATTAGAGACAGGGTCTCACTATATAGCCCAGGCTAGACTCAAACACCCCTCTTTCTTGTGTCTGCCTTCCAAGCATTAGGGACAGAGATATTTACCATCGCCCCTGCTTAATTAGGACTGTTAATTATTATGAGCCACAACATACTTTATCAAGCATAAGTTTGCTAAGGCAAAAAAATAACATGATTGCTTGGGGTTAATCTGAGTTCCCAATTGATGAGGTCTAAGGCTGGGCCAGAGGGCCCATGTTTCTAGTTCACAGGGGATGGTAATGTAAGTGCCAGCCTGAGCCCCAACCTTGAGAGACACTGTCTTAGGCTATTCTGAGAGCCGGCCTCTTTCCACACCCACCCTGTTTCTCCTCTGTGAAGTAGGCTATTTCGGTGCTCTGCTTCATGTTTATGTTTTTGCCTTTTTGTTGTTTTGCTAGAATCTTTACTCTGCCTGCATATTCCTCTGGGCAGAAATTATACCTTCCACACCCCACAGTCTCTCGTTTTCTCTTTTGTAAAATAACGAGTACATTTCTAGAGTGATTAATAATAGAATAGGGAAAGGGGAGAAAGCGCAGAGTCCAAGCGCCATTAAACAGCATCTGCAAATGGAGATCAGTGGCAGGTCTCCTACAATTGTGCGCTGCTAACGAGTTCCCCAGAGCTGCTGAGGTGGCCAGTCCAGGGACCACCCTTTGAGAACTTTCCCAGGGAATTTAAAAAGATGAAGTAATCCCAAGCTAGCCAGTGAACATAGTGCTGAGTAAAATCCAAGCTCTCAAAGACGCTAGTCCGGGCCAGGTGTGGTAACACAACCATATCCTGGGGTTGCTAGGGTAGCAGCCTCCTGAGATAGAAACCAGGTTGGGCTATGTTATGTTAAGAGGCCAGCCTGGGCAGTAGATGAGATGGCTTTAAGATCTTAAAAATACAATCATATTAGCTTGACTTTTACTTCAATGCTCATATTAATCCTAAATTGAGCAAAAATATTTATCCAATTCAGTCATGCAGTTTGTGCATGCGTGCATGCGTGTGTGTGTGTGTGTGTGTGTGTGTGTGTGTGTGTTGTGTGTGTGTGTGTTATATTAGGAAACAGTGTTTTATTGTAGAACGTTTGAGCTTTCTGTATGATCAGTATTCCTCAGTGGTCAGTTCCCATTAGAACAAACAAATAGACAAACTAAAAGAAACTCTACCCTTGGAAGCAAAATATTCAGAATGTAAGTACTTGCAGATTTCAAAGCAATGCTTATTGGAATTCAGGGACGTCATGTGTAGTTTACTGTAGAAAGTAGAGTCGGGAAAGTGTCAAGCATCGTGGATAACTTTGCTGTTCCTATTAGAGCATCTTTAAAGCCAAGTGTCTCCTTCCCTGAGCCTGTGCATGCCTCTAGCTCCCCTTCAGCCAATGCTGTTTCCTCATCTTGCTATGGCTTAGAACTGGCCACAAGTTCAAATGTTGGCCCCTGGGCAACACATTTTTTAGGCAAGGACATTTCTTTTCAGTAGTGACATCTTTTTATTTTGAGAACATTTTCTCCTTGGTGTATAGGATATATAAGTCAGGCACATAAAACAAACATTCACTGGCAGGAAATTATAAGGAAATACTTTAAATGCTTGCCATGTATGTAATTTTATATTGAAGTTGAAAGCAACCTGAGTCCTAATCAAATAGATATACTTACTAGTTTTTTGCATAAAGAATTAAATCTTGGCTGAATATACAATACTCCAGGATGGAGAGCCTCTTCAATACTTTGCAGAGTTGACCAATATTTTAATTTAACAATCGAGAATGATAAGAACTCTGCATTATATGAATATACAGTACAAAAATGGTAGAAGTATGTTTAGGGCCATTTCAGAAATTGTTGGATTTAATAACAAACAAAAATCAACCCCTTAAGTCAGCTACTTGAACAACATTATATCTGACATGGCATGGTCTATCTGACATGGCATGGTCAATCCAACATGGCATGGTCAATCCAACATGGCATGGTCAATCCAACATGGCATGGTCAATCCAACATGGCATGGTCAATCCAACATGGAATGGCGGCATGCACAATGCCAAGTATTTATGCTAATGAAGGCCTGTCTGGGGTGTTGGCCCATGGGCATGTCTGTACAGAATTGTCTTGATTGCCTAGCAAGGACCCATTCTAAAATTGGGAGGCACCATTCTCTGTTTTATACCCCGGACTTCAGAAGAATAGAAAAATCCAGTTCAGTGATAAATGCGTATGTGTTTGTTTCTTCCTGCTCCTGACTGCCGGCATGACTGACTGCCTTAAGCTTCTGCCCCGTGACTCCCTGGTATGATGGATTTAATACAGAGTTATAAGCCAGATAACCCCCTCTCTCCTCCAAGTTGCTTTATGTCAAGATATTTCGTCACAGCAAAGGAAATGAAAGTAAGATGTTCCCTGTGTCAATCAAACCCGAGGACCTAGATTTCCTGGTTTTTTTCCTTGTTTAACCAAATTCCCTTGTGTTATCTCCTTTGCATTTCCTACTCGGCATTTATCTGGGGCTGTGACAGTAGCTGTGACGTGTGATTCTTACTCATTCACTGTGTTGAATTCCTTCTTCACGTGACCACAGTATTTAAGACATCAAGATCTATGGAGTATCTATGCCCTGGGCTTTTAGTACTTCTGTGATTTCTTCCTTTGGAGTCCTAGGTTCCTGCTTGTCTGTCCCGACCTTCAACCTTCACCTGCCCTCCCCTGCCTTGTTTGAGCCAATCACACATTCATGCTCTGCACATCAGGGCTCATCTCGGAATTTAACCTCCAGTTCTCCTTGCCCACGGTCCATCCCTGGACTATTTCTGCCTGGACTCTGGGCCCTCCTGCTTGTCCCTGCCCCGCTGTTACCTGCTCCCAATATGACAAGTATGATTATCAAAAGGCCTGTTTCTCTGAGATTTTATAAGACAACCTGCAATTTCCTATCCTTCAGTGGGAGAAAGGTTCTTGGTTCAGGAGCTGAATAGAAGGGGAAAAAAGTGAACGGTTCAGGGGAAGGCACTTAATCCTCTTCAGTTCTGCCAGAATCTGACATCATTAAGAAGATGAGTAAATAATACGAGAGGCAACATCAAGATAAAATGTTAATGTGCGTGATGCAGCTTTTGCACTTAACCAGCCCTTTCTTTTAGTATTAGTTTCCTACTGCTACCAAAATAAATTCTACAAACCTAATGGCTCAGAACAAATTTATTCTTCTGACATCATAGAGATGAGCAGTCAGAAATGGGGTTTCAGTGAGTTCTGCATATAGCATTGAGATGTTGGTAGGCTGTGTTCCTTGAATCTGTGACCCGTAGATTGCATGTGGCCAAGGATAGCTATGAATGCAACCCACTACAAAATTGTAAACGTAAGAGTTGTGAGGATTTCGCAATTGCTTTTGTATTTGGTTTCGTGGTCCTCTGTTTAATTTCAAAAGATATGTATTTTTATTTCAAGTGTATGAGGATTTTGCTCACTTTCATGTATGTTTGTACTATGGACATACAGTGCCTGAGGAGGCCAGAAAGGGACAGTGGATGACCTGTAGCTGGAGTTATAGATGGTTATGATCTACTGTTTGGGTGTTAGAAATTGAAGCCAGGTCCTCTAGAGGAGTAGCCAGTGTTCTTACCTACTGAACCATCTCTCCAGTCTTGATTGCCCAGGTTTTTGAGCATGAACTCTGTAGATAATAATGTTTTCCAATGACAAAAAGTTGGACATGCTCGTAAGGGTCTGGAGAGACTCTGTTCCCCTCCTGTTATAATGTTACCCAGGGCCTCTGCTTTAACTCCTGAATCCCTCCTCAGAAAAACGTGAGTGGTTATCTCCCTCTGACTTGCCCTTCCATCTATACCTCCTTCTCTGATTCTCATTCACCTCCCCGTGACCCTGCCCCACCCCCACTCTAATATGAGAACCCTGCGATTCCTTGGTCCCAGGTAGATAACCCAAATGACATTCCAACCTTAACATCCTTCAGTGAGTCATATGTTTCAAGTCTCTTTTGCCAGGTATGAGTATGTATATTCACAGGTTTTAGGTATTAGGTATGGGTGTGTTTGAGAGATATTATTCTACTGACGGCACTTTTTTTTAATTTCATGGTTAATTTGCAAAACTCTTGTAATACCAGACTGTTCCTTTATGTGCTAAGTGTTTGGTGGGCCGACTCATTTATTCCTGGCAGTGACCCTACTGGTGGTGGGTTTTTGACAAATCCATTGTATATAGAATGAAAGAGAGAAGCAGGAAAGGAAAAGATACTAAAGTGTTATAAATAAATCAGGCTAGACAATATCTATCCAATAGTTCATCACAGACATAACTGTAGTACTATGGTATTCTTGCACTGCCTTGCTAAGAAATGGGGAAAATGGACCCCTTGAGTAACTTTGTATCTTCTGAAGTTCATTCAGCCCCTTTTCAAATCAGGGTTCAATTCTCATTTTTGCCAGAATCTTCTCTACATCCTTATCACACTAATACAAAAAGTGTATGTGTGCATGTGAATGTGTGTGTGTGTGTGTGCATGTGAGTGTGTGTGTGTGTGCGTGTGTGTGCATGTGTGTGTTTGGTACCTTGTCATACCTGGGCCTAAACTGTATCACCTCTTGCAAGGATACCCCAAGGCATGCACTGGTGGTTGGCAGTGCATGGATACCCTAGTGCCTTCTGATATTTGCATGGCTTCATTCTGATCATGCTGGGTCATTTATGGCATGCATGGGAGGGAGGCTATGGCCACCTCTCTTCCTGTCCTGACTTTTGAAAGTGACATATACTTTGAGACTTGTAAGTGTGGAGGTGAGACATATTTGAGGCAGAATGCCTTAAGGATGTTAAAATAACAAAACAAAGGAAACTGTCCCCTTTGACTCTCTGACTAGTTTGAAGCAGGTCCCTCCCTCTTGGGAGCTTCGGTGACTCCGCCCCCTGTCTCTTGGTTCACTGTATCCTTGTGGCATTGCCAATCCTCAGTGGCCTCATGAGCCACCATGCAGGTGATTGGGTGCCTGGCCCTGCCTGTTGCTGTGTCCCCATCCTAACATGTCCCCGATGGGAGGTGGGTTGGAAAATGCCAGGAGAAATGGGTTCCAGATGTAGAGAAATTATTTACTTCACAGAAGAAGCAACAGAGATCACATGTGGAAAGGCTTGGGGCCTGGGAATCATAAATCACCAGGTTTCTCTAAATCCATCCAGACAATTAAAACCCTCCATTTCACTTAGAGATAAAAATTACATTAAGGCAGGCAATGGGGATAAAGTCTTAGGGAAAAAAATGTTTGACTTGATGCTAGAAAGCCTGGATGAGGGATGTGTTTGCTCTGCATATTTATTTAACCTCTATGACATTTGATTCTTCTGAGAAGAGCAGCAATAACACATACCTCGACAAGGCTGTGAAGATTAAATGGAGAATTATACAAAAGCACCCAGCCCAGGGTCTGCCACCTATTAGGTGCTTAGTAAACAGCCACTCAAAATACATCCTCATGCACGCTTTACCAGTTAGTCTAGCTTGCTACTGTGAAAGAATCTATTTAGCCCCGAACATCACACCTAAAACTTGGGTTGCCGAAGACTAACACTTACGTGTATTTGCCATGATCTTGGAAATCTTGGTAAAGTTGCCACAGGAAGTGAATGGAGTCTTGTCTCTTGGGCACCCATAGTCTCAAGTAGGGAACAGTCATGGGCCAGGATGTGTAGAATGTTCACCTAACACAGAGCCACATAGCTGGCTTTGAGACAGTGGTGTAAATGATAAGGGAACTTCCTAGAGATGGGGGCGAGCTGTACATAGATTTTCAGGGGAGAGGGGCTGTTCCCAGGCACATAGAACATTCCAGGCAGAGGAAAGAACATGTGACACAGAGGGGCGGTAGGGAATCCCCTATCTATAGTGACAAGCCTGGTGCAGGTGGGCTCATAGTCTATTGGTGGGTAAGATATCAGTCACAAGCCAAGGTGATCAAAGGCAGGCTGATTACGAGTGCTCTGTATGGACTGGGGTTTGTTAATGTGTTGCAGTCTGTCTTGGAGGAAATACTGTGGACTCTGCTTGTGAGATAGGGGGAAATAGAAGGAAGGCTAAGGGAATGTATGAGGCTTCAGATGTGTGCTAAGCAAGGAGCTGAGGTGATTAGGAGGAGCTTTTGTTCCAGCTCCTTCCAATCAAGCATCCCCCCTCTTGAATGATCTTCTCTCTCCCTTCCTTTATACTTTTGAGAAGAGATCTTATTATGCAGACTGGTCTCAGACTTATAAGTCTCCTCGACTTCTAGAGTGCTGGGCTGACAGACATGTGCTAGTGCACTTAGTGGCTTAGACTTATTTATTTATTTAATTTTAGTCAGAACCATAGTTCAGTCTAGATAGAAACTGTCAATCTGTTTCAAGAGACTCCTGGGCCCCAGGAGCATGCAAAGGTCATGGGGTCTATGTTTATGGTTGCCAGAAAACCTGTGATGCTAAGGCGTCTTCTCCCCTTCCCTTCCTGTGTCCTCAGCAATGGAATGGCAGAGACACGGCCCTCATGGTCACCCGGGTGGTCAACCACAGGCGCTTCTCAGCCACAGTGAGTGTGGCAGACACCTCCCAGCGCAGTGTCTCCAAGTACCGCTGCGTGATCCGCTCAGACGGTGGGTCTGGCGTATCCAACTATGCAGAGCTGATCGTGAAAGGTGAGTACTGCTGTGCCACAACCTTACTGAGTAGCTGGTTACAGGACCTTCTTCACTCTAATTTTACACAGCGAGCCCCATGGCTCTTACCTGTTGCTTCCTTCTCCCACACAACAGCACAAGAGAGGTTCCCATCCCTGATCTCCCAACACTCTCCAATAGGGGACACACACACACACACACACACACACACACACACACACACACACACACACACACACACACACACACACTGGGCAACCTCTAGTGTGAATTTATTTTTCAAATCAAGATGAACACATGTCCTTTGTGCTTTAATCATGTGCCATTGAAATATTTGTGAGGGGTTTCTAACTGAAAGTCCCACATAATGACAACAGTTTAGAAAGTATGTTGAAATAATGATCCTACCTCCCAGATGGTTTTAAGTTGATGTTTATCAGTTTTCTTGAGCTTGTTGGCCTTGAAAAACTTGGCTTCAAGTTTCTGGCACTGTTTGAGAAGGCTGTGGAACCTTTAGGAGGCTGAGCCTTGCTAGAGGACGTATATCACTGGGAACAGGCTTTGAGAGGCCATAGCCTCATCCTCATCCAACTGCTAGCTGACTCTCCCTGCTTTGTGTTTGTGATTAAAGGTGTGATTTCTCTTCTGCTTTCTCTGGTTGCCAGCTGCCAGGCTTCCCTACCATTAGGGACCCCCCCTTCTATGATCGCAAGCCCAAGCAAACTTTGCCTTCCTTAAATTGCCTGGTGCCAGTGTTTGTCACATCAACAGAAAAGTAGCCCCTCCTATAGTTCCTCACCCCATTCCTCCTTCCCCCTGTCTCCAAGATGTCCCCAGCCTACCCTGACTCCCACGCCAACACTGCCAGGTCTCCCCACTCCCTGGGGCCTAGTCTCTGGAGGATTAAGCACACCTTCTCCCACTGAGTCCAGACCAGGCCGTCCTCTGCTATATATGTGTCAGGGGCCTTGGACCAGCTAGTATATTTGCCTGGTTGGTGGCTCAGTGTCTGAGAGATCTCAGGGGTCCAGGTTAGTTGAGACTGCTGGTCTTCCTATGAGGTCATTCTCTTCCTCAGCTTCTTCCAACCTTTCCCTAATTCAACCACAGGGGTTCCCAACTTCAGTCCAATGGTTGGGTGCAAATATCTGTGTCTGTCTCAGTCAGCTGCTTGTTGGGCCTCTAGGGGGACAGCCATGCTAGGTTCCTGTCTGTAGGTATGCCATAGGCCCAACTTGGGATCCATCTCAAGGAGAGACTCCAAGACTTGACACTATTACTGATGCCATGGCATTTTCCTCTTTTCCATCTTCATAGTTGTTTAGGTGTTTCCAGGTGTTTCTGTTCTGTCATTTCTTCCTTTTAGTGTGCAACATCAGCACAGTCCCCTGATCCTGAATTTCTGTTTGTTTGTGTGTGTGTGTGTGTGTGTGTGTGTGTGTGTGTGTGTGTTATACAGAACCAGATTCTTTCCTTAGATCAATTTCTCGGGAAGTTGAGTTGGTAGGCATATGAACATCTTTATGGATTTTTTCTTCTTTGTATTGCAATATTGCTTCTGCAAAGAAGGGTTTGGTGGTTTACACAGGCATCAACAGTGTGTGAATGTATTCATTTTATCACTGCTATGTTCACTGATTAAAATTTCAGTATAGCAATATTTAGTGAATGAAATAATGAACCTGTTCATATTATGCCAGCTGTAGAATAATACCTGCTGTGTTTGAGGGGAGAAAAAAAAATAAATGCTTGATTCTCAGAAGGCTATGAATTTCTGCTATTGCTGTTGCTTTGCATTTGTTAGAGCTTCGGTTGGTATAAAAACTTTGCATTGTCTTAGCTGAGTCTGCGTGTTTGGTGGCTTTAATGGGGCCAGAATGGACCCTATCTTCTGACCTGTCCTGATTCCAGGTGAATATGGGAGTGGAAGATGATGTAATGTGACTCTCATCACCTTGTCTCCTTTCCTACTTCAGTGGTTAACCTTGGTTGTCAGTTTGACAGGTTCTAGAATCATCTATGAGACAAGTCTCTGGCTGTGCCTATCAGGAGTTGCCTTAGGACGCTACCTGTGAGGTATTATCTATATTGAATCAACATGGAGAAGATATGTTAACCGAAGGCAGCATTGTTAAATTCACTGAGGTCCTGGAGTGGATAAGAAGGAGAAAGTGAGTCATAGCATTCATTTCCCTCTGCTTCATGATTGTGGATGAAATGCCACCAGCTACCTCAAGTCACTGCTGCCACTACTCTCTACCTACCATGATGAACCTCACTGTGGATCCAAACTAAGCCCTCCTTTGCACTGATTTTAACAGGGCATCTTTTCAAAGCATAGACATAGGAAGGAAAATAATGTACCTGCATAGCTCGTATCACACTCCACAAGAGTTACTTCCCTCTGCTTATACTTTGTTCGTCTCCCTTTTGTGAACTGAGCTCTGGGAAAGGAAGAGTGATATCTTGACTCCTTGAGTTGTTCCCATTCATGGGTTATACCTAGCAGGGGTTCTGTGCTCACTGGACCCCAGAAGTTGCTAATGTTTGACCAATTTCATCTGCATGATCCCATCAATTCATGAGTCTCAACCTTAAGATTTCTGTGGACTGATTGATATGTGAGGAAGTTATTGGTTTCATCAAACATTTATTGCATCACCAGAATGTTATGAACCTTTAAGCCGAAGATCAATAAATTAGGTGGTCATGAACAATATAATAAAAAAAAGTACCTTTAAGTTCATTTACACAAAGTACCATTAATATATAAAAGAAACCACCACTTTGTTCACATCAGGCTCAGATATATATTTGAACACCACCCCCAGCCCCCAGTCCCACGAGATTGATTCATGTGACACAGTGGCCTTTGCAGGCTTTTCCAATACTCCATGAATGGATAATTTCCTGAACTGTCCCCAGGGGCACTCACTGTGCTTTTTCATGATTGATTCCCCACTGTTATGAAAGTCCTGCAGTGGAACACCCCATCCTCTTATATTTGCACCCATCTTCCAGGCAGACACCTTGCATGTACTTGCCTGGCGTTAAGTGGGAGTGAGGGGGAGGGATGGACTACAGAAGTCACTGCTGCACCCCATAACATTTGTACTAACACAAAAATGGGGCCAGAAAAATGCTTGCTTTGTTCTTTCCTTGTGTCTTCTATTTAGAGTCGGGCGAAGAGGTATGGAGGAGTGCTAATCCACAGGCTGCTGGGGCAGGGGATTTGCTGAAGCAAGGTTGCCTAGGCTTGGAGAGGTGGTCATGGGAACAGTGGTTTGTCTTTTTGTTAGCTGTTGCCAGCTGAAGCTTACTTAAGGCAAAGGGGCCGGCATGAGCTCTGGTAGCCAAGTATGCCAATATGACCCAGAAGCTGTTGCTACTTCATGACCCCTCTCCATGCTCTCTCCTTTGAGAGTTGTGCTAGGAGGCTCCATGGTTCCTTCACAGCAGACAATGGTGCATGGGTACTTTGTGTAATCTGACCCCGTCTAATGAGACTTTGATGAAATTCATCCACTTTCTTTTTTTGGCACAGGATTTCACATGTTTTTAGTGCCTCTTTCCCACATGTTTTCATGTTGACTGGGTGATAAGTCATTTCCTGAGTCCCTTCTATCCAGAAGAGTCCCCTCACATATGCTGTCTCATTTTATCTCAATTGCAGGCAAGCACACTGGTTTTATTTCAACCCCTGAAAAGCCAGCCCAGCAGTGTTGAGGAACTGAGGGTCATCCTAAGGGAAAAGCTGAGGTTAGAGCTGAGTCTGAAGTGTGCTGCTGTGAAGTGAGTCTGAAGTGAAGAGCCAGGGAATTGGGGTCTTTTTGGCTCCTGATATCACAATGTTATAATCAGTGCCACAGGGGTGCAGATAACAGGGAAAAGGCAGACTCTCCTCTCCACAACACATAGAAGAAATGAGAGGCAGGGTCACTCAATGGTACCCATAGGAAACCAGTCAGCCTGCAGTGTTTGTCCAGTGACTACTGGAAGGCAGAAGATGAGACCATTTGAGGACAGATTCTTATGAAGAAGGCCGCTCCCCTCTGAAGTCCTTAGTTTTGACTGAGCCAGTGGCCTACATGAAATGTTTGAATTCAAAATGAGAAGAAAAATAGTAGCCACCCCTTTATGGGGGAAAGGAGAAATATCTGGAAAACAATAGAAACCAAGTCTTCTCAAGGGCTACTTGCTGTTGGAGCAGTAGCCCACAGTGTTATCCTTCCTCTTGAGTGGTGACAGATTTTGCTCATCATACAGATGGGCTGAGGAGTCAAGCATGAACATCCAGCTGTGGCTTTCTTCCACACACACAGTAATGCCTGCGTCAAGATGTTTAGCTTGGAATCCCTGGCCTATCTCCATCCATCGATGTGACTTAGAACATGATAGAAGTCTCTCAAGGCCTCAGCTGTTACATCTGGAAACAGGGTTATAGGCTCTTATCCCTGGGAGGATATTGTGAGGGAGAAATGAGATCATCAGTGCAGAAGTGCTTGGAGCTGTCTGATAACTCATGCTCTAAGAAGTGAGCAAATAAATGGCACATCAGGTAGGCGTCCCCAGGTAAGGACATGAAGGGCTCAGTGAGCAGGACCGGGCATCTCATCCAGTACCTCCGTTGCCTTGGAGATATCATTTAAGGCTTTTGTTTAATCCCCATGTAGTAATATTTGAGCATAAGGAAAGAAGGAAGATATATTAAAATGTAGCCAGGGAGCATCAGAGTTAGAGGCTCTTAAGTAAGAGCTCTCCAGGTCCTCTCTAATGTCTACCTTTTTCTGATGCGTCATAGAAGCTCAGTCGATAGTCCTGCTGTCACGAACATCCCATGGTTCCATGGGCAATCTTTTATGCTTTATGTCATTCATTCAGACTGTGATCTCTCTATGACCGAGAGCCCTCCAGTACCTGAGGTGCCAGGGCTGGAGGAAGGCCTGTGCAACGGCTTCCAATGCAGGTGTTCGCACTGAGATGAGCAGAGCAAGTCCAGGCTGAGTCCCTGCCTCTCTGCAAGCTAGCATGCCCTCATGGTGCCTGGCTCACCAGCAGCCTAGCAGAATGAAAATCAGGGCCTTGGAAGAGGCAGCCTAATCTTAGCTGTAGGTAGTATCAGCATTCGCTAGGCAACTCAGTCCGCAATGAAAGCAAATTGGAATTACTTAATTCTAAAGAGCTGTTTATTGAGTTGTGATAATGTACTGGCTATATGTTAGATTACTCTGTAATTGAGGTTTCACTCAGTTGACAGCCCATCCTGTGCCTACCTGTTCCAGGCCACTGCTCATAAATGTTCTCATTTCCCCCCACCTGTTTCTGAGCTTGCGCGTGTCTTCCATTTCGTGGTATTTTGCTTGGCTAAAGGACGTGGCTGTCCTAAACCGGTGCTACTCAGCTGCATTCTAATATTCACACATTGGTGATTTTTAAATGTATTGTCCAAGCCCATTTCATATCCTACCAGGTACTCAGAACATTTCACCATGGGGTTAGTGCCTCTAAAAAATGACAGGTATGCGTGGATCATCAGGTGAGTCCAACTGGGGCAGAATTGGTTGAGTCAAGATTAGAGACTGCAGATTAGAACACACGTTAACTTCAATTTTGGCCTTAGTTTCTGCTGCCTGCAGTGACTTCAGGCAAAGCTCACATTTACTCCTGGCTCCATTTTCCTTGTCAACACAATGGGATAAATATATTTATCAGATGGATTCCGTCTTAGTGTTCTATTGCTGTGAAAAGACACCATGCCAAGGCAACTGTTATAAAAGAAAGGCTTCAATTGGGACTCGCTTACAGTTTCAGGGATTTAGTCTATTATCAGGGCAAGGGTCATTCTGGCTTGTAGGCAGACATGTTGTTGGAGAAATAACTGAGAGTTCTTCAACCAGATCCATGGGCAGCAAGAAGAGAAAGTATCTGGGCTTGGCTTGGGCTTTTGAAAACCTAAAATTCCACCTCCAGTGACACACTTTTTCAAACAAGGCCACACCTCTTGATCCTTTCAAATAGCACTACTCTCTTGAGACCAAGCATCAAAATTTATGAGTCCGTGAGTGTCATTCTCATTCTAACTGCCACAGCTTTATTGGCCAGAGAGACAATGTCATATGTATAGACCCTAGCCCTAGGTGAAGTACCCACAATATTATGTTTGTCATTATCAATGATTTTAAGTTTTGCAATTTTTAGGGGACATTGCCCAAAGGCTCTGTGCATTGTTCTTTGTCCTGGCTGTGCCGGCTGCTGTTTCAGATTGTGGAGACTTAACTTGAAGTTACATTTAGGACTCACTCTTCTATAAGAGAGAGGACCAAGGTCATCAGATCCAGCTTGTGGGTGATGTCAGATGCAGAAGTGCTTTACTTACAATGTTCAGTATTGTCTTATGTTTTCTTCTTTAAATATTGTATTTTTTCATGCTTAAAAGCTATTTGAAGACGTGTAAAGATTCTACACCTCGAATCATCTTGTATTCTGAGTTGGTGACAGACTCAGCATGCTATGTTCTAAGCATGCTTTCCCTGCAGCTGGCCACTCTCTTATTCACTACTCTGAATCTGTGTCTTAGTCACTGTTTTATTGCTATGAAGAGACATTGTGACCATGGCAACTCTTAAGCAGGAAAGCATTCAATTGGGACCTTCTTATAGTTTCAGAGATTAGCCCACTACCATCATGGTGGGGAGCTTGGTAGCATGCAGGTGGTCACGGTGTTGGAGAAGTAGATGAGAGTTCTACAACCAGATCTGCAGGCAACAAGAAGAAAGGCATTAGACCTGGGTTAAGCATTGGAAACCTTAAAGCTCAGCCCCAGTGACACACTTCTTCCAACAAGGCCACACCTCCTAATCCTTTCAAAGAGTTCCTCTCTCTGGTGACTAAGCATTCAAGCATAGACTCTAGGTGGAGACCATTCTGATTCAAATCAATCTGTACATACTTGAGGTCATAGCTATATTTGGAAATCTGGAATGACTGAAGCTATTGACTCCTTTTTATCTTCTTTTTAGTTAACATTTATTGAGTCAAGAACATGTCAGATGCTATGATAAGTTTGTGGTATAGCTAGAGGGCACATGCAAACTTACAGCACATATCATGGAGTTAATATCGGGCACCTGCTACATGAGCATAGGCATCTTAACAATAACCTTCTGAAGCAGGCTGTTAATAACCTCCTTCTGCAAATAAAGGAGCAAAGATGGATATTTCTCAAGCTCCTATAGCTTTCAAGAGGCAAATAGAAACCTGCCTATATCTCCCTTCCATTTCATATTTCCTGCAAAATCCGGAATGGTAGGTCCTGAAACACAACGTGAAGTGAGCATTGCAGTCTTGAAAAGGGTGGGAAGGAGCTCTGAGTCATCCCATAAATGATGGATCCTGTGGCCTTGGCAAGTGTGGGGACAGAGATAGGCTGGGTCAGTTTTGAAACATGACAAGCAGGAATCAAATAGATACCCAATGGTGACATGTTTGGGTGTGGCAATGAAAGTCAGGGCTACTCTTAGAGTCCTTGCATCAGCATAAGAGCTGGAGCCTTATTCTAAAGGTGTCATGGGACTCCAGGACATCCTCATGCATGGTTCACAGATGGTACACGGCCATGAAGTCCGATCTCTGCCTTTACTCTGCATCCATCCCTGGACTTGCCTATGGACGGCAGCTAGACTTTTCAGGTAGGTATACTCATGACATATCCTGTGTTTGGGAAATGAATGAGGCAGTTCAGGGGATTGGGATGTCTAGAGTAAGATTAGGGGTCTGTGGGTGAATTCAAGAGGCTATCGATTTAGCATTTGAACAGAGAAATGTCATCCAGTAAAGGGGGCATTGCCACTCTAAACACCTGAGTCTCAGTGTTCCTGGAGAGAGTGTGGATTTTAAAGTTAAGACCCGGGCTTGCTAGGAAGCTGGAACATTGATATTTCTCCCAAGTCACTAGTTAAGGACTCCTTCTGTGGATGCTGATGAGGGCCCCTCTGCATTTTGAAGAAAGTCTGTTTTAAGTGAGAATGGGATATGAGAGTGGCAAGTCAGCCAGACATACAGAAATAGAAAGGTCTGAGCTTCAGGAGTAGGACACAGACCTTCTCCAGGGACTCCACAGTGTCTGTGGTCTTCTGAAACATCCAAAGCTGCTGGCTGTTGCTTCCTCAGGGAGAGCAACTGTAGAGAACAAGTGCATGCTGAAGAAGAGGTAATGCTTCCATGGGTGTCTTTCTTGGAGCCACTGAAGCACTACAAAACCTCCATTTTAACTAGACGTATTTTTCTTGTGGTAGTAGTCAGAGGGAACAATAACATCAACAATAAAGATATCTAGGGTGTAGGTGGTAACCCAGAGGCCAAGCTTGGGGTTCAAGAACATGAGCTGAGGTCTACCTTCTTTCCTATGTGAATCTAGCTTCCTACATCAGTGTAGAAGCCACCACCCTCTACCACCTCTGTTCTTCCATGTGCTAAAGCAGATTGCTTGCCTAGGGCATGCTGCTGACTATCCTCACCTTCTTGGGGGCATCCAGCCTCTGTTGCAACTCTTGGCTCCCTCTACTGCCATTGTAAAAGCAGCTACAGGAAATACACAGATGAAAATATACATGCCTGACAGTCCCAACACGTTATGTCGAGAGACAGGAAGAGGGCCGGATTTGTCATGCCCCATTCTGCTCAGCTGGATGATATTTCCAGCTGCCTTCTTGCTTGAATCTTGCCCGACCAAGGCCTGCTTTTCCTGTAGCACCCTGAATGATAATTTGAAAGCACATTTTTCCATCCTAGTATTTCTTTGTAAAGCCTTCAGAGTTGGGGAGGTGACTCACTCATTAAAGTACTAGTCATGCAAGCTTCAGGGAGCTAAGTTCAGATTCCCCACCACATAGATAAAGGCTGCAATAATGGCATGTATCTATAATCCCCGAACGTGGAAGGTAGAGATGGGAGGATCTGTTGAACTTATTGGCCAGACAGCCTACCTGAGTTGGTGATCTCCAGGTTGCATGGGAAGACCTTGTTTCAGATAGTAAGGTTGAGAGGGATGAAGAAGATACAAGGTGCTGATCAGCTACACACACTCACACATGAATATAACACACACACACACACACACACACACACACACACACACACAGCTTCCATGCAATGCATGCCACATATAAACACATAACCTTCAGCAGTTTATATCATAGTCAGAACACAGTTTACACTCTTCTTCTTTACTAGGGCCTTTAGGTCTGGTTTCTCTCTGTCTCTTTGGTTTCTGACATCCAATTGCACATTAGTCTTACCCCTTCTCTAAGTACACTGATCCTTCTCTTCTTCGAAAGATAACAAGCTAGTTCTGACCTCAGGACCTTTGTACTTGCTTTTCTCTTTGCTGGAAGTCTTTTTCTTTCTGGTAATTAAATAACTCCCTTGTTTTGTTCACACTGACCTCTGCCCTGACATCAGCCTCTCAGAGAGGTCTCTGACTGCCCCCTTTAACAGAGTACTCACCCCAGTTTCAGATCTATTTTCTGCAACTTTAACCCTTTATGCTATACTTTGACTTCCTTTTGCATGTAAGAGCCATTGCTAAGCAAAATATCTAAGATAATTAACATGTGGAAAGAAAAAAAAAGCAACTTTGTCTCAAAATCTATTGCTTGGGATTTTTTGGTGGAGTATTGAAAAGTAATGGTGAGGGCATCACATTGTCAAGCAAACTTGTAAATGTCTAGACTCACTCAAATTGGAGAGGAGTTCTTAGGAAGAGGTATCTGGGAGCTTCAAAACAAACAAACAAACAAACAAACAAACAAACAAACACCTAGTTGAAGCCAAATCATGGGTTACAAGCTAAAGGCCTATGTTCTGCCCAAGACAACTTTCCAAAAAGCTCTCTATGGAGACAGCTCACTCTCTGGATAGCTCATTTCTTACAGGTCAAAAGCCCACTCTTTTATTTACATATCAATTCAGTCATTACCCTAGATTACCTTCTGATTATCTTATGAATCAGCATCTCATGACCCCAGCCCCTTAATTCCTAGAAAGAAACAGAAAGCATATTTCTTTTAAATGTTGTAACTGAATTCAGAGATCTGCCTGCTTTTGTCAGCACAGACAATGAGCTTGCTGGATGGGATCCTGTCCTGAGATTACCATTTCCACCATGCCTGGGCCCAACATAGCTCTGTCCCAGGCTGACGTTAAACTCAAGAATCTGCCTCCTTTGTGTTTGCCTGCCTTTGTATTTTCCTGACAAGCTGGTTCTCAGTGCAGCTGCCTTTTTTCTTTTAGACCTTTGAAACTTCTCATACGATTCCGATTGCATCCTTATATTTTGCATAGTTATAAAATTATATAGTCTTGAACTCATGTTTTCAGAATTCTTTCCTACAGCCTTAAGAGCTGTCCTGAAGGTCTCAGTATTTACCATTTTGCTGAGACATTAGTCACACCCTTACCTCCTGAACTCTTGCTGTTTCTGATTATCATGGAGTCATTAATTTGGCAGGGAGAATATTTCACAATAACCTTGACAGGGAAAGTATTTCTCACAGAAAAAAGCATGAAATAAAAATATTTTTTATATATACTAACAAGCCCTATGTGCACAGCAACCATCAACACTGGTGGAGGCTCATGCTCTCCTGGTTCTGTTCCAGGGGTGATAACCATGATAACCATACCACACTATCCCTTCCATGTGGCCGAGCAGGACTCAGCACAAACTGCTCACTTGATGGCCAGGAAGAAAAAGCAGAAGAGACTAAGTTCCTGTAGTTTCCTGGATGGGAAACCCTAGATGACTTATAGCCTGCTTTAGTTACTTTTGTATGACAATGACCAAAGTTTCAACCAAGAACTAAAGGAAGTATTTATCTTAGCTCACACTTTCAGAAAGCTTAATCCCTAATGTCTTGATCCTATGTTCTTGAGCAAAATGGCATAGGAGTATGTGACTAAGGGAATCCTTTGTGATCGACAGGAATCAGAGAGATCAAAGAGAAGAAGCTATAGGAGGTAGCCAGGGAAAGATAAGAATCCCAAGGTCATGCTTACCTTTACCTACATCCACCAAATGCACAACCTTTTATTTTCCACCACTTCTTAATGTATGATGCCATTGTATTATGAATGCATCAAAGGTTTAATCCATTCAGTAGGTCACAGGTCTCTGATCTAATTGTCTTTGAAACTGGGGTTCTGTTAGATAAACCTAGAAGAGGGCTTTACTTGTCTCCTAGTCATTTCAGTTTCAGATCAAGTCGACAGTAGTAACCATTATAGGTGTCCCAGTAGGCCTTCTCATCCTAAGAGTGCCACCACCTCCCAACAGATCTTTAACGGACTGTACTGACTTTTAGGCATTGGCATTTAACTGTATCAGGACTGTAGTTCCATGCTGCTCACATCTTCTGCTACAGCACAGGTCCCTGAAGTGAGAAGCTTTGCGAGTCCGGTTTCCTGCTGGCTCTAGCATGCTGAGACAGTACCTGGCACATGGTGCACCCATGCATCTGACCATGGAGTGTTCCAAGTCACATCTACATTCATGAAATGCTACTAGGAACCCTTCACCATCCCTTCTTTATATGATTTTTACTAAAGTTTTATCTTAGCTTTGATTGGCACATAAGAACTGCACATGATATATGGGGCACAGTGAGATGCCTAAGTGTCTGAATGTGTTCACCTTGAGGGGATGCTTATTACCTTAATTGATGAGATGTTTCCTTCCTTCAGGGCCTCTCCTTGTTTGAACTCCATTTTCTGTCTACCCCTGAGGAAGTTGTTTCTCTTTTGCTTCTCTTTCTCTTTTCCTTTAAGCCTGCATCTCCTCCAGTGGTACCTGCAAGCTTTGTAATGCCCTGTGTTTTTCTTATGGCTTCCCTTTGATGTACATTGGCTATAATTTAGAGCTTGAGTCCATATTCTTCAGTCATACTAATTATCTAGCCTGTCATATGGCCATTAGATCATCATATTTTTTAAAGTAAAAGGTCCTGGGTCCTCTTTAGTCCCCTTTTAAGGGAAGACTCTTATGTCCTGATGAGTCCTATCTATTTTCTCAGGAGTGCTTCCTGTACAAGCATGTGTATCCAGTCTAAGTTAGACCTGAAAGTTCAATACCTTTTCATATTATCCCACCCCTTGCCTCTCATTGCCTGCCAGTTCTCAGAGCAGCCCCAGCAGCCTCATCCTCTCTGCAGACTTAGTTTTCTTTAGGAAGTCTTCTCAGGCTTCCACCGTAGTTTTGATTGATGCTCATGTGATCCATTACCATAGTTATCATTGCCAAGAATACATAGATTCAAAGTCTGAGGTCTTGGGTTCAGATTATGATCCAACTCTGTATTGACTATATTAATTGGGAATTTAAATCCATGATTCCTTAAACATAAAATGGAATGGAAGGCTAGCTTTCTTACATTAGGACAATGGTTATATATGTAGAGGTTCTAGGCAAACACGGTTCTCTCTCTCTCTCTCTCTCTCTCTCTCTGTGTGTGTGTATGTGTGTGTGTGTGTGTGTGTGTGTGCAATGCTTGTCTTTGTCAGTTTCATCATCTGCACATTCCCCAGCTACCCCACCTCAGCCTCTCACTTTCTCGCTCTTGATAACATCCCCATTAGCTTTTCATAGGAAGAGAGAAATGGCAGATGGAAAAAAGAGTGAAAAACTCAACTTGAGCATATGTGTGTGGGGGAAGCTAACAGGGAGATATCTTTGTATATTGTACTCTATACAGGCACAGAGACCAGCTTATTTTAAAGAAGCAAAAGATGTGGATAAATAAAACCTGACAAGTATTGGTTCCCTTGAATTATTTTGACTACTTCATCAGCTGCATGCTGATGTGTTGAATTAACAGTTTTAACGCATTTGGAAATTAAATCAAATGGCAATTGCATTAAATC
The DNA here is from genome assembly GCF_011064425.1 of Rattus rattus. Lineage (NCBI taxonomy): Eukaryota > Metazoa > Chordata > Mammalia > Rodentia > Muridae > Rattus > Rattus rattus. The sequence goes on along the minus strand of NC_046158.1, from coordinate 141,464,898 downwards.
CTCATCCACTTGGAACCTTCCCCTCCCGTGTTCAAATGGAAGAATGATGGGGTCCAGGGAATGAGCTGCAGGCTGGCATTTGTGGGCCATCCATTGTGCACTAGCCACTTTGCTGGCTATCTGCACATGAGGTTTTATTTAACCTTCACTGTGGTCTTGCGTTGGATGTGAAGATGCCGAGCCCCTGCTAGTTAGTCTCATGAATCACAACATCTAGGTGTGCCCTCCTTCTTGTGTAAAGGAGATTGTTTCTTCTACTATTCCCACTGTTAACTTTCCTTAGTATCTTCTCGTCCAGACTTAACATGGAATGTTGTTGTTAAGGAACAAAGTTTTAGGCTCCACTAGGCTCAGTCAAACCACATGCTCTAGCTTTGGAAGGGTGCTGTGACTATCTCCTCAATCCCTTCACGGTAGCCTAATTCGCTTCTGAGATTTGGTATGTCTCCCTTGACCACTGCTCCTGAACTGTGTGTTGATTCCTCTGCCCACAGTGAATACATAATGATATCACAGACAAATTTGCTTTCCATACCTGGGATGGTGGAGTCCTGGTGTCTATGAGTGGAATTAATATATACTATCAAATATCTATCTGTCTTATAGTACACAGCATAACTCTGCAGGAGAGAACGGTCCAGCCCCACAGGACTAGGAGGCAGAGGGGAAACTTTGGCCCAGACCAAATCCATGGGGAGATATTTTTATCCCTGATGTCTTAGTGTTGAGTTTCAGTCCTATGGCTTCTGGCCAGAAGTGGTATACAATGTGGGAAAAGGACAGTGGGGCTGGTTACATATAAAGACGTGACTCATGATACTTGAGCCCAAGTCTTTCTATTTATTCTGATTTGAGTCATTAACTTTCACTTTCTCAATTTCCCTACTAAATACCTATGGAGACATAAGAAGGAAAATGCAGGCTAACTCTCCACTGCTGGGATCTATGGAAATTCCTAGTTAAGTCTCAAATTAATACAGATGGCTAGATGACCATCATTTGAGTCTGCAGCATAGCTCCTAGAAGCAGTATTGCATCTAAATCTGGAAGAGAACACGATAGATGCCTATCCTTTCTCTGAGAAGGGGACCAGTTTCTGTGACCAAGGACTACATTTCCCAGAACACTTCACTCTTGTTAGGCCCCTACATTTAATTGGCTGCAGTCAAAGGAGCATATATTTAAGAGCTGCATGTCCTCTCATGCTCAATCAGTTTAAAAGTAGGATCATTGGTTTCCACCTTCGCTCTTGAGACTTTGTCTGGGTGATAAATAGCCCAAGCTTCCAAGAGATGTTGGAGTCAAGTACTCAAGAAGCCTGGCTCCATGAATCACTTTCTGGAGAAGTGTCTGCTAAGCAGGGCTATTATTTAATCAGTAAAAAATAGTGTGTGTGTGTGTGTGTGTGTGTGTGTGTGTGTGTGTGTGCATGAGTGTGTGTGTGAGTATGTGTGAGTGTGTGCATGAGTGTGTGTGAGTGTGTGTGTGGTGTGAGTGTGAGTGTGAGTGTGTGTGTGTGTGTGGTGTGCATGTGTGTGAGTGTGAGATGTGTGAATGTGTGTGGTGTGTGTGCATGGGTGTGTATGGTGTGTGTGTGGTGTGGTGTGTGTGTGAGTGTGTGTGTGTGTGTGAGTGTGTGTGTGAATGTGTATGCATGGTGTGTGTGAGTGTGTGTGTGTGTGGTGTGTGTGTGAGTGTGCATGTGTGTGAGAGTGTGAGATGTGTGAATGTGTGTGTGAGTGTGTATGCATGAGTGTGTATGGTGTGTGTGGGGTGTGTGAGTGTGTGTGTGGGTGTGCGTGGAGTGTGAGTGTGTGTGAGTGTGAGTGTGTGAGTGTACAGTGTGTGTGTGAGTGTGAGTGTGTGTGTGTGTGTGTGTGAGTGTGTGTGTGTGTGTGTGTGTGTGTGTGTGTGTGAGTGTGAGTGTATGTGTGAATGTGTGTGAGTGTGTGTGAGTGTGTGTGTGTGTGAGTGTGTGTGTGAGTGTGTGTTCAGCTACAATGCTTTAGGGCTTATTTGTTACAGTAGCTAGCAGTATCCTAATTAATACAAGTTGGATCAAGAAAAGTCATTAACAATGCCCCTAGGCTTAACCTCTTTAACCAAAGATTTCTAGACTGTTCAGAAACAGACGGTAAGATGCATCTTCCCCTAGCCACTAATACTGGGCTCTAAAGTTCAAGCTATATACAACTCATAAGATGAACATATTTTTTTTGGCAGGGGGAGTGGGGTGTTGAAATTTTAATTGCTTTATTGCAGCCACTGTTTATTGATGCCTCCATTTCCTCACTGTAGGCTAAATTCATTTCTGAAACTTGCAGCGTCTCCCTTGACCACTGCTCCTTAACTGGGGATGATTCCTTCTACCCACAGTGAACATGTAGTGATATCACAGACAGATTTGATTTTTATACATGAGGAGGAGAGCCTACAAATTCAAGGACATGAAGACAAGCACTGCGTCTTTATATGAGTGACAGGTGCTAGGGATAGCCTTGGCTATCACCTCTGAAGCTCAGGAGCCATGAGGCTCACGTGGAGGCTGACCTGTTGGGATATGTTGTTAACTCAGTCAGGATAGGTCTTGCATTCCAATTCCGAGAACTGATGGGTCATGCCTGAAGCAGGACCTAATACATTAGTTAGGATGTCCAACTGGTCATAGAAGCTGTCCCTGCGCCCAATCATCAGCCCAAGGTGACTAGCCTGCCAGTGGATCCCAGTGACTCCATGGGGCGTGTAATGGTGGGGAGAGGAACTGAAGTCAAATGCTTTGCACCTCTTACTGCCAACCACTTAGCAGCAATCCCTATGAAGAAACCGGCGACATGTGGACGTGCCAGCAAAACAAAACGAGCAGTCAGTAGGAGGCAGATGCGGTGAAGCAAGCATCCCGGCAACTCAGGTAACCCTGACGGCTCGCACGGTCCTCAGAAAGGTTCTTTGTGCTAGTGTGACATTATTTTACAAACCACACTATGTCTCCTGCCCCAGATATACTTGTGCTCATCCACAGGGCCCGGAAACTGTGCATAGAGGATTACCTGAGAAGAGATACAACTCTCGTCTTGCAGTCAAGTGAGCTTGGGTGACAACTTCTCAGGTCCTCAGTTTCCCATTTGAGGAGAGCGAGGGTTGAATTAAAATGGTATGCTTCACTCATCCTTTGTCTCTCTTGAACAACAGAATGGCCTCCTAAAAACAGTACAGGAAACAAATGACACAGCTCTGAGGAACTGCAGGCTCCTGGAATAGTATAAAATTCATGCCACTCTGCCACCTGGGCAGGTGGATTTCTTTGCTTCTTTATTTCTTTAAAGTTTTCTCTTTTTATTTTTTTTGTCCCCAGGTCTTGTGATTTTTTTCCCCTATTTTATGCTTTCCTAAGCCTGGTAGGGAAGGAAGCTAGGATTTGGCTCTCTCTCTTTTACAGTGAAATGTGCTTGTGCCCAGCCTTTCATTATTAATCAGAGTAGCATACCTGTTGTTTCTGTGTGTATCCAGGGGCGGACATGACTCGCTCGCCACCCAATAACCAGAGTGTGTTTCTTTCTGATGGAACGCGGCCTGGTGTCAGGGAGCAGGCAGTTGCTGGCAGAGTGGCTGCTCCTCTGTTCTCAGCTAGGGAGAGCTTCCTGTCCACGTTAAGCAGCCACGGAATGAAGGCTACACTTTGCTCTTCTGATCTTGTACACACGGGAGCACAGAGCTGCCAGGCCTGGGGGACAGGACTGTAGCTTCTTATGTCTTGCAAATGTGAGTGTATGCTCTTCATATTGGGAAGAGGAAGGCTGTTCTTTTGTGGCCAAATGGGCTGTGTCAGTCTCTGCTCTAACATCTTGGTGTTTAGTTAATGTCCGTAAGTGCCCAAGCCTCTCTTTCTCTATCTATAAAGAGAGAATCATGTTTCAACTTTCCTGAAGTAATGTGGGAACCTTAGCTAAGGAAATTCGGAGAATCCTCTGGCAGCATCCTCTGATCAGTATGCCATTGATTACTTTTTTTTCCTTTTGCAAAGGCAAGCAGGCCTTCACAGACTCCTGTCTGTATTTAGGTAAGGCCATGGAATGTAGGGCAATGCGCCAGACTTCCATCTTAAATGAAGGAAAGGTCCTTCATGACCTCCCTTTCCTCACCTCTTCTGTAGGCAAGCCGTATAGACAGAAGTTGGGCTGCCTAAGCTGACCATCACAGCTCTCCATGGTACGACTGCCATGAGCCTGACAGTGTGAATGAGTAACAACTGGACCAATCATGGCTCATCTGATTCCCAAGGCTGGGGACTGACCCTTGCCTTAGCCTCGTGTATCTCAGGGTTTGAGTAGCCTCTTCTAGTCTCTTGCACAGTAAACAGATAGCCGTGGCATTCCTGCTTACCGTGCTGAGGAGGCCTAACATTGAATCTGGACTTGGGGGTGCGGTGGGGGGTGGTCAGCAGGTGCTTCATGTCTGTCTTTTGCTCTTGGCCACCTTTCTCATTCCCATGACAGGGTATCTGACAAGGAGCTACGAGGAGAGAGGTTTATTTTGCCTCATTGTTCACAGTCCAGCAGGATGGAAAAGGTACGGTGGCTCAAGTGGCTCAGTCCATGGTGACGTGAGCTTGCATTGCCCTCACGTCCATGGCCACAGATACAAAGCAGAAGCAAAGAGCTCAGGTTGGAAGTGAGACCACCCTATAAATAAGGCCTGTGTTCCTGGGTCCCTCACACTGCTCCCTGGTAGGTAATTTCTTCCTGCTAGGCCCCACCTTCTGAAGATCGCACAGTCTTCACTTACAGCTGTGCCAGACGAGGATCAACTGTCCAAAAGGGAGCTTGGAGAGCAAATTCACACTCACGCCCTAATACTTGGTTTAGAGGCCGGCTGCCAGGATGGCCATTCTTTCTCTCTGGGGTCACCTCCTTTGGATACATTTGCACTCATCTCCAAGACTTTCTCCTGTGAGTTTCCCTCTTCTGAACCGATCACTCACTTTTGCCCTACATCATTTTTTTTTCCTTCTGCTCAACTGTCCATTATGTGACCTGACATACTTACAGTCCGGGAGACAAAGGTGGTTCTTCTGGGCATCTTCGCATCTTACTGCCGAGCCCTGGTCTCTGCTGACATTGTTCCTTAACTTTTGTGACATACAGGTATGGTGTAAAATGCAGCTCCTCCCTTTCATACCTTGAGTCACATCCAGCAGTTGGCTGTGCCTTGTCTCTCTCTAGGCTCTGCCTTCGTGGTCTCAGCTCAGGCCACTACTTTCCCACCCTCCTCATTCTGACATGAATGGACACTTCTGACGGACTCTAGTTCCTTTATTTCATTAATGATCTACCCCACTGTCTCTGGAAATCATGGAGTCTGCCTTGTGGTTACACTAATGGCCACCTTTGTACATGGTGGCCTGTGCCAGGAACTCCTGTCCCAACATTAATCTGCAACCGAAGAGTCCACCAGAAGTTCTGGGTGTTAAGCATGCGAAAGAATTAGCTTTCTTTTATATTTTAGTGTATTTTGGGAACTTCTATTCTTATGGTCGCTTCTTTCTTTCATTTCTATTCTTGGCAATCTCAATTAGCTCTCTTGCCTTATACTTCCTTTCTACGCTCCATCATCACATTTGGAACTCAGCTCTGTTTCCTTCTGTCTTTTCCAACACACACACACACACACACACACACACACACACACACACACACACACACACACACACGAACACCCACACACGAACACACACACACTTTTGTATTATACCAAACTTTAAAAGATTTAAAGCAATGAGAGAAGTGTACAGCAGAGAAATATCAAGGGCATGAGTAGTTAACAAAAAGTCCTTGACGTGACAGGTGCCTTAGCCACTAGCCTCTGCCTGAGTTTGCTTTCCATTGCTGTGGTAAAACATAGTTACCAAAAGCAGCTTGGGGAGGAACGGGTTTGTCTTACACTTCCACATCACAAGCTATAATGGAAAGGAAATTAGTTCAGAAACTCAGGGCAGGAACCTGAAGGCAGGAAGTGGAGCAGAGGCCATGGAAGAACAGTGCTGTTAGCTTGTTCCTCAAGACGTGCTCAGCCTGCTTTCTTATAGCACTCAGAGCCACCTGCCAGCGGTGGTGGTGGTGGTGGTGGTGGTGGTGTGTGTGTGTGTGTGTGTGTCACTGTCATCATCCATAATGGGTGGGGCTCTCCCACATCATTCTGTAATTAAGAAAATGGACCACTGGCTTTGCCCGTAGTCCCATCTGGTAGGGACATTTTCTCAATTGAGATTCCCTCTTCCCAAATGACTCTAGTTTGTGTCAAGGTGACATAAAACTATGCAACATGTACACCCCAACAGCAAGAGCCAGGTGGCCATACAGGCCTCACACTGTGCTTCTATGACTCCCTTGGCCTCCCCTCCCCTGTTTCCTCAGAGGCTCATAGGCAGTGCAGTCTGGCAGCAGAACGTTGCCTTGGGCCTTGTTTGCACAGCTCATTTGTGCCAGCCTCACGTGCCAGTTCCTCCCTCTGGCTTTGGATCAATTCCCTCTGGCAGAGGCATGGCTCTCCTCTGCCTTTCCTTTGCGTCTCAGAAACAGAGCCCGATCTCATTGCCAGGATGCGTCCACCCAAGCCTTAGTCCCTCCTACCTCCTGGATTTGCCCAACTCTGCCCACACTCTCATTTCTATCATGCCAAAGTAACAGGGCTGGGGCTGGAATGCCTGAACATGGTGATAGGATGGAAAAGCACCCTGTCTGCATCTACAGTGCGAGCGACAGCATCCCACGTCTGACTGGATGGAGATGCAGGCTATGGCATGGACCCCTAGGCTACCCGGGCAATGGAGTTACTTCCAAGCTTTATTTCAAGGTTTCAGTGCTGGACTTGGGGCTTCCTCCTTTTTCTCCATGTCTCTGCTCCTCATTGATGTACCCCTCCTACATGCTCACAGGGCAAGATAGTGGTGAGTAGGGGCAGTTCCGTGTCTATACTTCCTACTTATTGACCTCAAAGCTAAGAAAACGTATGTTTGTCCATGTCAAAGTATCAGTCTTAGCAGAAGTTCTTCCCCAGCCTGCCTGGGAAGAGCATCTCAGATTAGCACAGCCGTTCTGCCCCATTGGCCAGGGTTTTGTATCCTATTCTATGCTAGGAGTTGAAGGATTCTGGTTGTCCAAGAAGATATGAATGCGATGCAGGAGTTCTTTCTCTACAGGAAGGATCCTAGCAGGAGAACAGGAGGGGCAGCTGTAGGAGGCTCCAGCAGTATTGGGAAGGCTTCCCCTGGGAAGAGACAACCATGGAGAAAAGTGAAAACAGATAGGCAGTTGGGAATTTTTATGAGTTGTGTGCCCTGGACTTTTGGAAATTATCTGTGTTAAATTTCTGCTGTAACAAGCTTCACAAATTTGACTCTTATGGAAGGCCATTTTAGAACTGAATGTGTTTATTTTTAATTTCACTTACTGATTGATTGATTGGTGTGTGTGTGTGTGTGTGTGTGTGTGTATGCGTGTGCATGTGTATGCGCGTGCATGAGAGACAGAGAGAGAGAGAGAGAGAGAGAGAGAGAGAGAGAGAGAGAGAGAGAGAGAGAGAGAGAGAGAGAGAGGCGTGCATGTGCTTGAGGGCATGCAGGCTTAGTGGAAAAGCTCCTTTTCTCACTGAATCATCTTACTGACCCCACACTGCATGTGTTTAGAACTAAGTTTTATATTCCTGTCTGCCTCTAAGAGTCTTAGTCCCTGTCTCTTCTGGTTTATGCCAGGATAGAGGGAAATGACTTACAGAGACAAAGAGTGAGAAGAATGTGGCTTTTCATTCTCAAGAGCATATGGCTTTGTAGACAAGGATGTTTTACATACAGTCTGTGAACTAAAAGCAAGCTATAGGGTGTCCCCTATTTAGATCCCAACTCCGCCCTCTAGTGTTTGTGCTGGGACCCATCCCCATCGTTCTGCCACCCCCTTGTCACATCTGCAAGGTGACCACAATGAGACTGTCATCTTCGTTCAGTCACAAGAAATGACTGAGATGACATGGCCACAACAGTAGCTGTCAGCTCACTGTACCGTAGTCTGGCCTTGTCCCACAGGTGGGGCTTATTGAATATGAGAACACCTGTCAGCCAGTTCCATTTGTGACCTTTAGGATGCATGTGCACATTCAGTGTACTCATGTATTAGCTTTTCTCTGCCTCTCTGTGACTTACTCCTGGCTGGGTATCTCTGAGCTGCCAAGCAAAGGACTGGTGTTAAGGGCAATCCTTCTTGGCTTGTGGGTCAATTGATTTCATTTCCATCTCTAGCACCATAGACTTCTCTCTGTGTGTTTCTGTGTGCAGATGTCCCTCTGCTTGCAATGAATGTGGTCATTGAGTAGGATCCCTTCTGTATCCTTAGCTGCATGCCTTCCACAGAGACGACTTCCAAATAAGGCCTTGTTCATAGAGACCCCAGGGATTAGAATTCAAACCTCTCTTCTCGGAGGTACAATTCAACTCCTGGCACATATATGTTTTATTGATTTAAAACCCTTCTCCCAGATGCTCCTGAATTATTCTTGTGCACCTCTGCATGGATAGAATACAGACACCTTTTCATATGATGAAATGCCAGTGTATGCCTTCCCCAGGTGTGTACAGAGGCCACAGACTGTCTTGGAGGTGTGAACAGTCAGCAGTGTAATTGTCTGTGCCTGGAGACTAGTTATTTTTTTCCCCCTCCTGCTCTTAGGTCTTGTCCTTTTTCTGCTGTTTCAGATTCTGTCTTGCTGTCAGGCAGAGCCTGGCCCCTTTTAATAGTTACCCCCATCAGCAGGGAGACCTTCCATAGATTGGACCTTGTGTCTTTCCAGCTATAGTTCTCAGGAGCCTTTCCCAGAGGCTCCTTTTCACAGCCAGGCTGACTTTAGTCCTTCTCTTTGCCACTGCCAGATGGTGACATTGCTGTTCACGGGACCTAGCTTTGGGCTGCTTCTTGGCTTTCTGAGGCTGCCTGGTCCATCCTTGTCATCTAAAGTGATCTCTGTAGTCTGCACATTGTATGGCTAATGTATCAAGTGCCTTAAGTTATGGGTTCCACAAGGACAGGCGTTGGTTCTGTGTTTCCTCATTATCTGTCCCTTGAGATGGACATACTGAGAATACTCGGGATAAATGCTGTATAGGCAAAACATGGAGACTAGAGATATTGCTCAGTCACTAAAATGCTTGCCACACAAGCATGTGTATCTCTGTCCAAGCCCTATTACCCATGAATAAGCTGGGCACTAATGTGTACCTCTAAACCTGGCACTGTGGAGTCAGAGGCAGGAGGGTTCTCAGAGCTTTCTAGCTAGCTGAATCAGTTATCTTCAGCATCCGAGAGACACCCTGCCTCAAACAATAAAGTGAAGGGAGATTGAAGGAGACACCTGATGCCAACCTCTGCCATCCACATGAATGTGCACACACATGCACACATATCTATATGTATATATGCACACAGTCATTTACACACACACCGACAAAAGTAAAGGTGGTAGCGTATCACTGGCTGTGTCTTGGAGAAGACAGGCAAAGGTTGGCATGGTGCTTTTCTTCCAGACCTGTCCATAATCCACCCCAGCTAAAAGCCAGCCACAGGAATTACAGTCAGCCTCCCAGGCTTTGCCCTAGAAAATCCTTCCCTCCAGTAGCTCAACACAGGCACTTTGTGTTCAGAGAGGACTTCCTCTTGGCAGCTGTCCCTACCATTACAAACTGTATGTGCACCCAGGTCTCCAGCCATCTGCCAGAAATGACTGCTAGGCTCTGATTTCTGTTAAAGCCCAGGCTACGTCCAGTTTCTCTATTCTTTTGCAAGATGTCTACATCTAGGGAGAACACTATTGGTGGATGCTCTCTTAAAATGGAATGGTTCTTCCCTGTATGAAACTTGACATGGATGCTGTGAGTAACTTGCAGTTTTGATTCCTACTTCCTCGTGTGGAAACCATAGAGCCGTGATTAAGGACACACAGTTGGAGCTGTGGGAGTTGGAAAGACGAGCAGCTTCACTATCTAGCGGTCATAGCCACTTGAATGGGGCGAGCTCCCACAGCTGCTGGGGAACATCTAGGGCTGGCCTGACTTCTACTCATTCCCTTGGGGACAGTAGCACCAAGAGCTGCAGCTACTACAGTCACTGAATCCCAGGAGACTTCTGTTCTAATTGCTCTTTTCAAGTGGTGTGCTTGTACTTCCCTGGGGGGTTTGGGGGAGGGACACATAGTGTTTGTAGCAACTGCTAATGACAAGGCTACTGAAAAAAGACTGTCTATTTTTGGAGTGAGGCTTCAGCTTAAAAGACATAAAAATAAACACGTAGACGATTTATTTTATCATTTTATTTATTTATTTATTTTTTTAAGAAAAAGTATGTTGAAATAAATCAATTCCACCTCAAAATATTCTCCCTCCTGGTAATGATGGAGTGGGGATTTATCTGGGATTGAAGGCCAAGATATTTGGGGTCAAGTCCTGGCTCAGCCATAGACTTATTTCCAAGGGAAAGCACTTCTTCTGCTGATCTTGAGGGCACCTTGTATGGGACTGGGCATGACCTAAGTCTTTTCCTTCCTATATCTAATTGACTCCATGGGCTTTAGGGTCAGCTTTATCCAGCCAAGGTGCCTGTGTTTTCCTGGGGACAGTTCTCAAGATCGTCCCTTAAGTTTGTACCCCAGTGCTCAGCTCTTTCTGAGTCACAGTAAATCCTGAGCAAATGCTGTTACTAATGATGACAATCACAGTGTCTGTGGCTAAGACCCAACAGGTGCTGAGATATTATTGTTTGCCCAGTCTTTGCTGGGTACTTGGGGAACACTCATGTTCTGATTCTGCAGGCGTTTTCTCCCTTGATCCCACCCCAGAGACAGAGACCCTGTTTTATTTGATTTTGACCAAGTCCAGTTGGCTCAGAACTTGGTCTCCTGGCTTCTCTGTGGCAGACGGTTCCCAGAAACACTTTTAGCTGTCATCAGATGTTTCTGTTCCCTGCCTCACCTACTGTGCATCCTTAGAAGAAACAAGTATCAGCTGATCTTCAGCCCAGTTTCTGGAAAGGGCAAATGGAAAAGCTTTTAAACCAATCTGGACCCAACCTTGGCCATGCCTAGCTAAGCCATAACTGATCCATAGACCTGAAAGCAAGAACTGAGGGCCTGTGCCCATCATTAAGATTTGTGATAGCTTCTGTAGCAAAAGATGACTAAGAGAGTAGCTTTAAAAAAAAGATTGGACATGGGGAGATGAGTCAGTGGATAAAGCACTCATAAGTGGGAGGAACCCAGTTCAGATTTCCAGAACGTGCATAAAGCTGGACACAGTGACGCTAGTTCTGTAATCCCAGCACTCCTGTGAAGAGACAGGGGATGGAGATAGGAGAACTTCTGAAGTATCCAGGGCCAGGTAGATACAGCAGTAAATAAAGACTGTATCTCAAAACAAGGTGGAAGGTGAAAATCCATACCCAAGGTTGTCCTCTGACTTACACACCATAGAACGTGCACATGTGCGTGCGCACATGCACACACACACACACACACACACACACACACACACACACACACTTTTTAGATTAAAAAAATTAGATGACTTTAATGATCAATATTATCATCACCTCATTATGCCCATGAGGGTGTGTTAAATGTTCTTGTAGATCTTGCTAAGTCCTGACCTTCTGACCTTCTCGACCTGGGAGCCTTAGTGTTCTGTAAGGTTGTGGCTATAGCCTTTCTGCTTCCCCTCACTTTACTGGTCTGCACTGTTACAAGTGATGCTGCTGGAGATGTTCTGGAGTCATGAAGAAGCTCCATTCCCCGTATTCCTCTACTGGTGCATGGAAGGGCTAAATTCAGTTTTACAGTCCTACACTTTACAGAGAAGACCTGGTTTTGAAAGGCCCATCTTCAGAATTGCTGATGACAGCCTTCCAAATGATTTACTGCCCCAGAGGACCCCAGTCCTACAGTCTTGTAGCTCAACTGTTGTGATGTCTTCTTGGGATCTTGGGACCTTCTGGGGGTGTGTCTGAAGTCAGAATTCTCCTGGGTCTTACTGGCTGCATTCACAGTAACTAAAAGGCAGTCTGACACCAAAGGGCTCATATAAATAATCTCATCCCAGACTTAGCATTTTTTTCTATTGATTAAATATGGCATCAACATAGAGGGCATCCTGTCTGCTCCTCTCTTCCTCTCTTATCTCCCCACCCTTCTGTAGTCCCTTCCTCCTTCCTACAGGCCCACTTCCTATAATCATTGCAATTTTGTTGTTGCTCCTGTTTTGTTCTGTGACCCATGAGTTCTAGCCAGGTCTATATTTGTGGCCATGGGTTTAAAGTTATCTTTTGGATCCTGATGGGCTTATCATTTGGTACCTGATTGAAGGCCATAACTATCCCCTCCCCATAACCCATAGGTTGCCAATAGTTCAGCAAGGAAATTTAGGACCCCATGAACCCCTCCTCAATTCATGATTGGATGGTGCTTGGCCCAGTCTTCTTCGGGTCCAGTGCAAGCAACTGGGGCTGCTGTGAGATTGTTTGCAAAGGCTAGACCATGCCCTGAAGATAGTGTTTTGCAGTTCTTCCACCTCTACATTCTTTCTACTTCCTCTTCTGCTCTACTTCTTGCCTCAGGAAAGGTGATGAAAGTGTCCTGATTGGGACTGAGGATCAATTGTCATTTGTTGTATGTTGATCAGCAATAATGGTCTAACTATTCATATTTTGACCCATAGAAGATGTCTGCTCTTATCCTTATCAGTGTAGCTCCTCCTTACCGTGACCACAGACCTAGCATTCTTAAAGTCCTATGACCTGATCACATGCTGATTTGAGGCCTGGTTGCCACCTAGGACTCCTGAGGTCTCCTCTGGACCTGGGTGAGGAATCAATCCACTGCTACCTCAGAGACCATGTCCTGACCTTGTCACCCCAGCATCTGGCTGTGGCCTGGATTCCTAGTCCAACTTCACACCGTGCAGGTCTAGGTTCTATCGTGCTAACTGCTCAGAAGGCCCAACCTGGAAGATAGCTTAGTTAGTAAACTGCTTACATTACAAGCAAGGGGACCTAAAACTCAATCCCCAGGGTCTGGGTGGAGACATTTGGATCTCTGGGGTTTGCTGGCCAGACAGTCTAGCCTAATTAGGCAGCCTCTCTAGACAATCAGAATTCTCTGTATCTAAGTAAATAATGAAACACCAAACAACAACCCCCCAACTCCCCAAAGTACAAAGATAAATAGTACTTTCTGAGAAATGACACCCAAGATTGTATTCTGGCCTCTGCACATCCATGTACACACACACACACACACACACACACACACACACACACACACACTGTGTGTGTGTGTGTGTGTGTGTGAGAGAGAGAGAGAGAGAGAGAGAGAGAGAGAGAGAGAGAGAGAGAGAGAGAGAGAGAACACAGAGGACCACGTGGAAGAATATAATGCTGATGCTTGTGAAGTGAAGACCTGTGTGTTCATAAACCCAGAAGGTTTTCCTTAGAAGTCAGCAGCCTCCATTGGCAGCAAGGGCAGTTGATGGAGCCACAGGAAAAAAAAATATTGTATTGATTTCAAAAAAGCAACCAAAGTGAGAGTTCAAAATGCCTTCTGGAAAGCAGGCAGCCCTTGGCTCTAGTGAGGTGCTAATGAGCTCCCCAGCCAACTCCAGCTGACCTGCATCTTCTCAGAGAAAGACCCAGGGCCCAGCATCAAGAGGGCACCAGTGAGAGGGCTATAGAGGCCATGAAAGCAGAGAGGCGTCCTGGGCTCCTACCACCCCCATGCTCCAAAGTCTTTTGTTTCTTTTTCTTTTATCTTCACTAGGGGAGGCAAAGAGCCAGCATGCAGTGGGAATTCCTCCCTGTATCCCGTTCTGATCTGTTTGCTTGTATAACGCAGCTCAGCTTTCAGGAGGGAGTGAGCTTGCCCCCTTGAAGGAGCAGAAACTGGAGGATTTGCTCATTCCTCTCCCGTGGTCCTTGCTCCTTCCAGCATCCGGAGGCGAGTTACCTTTTCCATGTGGATATCAAGATACTCAGGTCACGTGGAAGTCAGACAATGAAACCGTGTATCTGGGGGTGGGGGTGGCATGTTCCTTTAAAGCGGGCACATGCCCAGACAGAGTGAGCATGTTTACTTCTGCCTGAGGTTGCATTTGTCCTCCATGTCCTGACCTTCTCAAGAGAGATTATCTTTCTTGGATGTACATAGTAAGATAGGTATTTGGAGCTCTGGGCAACCTGTAACACTCATCTGTAGCTCAGACGCCAGAGGCTTGAGACCGCTGGAAGGGTGCGTACTCTGTTCCTGCTCAATGTAATATGAACACCCACTTTCCTTTATTCACCTTGCATGTTGAAATTGATTTATTTTTCTAACTTTTGCAAGATATATTTCGCCAGCGCATGGTTAAAGTCATACAGCCCGAGGCAGGTGTTTCTGCCGAGACCTCCTAAACGTAGTACTTGAAATCCTAGGAATTGTAAGTTCTCCCTACCCTGAGACACAAGAAACCGAACTGCTACGCACTCAGTAGAGTTGTGACTTGCCCTTAGATGCTTCACGTTTCCTCTGGGCTCTGTGTCCCCTCACCTTCCTTCTCACAGTCATACTGCAAGACTCAGTTTAGCTGCAATCGTCCCTCATGTAGATTCCTTCAGTCTTCACAAGCAGATGAGAACATTCCCTGTTCTGAGCTTTGCCACACATACCCTATTTAAATTACGTATTGTGTACTACTTATGTCCTCAAGTATTTATTGAGTAGCTTCTATATGACTATATGCCCAGGCACTATTTAGGTACAGAGATACAGAGGTGAGGTAACCACATATGCCATAGCCTGGAACTGTCAGTAGAACTTTCTGCCATGATGGGAAATGTTCTAGGTCTGTGGTGTATGAGAGGGCTAGGATGATGATCATGTACGGCTAATGAGTACCTGGAATGTGGTTATGAGTAAGGGATTTTATTTTAAGCTTCATTTACTTTCAATTAAATTTTCTTTTGTTTAAGCAGTCATGTATGTTTTCAAGGAGTAGAATTTGAAAGTGTTAGGTGACTGACCAGTAACTGTGGTGAGGGCTTTGTGGGAATCAGAGTGAGCAATGGGGAGCTTGACTTTGGACATGGGAGTCTTCTTAGAGGAAGTGTCAGTAGAGCAAAGATGTCGGCAGCTGTGGAAGGAGCAGGAAGACAACCATAGAGAAAGGGATGAGTGAGTTGGAATTCCCAGGTTGGCATGACTATGGAGAGTGAAGGAATTGAAGGTGACAACGTGGCTGGAGAGGGTGGGTACACAACAGGATCATAGCCTGGAGGGCGTCATAGAATCACATGACTCTTGTCCTTAGAATAGGGACTGATAGGGACTTGGTGGAAATTCTTACACCAGGCAGAGAAAGAGCCAGCCATTAGGCCTGTTTGTTGGCTGGCAGCTCTGTGCTTCTATGGCACATGGTGCTCAAGCTTAGTGGATACCCGGTGTTCATACACAATGCTGGGTCTGACGTCAGCCTCATCTAAATTCCACACCCAGCCCTGTCTCAGGCCTAACTCATTTAGGCTCCTCTAATTTACGAAGCTCCTGTACATGTCAGGCTGGGGTGGGGGGCTGTCTGTGTTTGTCTCTGTGAAAAAGAAATACTGCCATCTCTGCTGGGGCTATCTTTTCTGGTTGTGCCTTCTTGGTAGTTAAGATTCTAGAAGCATTTAGCACAAGGAAGAATTGCTGTGGTGACACGTGGATCCTTGTATAACCTTCACTTAATTGAGTGAAGGGACAGACACAGCAAAGACACAAATAAAATTTGGGCAATTAGATTGTGTTCAGCCCACTGGTTCCAGACCAATGTGGGGATCATGCAGCTGGTCCATGGAACCTCAGAGGAGTCTGGTTGTACCCAGAGAGGCTGTGCTTGCAGGCCACGTGGGGATGTTCATCCCATCTTTTCATCCTTCCTGTCATCCCCATAAGGGAGTGTGAAACTTTCTTCAGAATGTCCTTGGAAGGAAAAGGTGGGAAGACCAGAGACAGAGGTCCCCCGGGAACTAAACCTGGGATCTATGCTCTGCTACTTTCTAGATCTACATGCTGACTAGGTCAGGTTCCTTCTTGGCTACCATTAGGGAAACAGACATAGATTTCTGTGTTTTGTTTTATACTTGTCTCACTTTAAGCCCCTCTTATCTGTAGAATTGGGATGCATCTACCAACCACCAGGGCCTTTGGTAAGACTAGATACTGCACAGCAACTACTTTACCCATCGTGCCATGCCCCTAACCCTTAGCACTGATTCTTGATTTGGAAGGAGAGAGCCATACTAAACATCATTGTATTAGGTACTTTTCTGTTGCCTTCATAAAATACTGTGACCAAATGGAGTTTCTTTTGGCTTATGGTTTTATATGGGTAAGAGAAGTCCATCGTAGCTGGAGACATGGCAACCTGAGAAGCTGAGAGCTCACATTTGGAACCACAAACATGAAGCAGAAAGACTGAACAGAAAGTAGAGTAAGGCCTTCAATCTCAAAGCTCACCCCAGTGGTGCACTTCTTTTAACAAGGTAGTCCTACCTAACCGCCACAAACAGTGACACTGACACTTGGGTGACAAGTGTTCAAATATCTGGAGCTATGTAAGACACTTCTCACTCAAACCAACCCAATCATATTATCCAAAATGTAATGAGAGGATCTGCCATGTGGTCGAAACTCAAACCTTGAGCTATGAATTCGAATGTCTGTGACTTGCTTCACCATGAAGTAGTCTGTCACCTCTTAGCCAAGGCCCAAGCAGCATCCGATCCACTCACGGTTCATTCCCCATCCTCCCACCCAAATCTCTCTCCTCACCAGCCTCAAACCTAAGCTTTGCGTGGGAGAGGGGGCTGCTAGAGTTTTGTCTCCCCATCCTCTTAACTTGGGCTCCTGGGAGGTGTCTTTCTGTCCTTGTATGCAAAGAGAGCTGACGTGGAATCCCACACATTGCAGTCTGATCTCTCCCCATTGTCGGACACGCAGCAGGACTCCACAGGCACAGGGAAAAGAAAAGGCTTGATCACTGTTTATTTTCCTTAATTTTCATTGTGCCTCTTTTATTTTTACCCTTGATTATAAGCAACAGAAACGTTCCTTTCCATTTGTCTTTCTCAACCCCCCTTTGCAGCTGTTGGTTTGAATAGCATCCACTAGACTGACCCCACCCCCCAGACTCAGAAAGGAGAAAAATTAGCTAAGAGGGAAACAAGAAAAACATTTTTAGTTCTGGGCAGGAGCCTCATTTTGCCAATCCTGCATCCTTCTGCATAACAACCCACAGCTTCTAGGGACAAAGAGACTTTTGTCATCCTGATTGTTTTCTTTAATTCCTTTTTAAATCTGAAGACAAACTTGATTGCTCTATGATCCAGCCTTAGCTTTTATAGAGAAGCCAAAGGACTGGTCAGGTGGTTGAGACTTTGCTTCTTCTCATATCGTTTATTTACTCCCTCTGTCCTTCATATTTATTCATTCATCAAACAAGCTTTGTATACCTGCTAATTGCCTGTATTTTTACAGTGGCTACAGATGCAATTTGCCAGAATGAGTGATTGTCTGAGGGCACTCACCGCCTGGCTGGGATGACTTCTTTGTGAACCAAAGATTGCAAAGAAGGATAAATAACAAGGCAGTAAGAAAATGGTCATGGTCAGCACACAGACACACTGTCCCATTTCTTCACTCAGCTTCAAATTGACTGTATAGCCTTTGTTAAGTGAGCCTTTGTCCATCTACTTCCTCCTCTGTTCTTATTTAGAAAATGGTAGGCATGGCCTCAGAAGAGCCCAGGGATTATATGAGGTATGTCTAGGTGCTTGATGAAGTGCCTTGTGTAGTAAGTTCTATGAACAAATGCCCAAGGCTGCCATTTTTGTTGTTGAATAAGGCAAGCAAAGATGGTGGTGCTCCAAAGACATCGGCTGGGTACTAGACCTTGTCACTGACACAACTGATCTGTAGTCATTGACCTAACTTCTTAGTATTACATCATGCCAACCATTGTGTCCTCTGTTGAGATGGCACTATTTCTCACTGATTTGAAGCCTGCACTCCAACAGGTTTGGCTACTTGTCATCAATAAGTCAATTAATATCGAATAGCAGAGAGAAAAAAAAAGGAGAGAGATAGAGGGAAGGGGAGGGAAAGAAGAAGGGAGGAAGAGAGGCAGAGGGAGAGGGGGAGAGAGAGAGAAGGAGGGAGGGAGGAGGGGGAGAGAGAGAGAGAGAGAGAGAGAGAGAGAGAGAGAGAGAGAGAGAGAGAGAGAGAAGTAAGTGGTTACATCAGAAAGAAGGATGTAGAGATCCACCTACTCCCCCTTCTGGATCCTGACATGAGGATTTAGTTTAAATAGAAGACAATAGACACACATAACTAAGAAGTCCAGAAAGTCATGGCCCCTCAGTTTATGATCTCACTTCCAAGACCAATTGACAAGTTGTAAGTCTCTATCCAATAGACAAGTTCCTCTTCTGGCCTCCCCCAGGGCTTCAGACTTTTTTTTTCTCCAGCAGGGTATTCCTGGGGAAATTCTAACTACTTTAGGGTCTATTCTGTCAGTCATCTGATAGGCAAAGCGAGAGGAATGGGTGTCTCTTTGGAATGTATTTACTCCTGCCAGACAGGCTGGTTATACTACTCAGGGATTAGCAGCATTTGCCAATGCCTAGCACTTGTTAGAAATCGAAATTCTCTGGTGCACATATTCTTCTTGATTCAGAATCTGAGCTAGTGTCCTGGAATCTGCTGGAAAAACCATCCAGATTAGTTGGGTACACACGACAGTTTGAGATGCACATGGTAAGAGGTAAATCATGACGGGAGTCCAGCATGGATTCTGCCCAAATATCGATGCTTGATAAAGGTATTTATAGCTGTTAGCCCTGTGAGAGCAAAACTAACCAGCAGCGAATAACTCTGCCGGGATACAGCAGCTTCTTGGAAGAGTCAATTTGAGCCATCTCCAGGAAGATGATTATGGGTTTTGAAGAAAGAAGAGAACTGAGTGAAGACACCATGTGAGCAGAGGCATAGTGATGTCTGGGGATTATGAAGTATAGTACTTTTCAAGTACACAATTTCAGGAGAGAAAGACGCTTGGAGATATAGCTATGGGCATTCATCCTGTTGAACTGGGGTCATGAGATGTGACTTCACACCAAGGATATGCGAACCATGCACCAGAGGCAACCAAGGGCTATTAAATCTAAATCACAAAGATCAAATTTGGAATAGGATGAAGTGTGGTAGTGAAAATATTCAGTGGGCAAGTACAAATGAGACTCTAAATTTGCCAGACTAAAATTGTTACTGGAATTGAGCACTTACTGGTAGACCACTTGTTCATTTTGGAAACATTCTTCCATCTGCTTCTCTATGAGCATATGCTGATATCTTCAGTGCTCCAGATAGTCAGGATTATTCACATGAGACCTGTGAAGTAACTAACACCTTTACCTTCCCATGGTCTCCAATCTCCTGGGAAACATGACAAGTGAGACATCTAGATGATATGTTAAAGAAAGGGTATAACCCCATGGTAAGCATCTGACATGCTTTAAATACTATCTCTAACGTAATCATAGCTATTAAAAAAAAGCCTGCTAACAAGGTGCTTAGAGTGTCCCAAGCATCCCAAGCATCATCCTAACAGGAAGATTCAGAGATGTTCTGTAATGTCAGGACTATATCAAAGAAGATAAGATGTTGAGTTTAGTGATTCTTTCCTGATTGGACTGGAGCACACAGGGCATAGGAAAAATCTGGAAGAACACATTGAAGAGTGAAGTGAAGAGACAGGCCCAAAGTCACCCCAAGGTCAAGACAGAAACAGCTTCCCTTTGTGCTGCCAACAGTAGTACAATCTTCAGAAGACATTAAAAAGGTGGATGTCGAAGTGCAGGACAACAGGAACCGGATGTAGATCTCTCCCAAGAGACACAGCCAGAATACGGCAAATACATAGGCAAATGCCATCATTAAACCATTGAACTGAGAATGGGACCCCTGTCAAAGGAATCTTAGAAAGGACTGCAAGAGCTTGAAGGGGTTTGAGACCCCATATGAACAACAATGCAACCAACCAGAGCTTCCAGGGACTAAGCCACTACCCAAAGACTATACATGGACTGATCCTGGGCTCCAACCTCATAGGTAGCAATGAACAGCCTAGTAAGAGCACCAGTGGAAGGGGAAGCCCTGGGTCCTGCTAAGGCTGAACCCCCAGTGAACGTGATTGTTGGGGGAAGGGCAGTAATGGGAGGAGGATGGGGAGGGGAATACCCATAGAGAAGGGGAGGGAGAGGGGTTAGGGGGATATTGGCCCGGAAACCGGGAAAGGGAATAACAATCGAAATGTAAATAAGAAATACTTCATTTAATACAAATGAAAAAAAAGGTGGATGTCATGTCCAGTGGGTACTGCTAGTTCATGGTATTTTAAGCAAAATGTGAGGCTCCTAGGGGAGGGATAGGTACCACCCTGAGAAAGGAAATCATGCATTTCTCTTTTTCCCAGCTTTCTTGGAATCTGTGTTTGTCATGGTCTCAGTGGGATGAGTGTAGATTTTCTTTATTTCTGTGTCTCTTTATCCTCCAAACCCCTTAAGTAACAGCTCATCAGCCCACAGCGAAGCCATAACAGCCACCACATGTGTGTCCTGAGAATGGAAGGCAGGAAGGGCTGAAGGAGATGCTGATGAACAAGGAGACCTACTAGGTAGTAAGCCACATTCTGGTTCCTATGGTCCCATCAGCATAGAGAATAGCAGTTATTCCTATTTTAAATCAGGCTACATGAAATTTATAAAGTTTCTTAACCAGGAGAGATGGCACATTCTTATAATTGGATGCAGGAAGATTATAGTTGAAGGCCAACTTTGGCTATCTGGTGAGTTTAGGGCCAGCCTGGTCTACATGAGATGCTGTCTCCCAAAAATTTTAAGAAAATGAAAGTAAACAAAATTTTCAGGTTAAGTGTTTTGCTGTTAGATGGCTGCTCCATCCCCTTTCTGCCAAAGGTGTTTGTCCTCAAAATCCTGCTCTCTTGTTGCAGTGAGACTTAGCATCTTTGATGGGCAATATTCTAGCCACTCCCAAGCTTGAGGCCCTGTGATTGGAAGTTAAATGGCTCCCAGAGCGAGTCAGGCCTATATTATAATCTCCAGAAATTGTAAATACATTTTCTTATATGATAAAGGGGACTTGGCTGATGTGAATAAGCACTTGGAGTTGTGAGGATTATATTGAGTTGTTTGGACTCAGTGTAATCACAGGGAGTTAATAAGTGAGAAAAGGCTCAGAGTACAAGGGGGAATGTGGTAAGACGGAGATATTGGAAAGGCAATTTTGGCATCTTAAAGATGGAGAAAGGGGCTACCAGCAGCAGGAACCAGACTGTTTCTCAAATTTGAAAATGAAATACTTGAGGACCAGATTACCATCTAGAGTTTCCAATGGGAACACAGCCTGGTCAATACCTTAAATGACAAGATGATGTGTTTGTTTTCTGTTAAAGGTTCAGTATTTTTTTTTACAGCCCAAGAGATCACAATAAAGAGTCTACAATGTGGATTAATAATAACCTATTTTGCACACATGGACAAGGTCTGACTTTGCTGAACATTGCCCAGTCAGGCTTCTCCTAGACTCTTGTTTCTTATCTGGAAAATGGAAGAGCTTCATTCCTATTAGTTCTGTTTTGGCTACCATGTCCCTAATCTTCAGCTCCCACAAAGATATATTTGCTCTGGAGATCCTACCCCTGCCCTAGATGCTGCTGGCACTAAACATATTTCTGAGGCTACTGCCTATTCCCTTGACCCATGTTTGCTTCTGTCAATGGGAAGGCTATGCTGACAAATGAGAAAGAAGAGACTAGCATGATGGATGCAGCCTGGAGGAGCAGTAGAGAAAGTTGCTAATCTCCAGAGGTAGAGAAGTAGGTGAGGGAGGAGGGACTCCACGACCAGCAACAGCTTGATGATCAGTGGGGATGGCATACAAAAAATATACCCTTGATCCTCCCCAACAAGTTTTCTGCCATATCCTCTCCTGGCTCACCCCTACCAGGAGACACAAGCCAATGGAAGTCACAGATGCAAACACAGGCTTAGACTATCAGGTGACCGTAGAAAAACAATCTGGATGAGGGGGCGAAACAGATATGAGCACAAAAGTATAGCTGATGTGAATGCACTTTCTTGCTATTTAATATTCCTTTACAATACTAATCTCAATGGTGATATACTTAGGTATACTTAGATTGCATGTGACTTTCTGAATAGAGTGGCATTCTTGCTTTGCCTGTTATTTATGGGCACACAGTAGGAGGCCCATAAATGTTTAGCTTGATGAATCAGTGAATATCTTGAAAGTCACATAGTACTTACATAATTTCATCTCCCCTTCCTAGGACTGGCCTCAGAAATATCACAGAACCTTCCTAAGATAAAATAATATTATCAGAACCAGAACTAAAATTCCTGTTCCTGGGTCAAAGTCAAGGGGTATTTTCAAAATGTTCTCTGCACCAGCATCACCCGAATACATAATTGGGAAATCCAAGACCTGAGGCCAACCTTAGATGTATAGGATCAGAAATTCTGTTGTGTCTTTGCAGCCTATGGTGAGACCAGTCTGTCACGTGATCCCTCTGCACATTACAGTTAGAGACATGCTTACTACAGGCAATTGCCATAGCATTAAAGTATCAACAAAGATCTAGTAGTTCAAATGGAAAGTTTACCACTTAACAGAACCTCCCTTCTACATGGTAATTCGGGGACCAAGCTCTTCTTTTCTTTTGTCTGCCATCTTTTCTGCTGCATCAAATGTCTGGTGAGCAGTTTATTCCTGTTGTTTGTTTTGATAGGCAAAGCCTGAAAGATAGTGTGAGTGCTCTTACTTTTCAGTGGCTGGAACTCAACTGCAATGGCCACACCCATTTGCATGGGAACGTGGAAATGTTGGCACCGAAGAAGTCATGAGTTTATGAACAATATGACAGTTCCTATCCATAGAGATGGTCTTTATCACCCATTCAAAGTTGACTGAACTCTCTTAATAGCAGAATCAGGCCTTCTTTGCATTATAAGGACAGGGGAGGATCTTAGTCACCAAATTAAATTAATTTAGACAGGCTAGTTGAGATACCAGCACAATGTACAAGAGGGATCCAGAAAGGTGATTAGAGGCTCCTCCCTCGCTGAAGTATTTGTGAAGTATTGGAGGATAAGTGGAGACAATCTGTTCTTTGTGATTGGCACTTCTGTGCCAAACAAACTTATGATATTTTGAACACTATGTGTAAAAGAGAATAAAGGATGAAGAAAACAAACTTAGGTTAAGTGGTTTGTCCTGATATACAGCAGCTCTCTCTCTCTCTCTCTCTCTCTGTGTGTGTGTATGTGTGTGTGTATGTGTGTGTGTGTGTGTGTGTGTGTGTGTGTGTGTGCGTAGACGCACGCACGACGACACTGGATCTAGAGCTTAGGAACCCAAGGATTTGTATTTTTAACCAACAACCTAGTATGTTATTGTGTAAATTCTAGCAGCATCTGCTCTGCTCGGCAAGAAGAATGTAGTGGTCAGAACTGGAAGGAAGTTGTAAAGTAGCTTGATCCATGTTTCCATTGGAAGCTTTGGAAATTCTACCTCAGAATTTGACTTCTTCCTTCAGAGTTTCTCCTTTTTTGAAGGAATCCTGGGCGGGCATGAAGGCCCCTGCAGCATCCAGATGTCAGCCTCCCAGCAGGTCCTTCCTTTTCTGTCACATTCATCTGTTTTCAGTTGCCCTAACAAGTACCCAAGGCTGAGTGTTTTGAATGAAAAAGGATCATTTACTTCACAATTCTAAAGATCTGGGACTTGGTCACATGCTTCTGAACAGCTCTCCTGGTGGCTGTCAATGTGGCCAGGAACATAAGCAAAGAGAGATAACACACTGAGTCAGGAAGTCAAAGACCACAGAGGGGATAGTCTTGCTCATCATGTAACAATTCATTCTTAAAGGAACCAAGACATTCCCCAAGACCAGCATTATCCCATTCCTTAGGCAACATCCTTAATGATATGAAAAAGCCCTTTCCTGTCAGAGGTAGTTAGCCTGACAAGACTCAATATATCCTTCCTGTGCTTATTAGCCAATCGTGTCCCACTGTGAAGTCCAGTTCCCACTAAAGGGATGAAACATATCCACCACTTAAAGCAGGGATAAAAGATAAAGGTCATTTTGGCCAAATGTGCTTGCTAGTAGCCTGGCTTGGGTTTGGGGACACATTTTTTCTTTTTTAATAAAAAGAAATCACATTGTTGAATTATTTTTTCCAGGTGTCCCTTTGTACAACACCAAGAGTATTCTTTGCCAACAATGATCTAGTCATCTCCTTACAACTCTTAATGTCCCTCCATCTGTCGAGGCCTCTGCTCCTGGAATTTGGACTTTTTTGAGGAATACAAGCAAACTGAATATAAACACCTGGGGACACATTTCCAGCTCCCTTTAGAAGCTGTGTTGACTGCATCAGACCCTCAGCAAGGGCTCCTCATCAAATTTGAAGTCGCATAGCCTGAGAATGAGCTCAGGTTTACACACTTATCCAACTTTAGCTGTGTCTGGTTCCTTCTTTAAGAGAATACACGGAGGCTCCTTAAACATCACCTTTCACAACTGAATGCTGCACTATTAACAGGCTTGTCTGAGTTCCCTCTGAGTGCCAGGTTGTCCCAGTCAACATTAAGCTAAGACGAATCCTTCATTTTGGTAAAAATTAGATTAAATGTGTTTTTTTTCCCCAAGTAAATTAGAGGTGGCAATCATGTCCTTTTTTCTTGTAAACCAGTTACTTCTAAGTTGGAGAAAAATAAATGAAGTATTTTCTAGGCTGTTTTTGTTTTTTAAAAAATCAGAGTCTTAAATATTTCAGCCATCTGTTCTCTATTATTTCTGCGACTCTGTGTTGAATATGTAGGGGGTGGGGTGGAAGAGATTTAAATGGCCATTGAAATTGTTTTAAGTAATTAAAGCTGATAAAAACTGTAAGTTTTTACCTAATCCCTGGATGATTTGATGGAGTCAGCCAGATGTAAAAATGCCTGCGACAAATTATTCTGTGCCTATATGACATGCGATTTTGACAAAATATCTTTAAAACAGCTGCTAAGTATGCGATCTGGGGATTTGACAGTGCAGAAGGACAATTCCGTGGACTCAGGAAAGCTTGGCAAAAATCCAGTCTAACTTTGGTCATTAGAATGAATTGTGTTCATTCGAAATGAAACCATGTGTGGATAATGGGAAAGCGAGTGAGACTTCTGACTTTTCTCTGTTGCAGCCACTATGCTCCTGGTGCATATGTCTGCGTAATACTGGAGTTCTGGTCAACCTCTTCTTTTCTAATCCATATGGCATTTTCCTCATTGAGTTCTCCATAATTCTAACAACAGCCGGTGCATCTGTGACACCCATTTTACTTTCTGCAATTTCTTGCTTAAATATGGCTCTAGTTTCCAATTATTGGCTCTGACACTTACAGGCATATGACCTTGAGTTTGTCACTTAGCTCTTAAAGGATGAATACACACACACACACACACACTCTCTCTCTCTCTATTATGCACACACACAATTTGGCAGAAAGGAAATGATCAATGTATATTAACCTCCTCTTTTATTCTCTCTCAACATTCTTGAGGAATGTTTCCTTTCACGGATAAGAACTTACTTCTTTAAGTTCCCTGGTAGAAAATTGGTGTCTATCTCAAATTTGAGGGCATAAATGACAGGTAGATGAAGAAACGAAACTTGTTATTTCCTCAGTATCTCTCCTGCCAGCACTGATGGTCCCAAACTTAAGGATTCTGTCCTAATGCTTGTCAGTACTCAGTGAATGTCCGTGGTAGGGTTTCACCCAACCTGTGCCGCATTAACCACTTTGTCAGAGCTGCCTATGTCGACATCTGTTCTTACTTGTGTCAGTATATCATGTGACTTCATCCTCCTGTGTTCCTGAGGCTTTCCCTTTCTGCTCTTTCCTGGCAGGGGGCAATTAGTGACTTCATCACTGTTCCTAGCCTGCAACT
This sequence comes from Rattus rattus, assembly GCF_011064425.1. Lineage (NCBI taxonomy): Eukaryota > Metazoa > Chordata > Mammalia > Rodentia > Muridae > Rattus > Rattus rattus. The sequence continues at coordinate 141,438,765 of NC_046158.1, read as the reverse complement.
CATCCCTGTATCCCCCATCCTGAGAAAGAACACTTTGCTTGGTTTGTCAGTGTGAGGATCGCGGTAGCTGTAGCTCACGGTTACTGGTTATTTGTTAAGCATGTTAAATGTACTATTCTGTTTAATTCTTCTTTAACATAGATGCTAAATATTTCTCACTCTAACACTGAAGAAACTGAGGCTAGCTTGCCTGAGGACTGCAGCTTAGATCTAACGCTATGCCTTCCAGGCAGGCTTTGTGAGGAAATGAGGTTCACAGACCACTCTTTGCATCCCTTCAGAACTGGGACCCCATGACTGACGTCTTTTGGTCTTGTCCCTGTTTCTCCAGTTGAAACTTATCTGCTCTACACATGGGGTTTTTTTTCTCTCAAATGTCAGATCCCCAGAGTACTGGCTTCATACCAGCAGTTGATAATGCTTTTTGCTTCATAGTCTTTCTAGGACAGATCCCATCTAGTCTCATTATTTTAATTATGACCAGAGCTGCTGATGACTCCCATAGCCATCTCTCTTGCTTGGACAATTCCGCCAAACTTCCAGTTAATTACCTGCCAGAGACATTCTTGTAGATGACCACGGGCGCCTCCCATTGAACCTGCTCTTCCTATAGTTTTGATTTCCATTAATGATCTCCCTACTTATTTCACCTCTAATACCAGAACGAAATCTGAGATTCATTTTAAGATCCTACCTCACCTCATCTTCACATCTAGTCAATCAATGTGGCCCTGACATTTTATCTTCTATCTCTATCCAGAATTCCTTTTCTAGCATCGCCCCATTTTTACATTGACTCTTCTCAGCCCTCACCTTGATTCTTGTAATGGCTTTGTAGGGCCGTATATGTCTGAGGGTAAATGTTGGTTTTGAAGCAGTATATAAGTACATAAAAGAACATAAATCATAGCTGAATACACAGACATAGAGAACACTCGACCAAAATGGGATATATAACTGGCACCCCAGCAACCTTATTTTGCATACTTTCTACATTATTAATTCTCATTCTCAATAGTACTGGGATTTTTAGAGTCCTTTTTTTCCTGTGTTTGAATCTTATGTAAGTAAAGCCAGAGAGAGAGAGAGAGAGAGAGAGAGAGAGAGAGAGAGAGAGAGAGAGAGAGTGTTAGCTTCTGGCCTTATTTCTTCATTAAAATAGTATTTGTGAGTCCAGCTCATTGTGTGTAGTATTCTGAGCATTCGTTATTTTATTCTTACATAGGATGGCATTGTGTGCATATACAAAACATTTTCACTGTCTTCTTAAGACTTATCTAGCTACCTATTTTAGTTTTACTGAACACTGCTGTTATGATCATTCTGTATGTGTTTGTCTGTATAGTACTTGGATGCTATTTCTTTAGATATATAACCAAAGTGGAGCTATTCTTTGAGTTAAACAGGTACCAACAGATAGAATGAGTTATTGTCGACAGTCTTGCAATGTTAGATATTCTAATGTTAGGCATATAGGAAGAGCTTACTGTGGTTTTAACTTGCATTATACTGAAGATTGCTGCTTGAACACCTTAATACAGACACACTCTGAAAAAGATTATCTATTTTCTATCTATCTATCTATCTATCTATCTATCTATCTATCTATCTAATATATAAAACCATGTCTTTAAAAATATTCATTTTAATATCTCCTCGCTCAATTTCTGCTTTTATTGGTTTTGGTCACATTTAAAAAATAATTTTATTCCCTGAGATAAAAATATTCTTATTTTATTTGAGAAGATATATTATTCTACATTCCACACATAAGCCTGTGTAATCTGTCTAAGATGATTTTTTTAAAGTGAGATGTTATATGAAGATGATGGCCCATTTTATTCATATAGATATCAACTGATAGTGTATGATTACAAAATTATTGCTGCATTAATTCTTTGTAATATGTTAGGAGACTGTAAATGTGTGGGCTTATAACTAGCTAAATCCCCCATTCTTTTCTGTTGGTAGCTTTGTTTATTAATGTTTTTCTAACTGATTTTCTTGCCTATGATAAATGTATGTTACATTTTGAAATCCATGTGTATCCTAAGACTCTTTAAGCATAAAGCCAAACAGCAGCTAATTATTATCTCATGTATATGTGAGTTTGCTAGATGTCAGCAGATAGTTGCTGAGTTTAGCAACCTCTGAGTCAGACCATCTCAGATCTCTGTTCTGGAAAGAGCATCTACCAGAATGAAGGATTCTTATAGGAAGAACAGAAGTATAATAAGGCACATCCTGCTGCATAGGGACTTAACAAATTAAATATTAAGAGTAATGTTAGAATATATATGAGCAAAAGGGGACATGCTGTCTGCTAACCCACACTCTCTCTTTATAAGTTTGGTCTTAATTGTTTGGGGTCATGTGTACTTCTTTATACATGTTGACAAGCATGTCAGCTACTTTAAAACAAAAGAAAAACTTTAGGATTTTGACCAAAAATTTTCATTTTCTGTATAAGAATTTTGAGAAAACTTGCCATTTACTGAAAATAAAATTTCCAGTTCATGAACCTTAATAAAGCCTTATCCATTAAGATAAGAGAATCTTAATATAATGCCAAGGTTTTTTTTTAAACATTACAATATTTTTTATTTGCATATAAATAAATGTGTGTGCACATATGCTATTTTGTACATATGGAAGTCAGAGGACAACTCATAGGAGTCAATTCTCTCTCTTATTATACCATGTAGATTCTGGGCATTGAACTCGTTGGTGGCAAGGACCATTACTCACTGATCCATGTTGTTGGCCCACCTGGACTAATCTCAAACTGTAGGGCTCAAGTGCTCCTCCTACCTCAGCTTTCCACATATCTGAAACAGTAGACAAATGTTGCTGTATCAAGATTTTCAGTAGTGCTTTAAAGGTTCATTTACTTCATTTTTGCTTCCTTTGATTATCATCTTTGGTAACAATCTTTTGTTTTTCTTCAGTACTGAGGACTGAACTCAGGGTCTGGTGCATACTAGGCAAGTGATCTACTAATGTGATGTATCTGTACCCTATGATTTCTTTCTATATTTTTCTACCCGTTGTCTATCTGACATAAATAAATACTAGACAACTGTACACATTAGATCACATGATCCTGTCTGGAGCATTGATTCTTGTTACCGCTTTATTTTCCAGTCATTTTTTTTCACTCCACAGTGAACAGATTAAATAATTTCTACTGATATTTAAATGTTTTATCACTTTCTTTTCCTGTTGTGCAGAAAAAGTGCTATTAGCACCAGAACAAAGTTTTTGTTTTGGGTTTGGCACATTTTAGTGATGGAATTGTATCATCTATCCAGTCACCCATCCATTCATCTATTCATCTATTCATCTACCCATCTATCACCCACTGATCCATCTATCCACCCATCCATCAGTCTACCCATCCATTTAACTTTCTGTTCCTCTCCTATGGCTCCCTTTAGTTCTTTCACTATTTTGAATTTCTTCTCACTCCCTCATTACATATATAGTAGTTATTTTGATTCCATCTGCAGATTTTAACTTCTCAATCATCTTGGGGGACTGTTTATTCCCCAGTATTTTTGTTTATTATTATTTTGCTTCTTGTTTTTTTCACAAGGAGCCCAGACAATATGCTCTAGGCAATCTGTTTTATGTCAATTTTCTTTAAAGGGTATTGAATTGTATCCTGGCAGGCAGTTAAATTGCTTGGCATGTCCCCCTGAACCTGTCAAGGTTGTTTTTCTCTCTATTAAGATGTATCTATTTTGGTTTTTGTCAGTCATCTTCATACCTGGTCCTTACTTTCAGACATGGCACCCATGACTATGACTTGTTCTTTCTTGAGTTCTCTCCCAAAGGAATGAACACACTTGGAATGCTCCCAAACACCATGTACCTTCTGATCTTTCTGTTTAGATCTCAAGTCTCCATTACCTACTCCTTGTTAGAACTGAGAGACTATTTCTTTGTATAGGGACAGGCCAGCCATTGTCTAAAGAATGCCAAAGAAACTGTTCTTTGATGATTGGGCTTATAAATTACACACACACACACACACACACACACACACACACACACACACACACGCACACACACACACACACACCCCTACCTCTCAGATTCCATTCTGTCTCCTTACTGCAGGGAGAACTGCCATACTGTGCTTGGACACTAGCTATCTGTGTTGGATCAGCAGAATTCTCCCAGGCAGGAAATTACCATAAACCCAAACACATCTGTATTTTTCTTTTACTAGTGACCAAAATCTCATGCTGAAAAATTAAAACTCAGATTATTTTGTAGCTTATTAATTGTTTTGTCAGGAGATCAAGCCTAGTGTCTGTCAGCCAGTCATGGCCAGATGCAGAAGTCCTGTTGTAGCACAGAGAAGATTGAAGTCATCATTTTTTGCCATCTGCCATGGTATAGTACAAACTGTACCAAGGTGGGGTTGTGCCCTGTTTATGGTTGTACCGTTGTTTTCTAGTACAACACCTGCCACAGGATTGGTACATAGACAATATGTATTGCTCTGACCCATACCCCTGCCCCATCTGGACATCCGCTAATCCACTGAGGATAGTCAGCATGTTTGGTAGAGTGAGCAAATACGTGTTTGGTAGCTGTTCAGACTGATTTTTGCTTTTTTTCCTATTCTATGAACTTCTCAGAATCCTAAAACAAAAACAGCAGGAGAGATGGCGCTCGAGCTATCACCCATCCCACAGCTGCCTCTGATCTAGTGGAGACATTGAGGCTTGCAATGCCAACGGTGTGTTTAGCAGCCGCATGCCCACCTGAGCTCTACTTAGATCCCATTCCTGCTTCCTTCTTTACAGTCATCGTTTTTCTTATTTTTACACTTGTCAAAATACTTTAAAATAAAAGTCTCAGAGTAGAAAGTAAGGCATAAGAATACCAAAGAATAGAGGATGATAAGAAGCCAGGTTGCTCAGTGTGCACTGAGAGGGAGAAGAAAGAGCAGCCAACCCCAAGACACCTGTTCTGGGCACCAGGAGGATGATGCTGCAGTCAGCATTCAGAATTCTCAGAACATGCTTTGGATTCTTACTCCAATTCTGGCTGTCAGGGGTTTAAAAAATATGCTGTTCTTTCTTGTTTGGTTTCGTGGCTGGTATGTTTTATTAATATGTGATTAATAATATTATGTGGTTCAAAATCAAATCCCACACCAAAAAGTGTATGCTAGAGACTCCTCTGTTTATGCTTTTCCCAAGCCACACCTTTGTTTTCCCTGTATCATTTTCTCTTATCTTTCCAAAGGCCTGTTATGTGTACATTAATCCAAACCTCATCCTTGGGCTCAGAGGGTAAAACTGCTTGCTACTTAAACCTGATGACCTGAGTTCTAGCCTCAGAACCTCTTATTAGAAAGAGAACTGAATCCTGGAAGGTTTTTATTTCCTTCTAGATATAGGCTGTGGCTCAAACATCACACACACACACACACACACACACACACACACACACACACACACACACACACACCCCACAGTGCAATTAAAAAGAATTCCATTATCTTGTTTGCTTATGCAAATTAAGCATATTCTATAACTGTTTTAATTTTCCATTTTTCCATTTAATGTGTCTGGTAATATTTCTGACACACAGAGGTTCCTGTTCTCTATAAAACTTAGAAAAACCCACTGTACAGTTGTATCTCCATTGTTTAGTGGGATTCTGTGGGTAACCACTGGGTTGCTTCTAGACTTATTTTAAAATCATAAATAATATTTCTATGAATAACCTTGTCCAAACCTCATTTCACTATGGAAGCATATCTTTAGTATAATTCCCCGGGTTTAAGTTTGCTGGACACTTTCCAAATTACTCTCCGTGGGGCTTGTTCCAATGAATATGCCTATGGACAATGTGTGCAAGTTGATAGAATGATTGATTATTGAATCTTCAAGTTGGAATTTACCTTAGACACCACCTTTTAGTTTCTATGTGCAATGGATAAGGAGTGAATGACTCAGAGGTCCAATCTTGTCATGACCTGTTGCTTATGTGGCCTTGAATTTAGGCATCCTAATTGAGTGATGCAGATCCCAGAGTGCCCTGAGTGTGAAGAGTGGCTACCCCAGTCTACCATCTTACCTGGCGTCCTTAACTCATTACAGCAATATACCGAGCCTGACTCTGAGTACACAGTGTTCTTAATGGGGGAGCTTCTAGCAGGCGGCTGTTCCATGTTTTCTTTTCTTTTCCTTTTTTTTTTCTTTTCTTTAAATAACAGAGACTCTGTAGCTGGCAAGTCTGAGGGGGTAGTAAGACACCAAGCCTATATTCAACTTGGGCAGAATCTGTAACCTGATCTTGTGAAACTCTGGGAAGGAGACCACAACCCATTGTGCAATGGGAACCTCTTCAGAGGACAGAGATGTTATCTGCACTCTTTTCTTAATGATACATCTATCCTGGTGTCTTTGTATTTCCCATGTCTCTGACTCATTAGTGCAGGTGACAAGAGGCATATTGTGCACCTTGTTGTGAAGTGGGATTCTTGTCACATCCCTGCTTCTACTACTAATAATACCACATTATCTAGACATCAAGAAGTGGACTTGGGAAGGGATGCACGAAAGATAACAATCACCAGGGACTCTAGGCCAACTGAAGTGCATGTTCGGCCCTGCCCATACCAGCTTTGGAGATTTCAGCTAACGGGTCTATCACAGACTCATCCCCCTCCTCAGGAAGCAGAAGTGTCACATTAACAGCATAGTAGCAGGTGACATAAGAGTAAGCAAACCTCAAGGTCAGAGATGAGGAAGGTTTGATTACCGTTCACATCCCTTGGTCATTGGCCTACATAGGTCCTTCTATCGGAGCTCAAGACAGTGGGACAGCCACTATCTGGAACCCAACGGTGACATGGCAAAAAAACATCAAGACAGTCTTGGTATTTTAACTTGAAAACTGCTACCTCTTCTTATCTCTCTGGGGGTGCCGCAATCAGCACTGATAAGTAGGTCAAGATGGTAAAAGGTGAGTCAACAGCGATCACCTGGCAGATGGAGGCTGCCAGGTGGAGCCATGGAGGAGGGAGCAGCCATAGGTCAGGTCACCGAGAGCCTGAATAATGTATTGTCCAGGTGGACTCGGACATGTGGACTTCGGACTTGCTTTGGTTATTAAAGTTATTTAAAATATGAAGGTAATGAACTTTTGCCTCACTGAATGGAAACTTGAACAGCCATTGGGAGTATAAACAGCCCTCATCTTTAAGATATTAAAGTAATATAAGAAGACTAAAGACAAGTCTGTGTGCATGTGCATGTTCATGTAGGTGTATTAAAGTGTGAGGAAGGTTCAGAGGCCAATGCTAGGTTTTTCTATTTTTGTTTTTTTTGCCTTTTTTTTTTTTTTGAGAAAATCTCTCACTGAGCCTGGAGCTTGTGCTAGGCTGGCTGTCCAATGATCTCCCAGCATCCTCTTACTTCTGCTTCTTCTGAGTTGGGAATACCTATGCACCCTGTGTGCCTGACTTACATGGATGCTGGGAATTGAAACACAGCTCTTCATATTCCTGTGATCAACACTTTCTCTACTGAGGCATCTCGCTAGCCTCAAAGACAGCTTTAAACTGACAGCCCTGTCATCCAGCCACACTTGAAATTCTGTCATTTGTTTATATAGGAATTTGCTGGATACTCTATAAGAAGAGAGTATCCTTCTATTTTACATATTTTAAGGTAACGTTGCATCCACAATCATTTTGTGTATTCCTTTATGGTCTTGGACATATTTATAATTTAACAGTCTCATAAAAATTTTGGCAGTGAATGTGCACTCTTGTGTTGGTTTTCTCATGCTGTGTAAGAAATGACTTCGAACTTGGCAGCTGAAACCCAAACATCCATTATCTCAGAGTCCTGTGGTCCAGAGGCTGAGGCACAGTGTGGCTCTGGGTGGAGTCCCAAGTATCATCAGGGCAAAACTGTGGTGCTCGCCAGGCCGAATTCCCATCTTGAAACGTCAGAGAGCAATCTGCATCCACGTGCATTCCCGTGTCTGACTGAATTCTGTTCCTGGTCTCCAATAGACAGAAGAAGCCATTCTTTTGTTGGCTGTCAGCAGCGTGTCACCCTTGGCTGACACGCCACCTTGTTCTTTGTCATTTATCACCTTTCATCCTCAGGATCAGCTTTCGAGCCTCTAATTTGACTCACACCCTCCTGACTTCAAATCTTCCTCAGCAGGAAGAGCCCGGACTCTTTGAAGGGCTCAGCTGATAGTCAGTTCAGCTTAGCACGATCTCTTTCTTAGAGCTAAGTGTGCCCAGTGGCATAGCCAGTGCAGAGGAGTGCCGCCCAGTATGTGTTATCTGTGTACCAGCTCTCTGTCCTTCACTGCAACTGTATTCCTTTCCTAGCACGGCCACAACACAGTTTCACAAAAGCCAGTGTGATATCACACAACAGATAGTCACTTGTGCAGTGTTGGAAATAAGAAGTCTGTCTCTAGTCAAGGTATTGGAGTCCACACTCCCTTTAAATCTGCTTTGAAAGGAAACCTTTCCTCATGCTGCTCTGTCTTCTGCCTTTCCTTCCTTTAGGACACTAGCCACGTTAGATTAAGATCCACCACTGCTCTAGTATGACGCCTTACCTTAACTAATTGTATTCCAAGCAATCTTATTTCTTGCAAGGTAACCTGAACGACTGGGTCTTACGGTATCAATGTAGTCTGAAGAGGAAGCACGATTTGAGCTGTAATAGCATGTTCTTAGGTCGTTTCACAGTTCTGTGTGATAGATGAATTTTCATCATCACATTGACTAATGGTTTTATTCATTGTTTTCTAATAATGGGGCCCTTGGACTGAGACCTCTGAACAGGAGAAACTCAAAACCTTGAAATGACTGGTGCTGAGATGCTGTATGCGCCTGTTCTTCTTTTTTGAATGTATTAATTCTTTGAGAAGTTCAGACAATATAATTTGACCATATTCCCTCCACCTTTCACCTCGTCCCAGATTTAACCATCCCCTTCCCTTGACACCCAAACTCCTACTCTCTTGTTCTCTTCCTCCCTACTAAGTTCAATTTGTGCTGTTCAAATACTCTTTGGTGTGTTGTGTACTCTGGAGCATGATTGACCTACCAGAGGACTTACTTCTAAAGAACACTGACTTTCTCCTAGCAGCCGTCAATTACCAATATCTCCCCAGCTAGGATAGAACTTCACGCCCACCTCCCTCAACCTCCATGCTGGGATTTTGCCCATCTTTAGCCCCTGCAGGTTTTATGCACGCATTCTGTCCCATTCATTGTGCTTATATGTGTGACTTTCCTCTTTTGCGGAGACTCTTCTCTGTTTCTTTATAGTTATCCACGGCCTCTGGCTTATATTTCACTGCTCTTCCAAGATGAGCCCTGAGCCCTGTGGTGAGGGCTTGTGGTATAGATGTTCCAGTTAGGGCTGAACATTCTATAAACTCTTAATCTCTGCCTCAGGACCATTTATGGATCATTGTGATATTCGCCATGTGCTACAAGTAGAGCTTCTGTGATGATGAGAGATGCACTAATCTACAGGTGTAGTGATGTCATCAGGGTCATTTTAATACTACACCCCTCTAGCAGATTAGTTGTATTACTTCTCCCCCAGGGCCAATGACATACTTAGCCACGTAGTCTTTGGCCTTATAACAGTGCTCAGGTGTGGCTTCTATCCCACAGAGCAGGCCTTAAACATCTTATCTGGCTGTTTATTAGGTTGACTTACAATGTTTGACGCTGAGTAAGTTTAGTGATTACTTTCCTCCCCTGATAGTGTTTATAGTATGCTCTGGCACTATGAAAGGGATCTATTATAGATGAATCTTCCATGGAACTACCATCTTGATGATTCTACGAGGTTCTGATGTTCAAATGTTTGGTGCCTTCAATAATATGGTCAAGTTCTTGAGGATAATGGAGAGCAATGGCAGTCATCTGTAATGTTTGGGGCTCAATTGGTCCTCAGTAACCAACAACTCAAAAGAGGTAACATATTACTGATACTGGAGTTTGTGTTTCCAGCATATAATTTTCAATAGGGGTATTTGTCTGTGTGTGTATGCGCGCACGATGTATTGTGTCTGTATGTGTGATATTTTAGGAAGCTTCTACTGTTTCCATGTGACATTCTAAAGGCATCTAGTACTAGTTATTCCTCCCCATATTCACTCACCTGAACAGAAAGAATAGTAGCACCAGAAGAAGAAATTCCATTTCTTAAAATTACGGGTGCTGGGGTGGCTAATTGTTCATGTTTTTCCACCCTTTATATTTTTAAGTTTCATGCTGTACCTTGAGTACACATTTTTGAGACATTAGCAACATTTCATAGATAAAGCAACCATGGTACAGAAAGAAACCCATATGGTGTATTTGTTAATAGAGACCCAGCAGGAAAGACAGTCTCCAGATATTTCAAATGGAAATCATTTCATATAGGAAACCAGTTGTTTATAGGGATGAGCTAGCTCAAAAGTGAAGAACTCCTGGTAGCTGCTCAGTTACTTGGGCTGGGTATTTGATGATGGCTCCTGTGTTACTGGATCAGGGAATTGGGCACTTTTTTTAAATCAAGCCCACTGGGAGGCATGGTGCTTCTAGAGGTGACTGTCCTCAGTCATCACTGCAGGACAGGGATGAAAACCTTCCTCTTCCGAGTTCTACTTTCTCCCCAGTATGTGGAATGAGTGGGGCGAGATGGTCTCTGAGCTTCCTCCACCAAGAGCAGAGGTTGTATGATTCACTGTGTAGGAAAATAATGGAGCCTTGGCTATGGTCTGAGAAACAGCAACAGTATAGTCTGTCATTAAAGCCATCTGTAGCCTCATTGTTTTCCATGCATCCACTTTGTTCCCAGAAATAACAACTCTACTACTTAATAGCTCATGAGCCAATGTCTAGGTCAAAAGCTTTGCTTGTTCCCCAGTTAGCTCATAATTTAATTACTCCTTTGTTCTATTCTAAGTCATGCCATGTGGCTGGCTACCTGGTCCTCAGTTTAATGCAACCATCTTCTTGTATGTTTGGGGTAAATTGCCAAGCTTGACTATCCCAGAAATCCTCTCTCTGTGCTGGAACTTCTACCTCCATATTGTATGCCTAAACTAATAGGCCAATAGCATTTTATTGACAGGCGATGCTTCCACAAAGTACAAGAGATTCTCTCTACAATTATCAAATGGTCTGTGAGAGTTATTTGCTTTTGGGTTTGTTGCACATTGCTCTGTCAGCTACAGCAAGACCACTTGCAGGTTGAGAGTGGAGGTATGGGTCTATGAGCAGCTGGATTTTATCACTTAGATTCCATTCCTCGAACTCCTGGTAATGATTTCTCTTCATACTCCTCTTTTCCTCCCTTGCTCTTATTTTATTTGGGGTGCTCTGTTTATTCTGGGTTCATTCCATGGCCCTACAGAAGGGGCTGCACCAGTGCTGAACTCAACGGTATTCCTTAAAGGTTTGGAGTATATAATCTGTGTGCTTGCACGTGAATGTGTATACCACAGCAAACATTTAGAGTCCAGAGGACAGTCTTCAGAAGTTGACCTTTCCCTCTACCCTGTGAGTCTCAGGGATTTAACATAGGTTGCCAGACTTGATGGCAGGCACCCTTACCTACAAAGCTGCTGACCTACTGACCTTTTTCCTCAGTGGATGAACAGAATATTTTTCACTGCCACCAAGCAGCACTGGGTCCTTTCTCTGTTCGTCTTTAAATGATAGGAGTGGAAGGGTGGACTTGCTACAGGATTTAAATAGTCAGATCTCTGCTCGGTGTTAATGGTAAGTCAGTCCCCTTACCTATGGTGCAGGGCTTCCTGGTGTGACTTTGAGAAGAAATGTCACCAGAAGAATTGTGAACAGAAGTTGAGAGTAGTGTCTTCCTTCATCAGTGCTCATGAAACTGTCAATTGGAATAGGCAGGACCTTAGAATCCAGAATTGGTGACCTAGGCACACCTCTTCCACCATCTTTCTAAGTGGCCTTAGACCTGGCCGTCATTGTCCTTGTTGCTTTGTGGAGAGGGCAGTGCTTTGCAGTTAGTGGTCTTTATTCTACCAATTGTAAGAGACGAGGCAGCCATTGTAGGGAGAATGAAAGTCCTTTATTCATACTCTCTCCAACCTAGGGAAGTCGGGATCCTACCCTGTTTGTTAAATAAGAAGGGAACCATGGCAGGTTCAGTGTGTCAGGAGAGTGCTCATGAGGTAGAGAAGAGAGACCACAGTCAGCACTCTGCCAACAAATGAGCTTTCACACTAGCCTCTAACAGTTTCTTCAGCAGCTATGTTTGCTTTCCTCCTAACCTTGGGCTCTCGGCGGCCTGGGGTGCAATGTTTTTGCTGATTTCCTGGGGATGTTATTGAAAATCCCGTGCTGAGAAGATGAGGCACATGCTGTCTTGGTCCAGTGGCTTGGAGAGTCTCAAAGTGATTCAAAGAGTAGCTGTCGGAGTGAACACACGGTGGGAGCATGAATAGGAGAGAGCAAAAGGCACTCCATTCAGAGTTTAGCATTTCTCCCATGGAGGGTGGGAGAATCTGTATTAAGGTGGGTGGGTGTGACCGTGGAATGGGCGTGGTGATTGGCAGGTATACCTAGGTGAATTAGCATGTGGGGGGAAAAAGAATGGGGTACCAAGGATGGGATTAGGATCAACCTTTGTGTTCTAGGCTGGCCCACATTTGCATCCTTCTTTACAATGCAATGGCTGCCTAATTTTGGGCATATGCCTCTGACTTCCACTGTCTATATCTGTAGTGAAGAGAGTTGCGGTTCTGATGCCCTGGGGATTTAAATACTTTTAAGTGTGGCAAGGTCTTTAGCCTCATCCCATGCTACTGCAGATAAAGCAAGATAAATAGAAAGAAAGATAATATGCTATGCCTTCCCAGTCCCTCCAACTCTCCCTGGGTCATGACCATTGATGGTTTCTGGGTATCCTGTCTTTTCAGGAATCCCCAAGTCTGACTGAGCCATGCTCATTTCTTTTTCTTTTCTGAAGCAAGGTCTCACGTATCCCAGGCTGGCCTTGAATTTGCTATGTGGCGAGAATGACTTTTAACTTTTTACTCTCCTGCCTGTATCCTCAGAGTCTGGGATAAGAGGTGCTTGCCACCATACCCAATTTTTATGCTGTGCTGGTGATTAAAACTCAGGAGCGTTCAGGGCAAGCACTCTCTGCCATGTTCTTTGTTGTACAACTTCAAGTCCCAAATTCACCAATGCCGGCTCTCCGAGAAGCTGCAACTGTCAATCTAAAGCCCAGGGCTACTTGTTCCTTCTGCAAAACTCCTCCCCCTGGCTTTGTGTATTCTGGGCTCTAGGAGGTGTGTGGAGTCTAAGGATTCAAGGAGGGAATAAAACCTCTGAAGTCAAGATCTGGTCTTCCAATTCTGTGGCACCACGATTTGTTCTGAGTAACGTTACTTAGCATCCCACGACAACGCCCATCAATACTGACTAATTCAATATTGTGTGGGTCACCAGCACCTGCCTTTCCGTCATGAACCTCATCATCGCCTTCCTCCTATTCCAGTTTGGATAGCATACCTTGCAGCTGCAGGACTTTCTCCAGAAAGAGCAGAAATGACTCACATTACTGCCCTAAAACCCCATGGAAATGTATTACCACTCGCCTCCTCCCCAGCGTGATAAATCTGATTATAACTTGCAGACGGCCACTCGTGGCTGTGCAAGCGGTTTAAAATGTACGAAAAGATTCATTCAGCTAAACTGAACTTGTCAGGTGGAGAGCCCGAGGGAATACTTGCTGCAGACACAAGTTGTGTTCTGTCTGCCATAGCCTTGTGGCAGCTTTCAAATTGCTGTTAGGAAATAAATCCATTCATCAGGATGGACCGCCCTCTGGCTCTGCCAGACTACCGGCTCCTTGGAGGCTAAATGTTCTTCCTAGTGTCTCACCTGTCTTACAACGTCTGTTATAATATGCCCTTGATAATGGATTTCTTTTTCTTGTCCTTTTTTTTTTTAATTTTTAACATTCCAGTCTTACAAAACAAAACAAAGTCAGCCAATATGATAGATAGAAATGAACCCCAATACTACACTGTCTGATCCCCAGATAGAGGTTCTGATAGTCAGATGGGAACAGTGACATCTTCTGGGTCCTACAGGTAGATCAGCAAGAAACGTGCAGGCTCCGGACCTAGGCCCCTATGCATACATAGATGTGCAGCTTGGTCTTCATGTGGATCCTGTAACAATTGGAGCCAGGGGCTGTCTCTGACTCTCTGACTCGCCTACCTCGGTATCCCTTTCCACTAGCTGGGCTCCTCTGTCTGGCCTCAGTGGGAGAGGATACACTTCGTCCTGCTGTGACTTGACATGCCAGGGTGCTTTGGAACTCATGGAGGACAGGAGCTACCTCTTCTCTGAGACGGGGAAGGGGTGAGAGAGGGGGTTATGAGGGTGGGACCGGGAGGAGAGGGAGGGAGCTGTGATCGGGATGTAAAATAAATACATAAATGAGTAAGTAAGCAAACACATAATAAATGAAAGAAGCTTAGCTGAAGGACTGGGAGGTGGCTCAGTTGGTCCACTGCCTGCTGCTCAAGCCCGGGGGTCTAAGTTCAATCTTCTCTCCAGCTCCCGCATGAAAATTCCTAGTGTAGCGGTGTGAACCAGCGATCCCTGGGATGGAGAGGTGGAGACAGAAGAACCCTAAGGCTTGCTCGTCAGCCCAGCTTAGCCAAATCAGAGATCTGCCGGTCCCGTGAGAGCCCCTGCTTCAAAATGTAAGGGGGAGGCAACAATGGCGGAGCAACTCCTCTGTTTCCATACAGCACTGGCTGCCAACATTCCTCTGAGCTTTTCTTGGCTGCTCCTGTTAAAGAAAGATGGGAGGGGTTCCATGTAGGCTTCGCTCTACTGTTTTACAGTCTCTTTTGAATAATAAGGTCGGCTTGTTTAATAAGTTCAACTTCAAAGTAGGTCAGGGACTTTATTTCTGTGCATGGTCCATTAGCATTCTTAAGTGAGAACTTTTTTTTTTTTTAAACTGAGAAAACATCTTCTGCATAGTTGAGATAGCCCACGCCTACCATCTCCCCAGCTGCCTTGTTAGATTCTTGTACTCACTCTATGCCCTGGGTGAGGAGGGAAGGGTCTCTCAGCCCCAGAGCTTCTCAGCAGTGGTAGGACTAGGTTGGAGGGACCTGAAGAGAACCTAGGAGCTGCGGCACATGAAGCTGAGGTCACTTTAAATGGCGTGTATGTTTTGTTTTCATCAAAGAGAATTTTGTGAAAAACACAAACGCTAGTGTAGAGAGGGTCAATCTCTATGTCAAGAAAATTCTCAAATCGTTTGTGACTGACTTGCTTTCCAGGATCTGCCACCCGATAGCCCCACAGGTGGAAAACAAGCCAGGGGCTTGGGCTTAGCTGTTGATGCCACAGAGGAGGGAGGGAGGGAAGGAAGGAGGGAGGGAGGGAGGGAGAGAAAGAGAGATGACACCTTTATATAGGTCTGTTTCTAAGGATATCAATTTTGTATTTTTAGCATGGCCTGAATTGTTGCGTGGGCTCATTCCTTTATCAATTGTCTATTTTTTTTAACCCTAAAAGGATACTAGAAACACCATTAAAAAAAGTTGGTTCTTCTTCAGAATTCCTGTATGAGACACTGTGCTTGGCTCAGTGAGGGGCACAGGCATGACTGGCCGTTGTTCCCATACCATGGTGACTCTATTGTCAGAGAGAAAGACACAAACAAGAATGATGGCACCCTACAGGATAGAACAGGGCTGGGCTGGGCTACAAAAGCCTCTGGAAAAATGCTCTATGCTTCATTTGTTCTGTGCCCCTTGATTCGAAGTTTCTCCCCATTCTATTCTCTCATTAATACGTTTGCTTATAAGAGAAAAAGAAGACAAAGAACTACCCCCTGATCTTTTGTGGGACTTATATATTGTAGTCATATTGCTGAAGAGGAAGGAAATCTGGTGGTTTTTCTTCACAACTTCTAATGTGTCTTTAACTGGTAAAATAGTGGATGAATAAATGGTTCATTGGTGTGTACCCAGCTGACCATCCCATGCTGTTTTAGAACTTGTCAGACAGGGTGACAGGCTTCAGGATTTTAGTGGAGACTCAAAGGGTGGTATATTTTAGCTGGGTATCAGGATCTTGCGTATTTCACCTATGATTTGATATGTGTGAACATCTGCATTCTGAACCTGACTCGGGGCGAACGTGTGAAGCATCGGGGTAGGCAGGGATAGCATTGGGTGAGCATAGAGGAAGGAGTGATACACTGGCCTCTAAACTGTGCTGGTTCCCACTCTCTCCATTGTTCGCAAAGAAAACTGTGAGCTTAGATCTCTTTGCTCTTACTCTCCTTCCTGGGTACCACACCACAGTGACTGATTAATCCATGTGGACCTCTCTGAAAGCCTTGGAAAGCTTTGCATCCCATGGTGATTTGAATGAGAACCACCCCCATCCCCCAACAGGCTCAGCATTTGAACGCTTGGTCCCTAGGTGGTGGTGGCTATTGGCAATATTTAAGAGATATGGTCCCGGGAGGAAGTATGGTCCTGGAGCAGGCTTTAGGGGTATACAGCCTGGGGTCAGTTGTTAAAAGCCCTGCTGCACTGGTAGACGATCTGGGTTCTGTTCCCAGCACCTACCTGGCGACCCTCAACTGCCTGTAATTCCAGTTCCAGTTCCAGAGCTTCGGATACTCTCTTCTGGCTTCCTTGGGCACGGCACACACGTACTCCATATTTATATACATGTGGCAAGCATTCATGCACGTACAATAAAAATAAATAAAATCTTTCAAAGAGAAGAGTACATCGCCTCACCATACTTGCAGTCACTTCCTGCTTCCTGCTTGCTGCTCGGGATGTGAGCTCTCATCTTCCCGCTCCAGCTGCCCTGCTTGCCTGCTGCCATGCTTGCCCGCTGCCATGCTTGCCCGCTGCCATGCTTGCCCGCTGCCATGCTTGCCCGCTGCCATGCTTGCCCACTGCCATGCCTCCGCAGCCCTCTGGGCCCCCAAATGCAAATGAACGCTTCCTTCTGTGAGCTGCACAGTCCTGTTATTGTACTACAGTGACCCTTTCACAGGGGCTGCCTAAGACCTTCGGAAAACAGAGATACTGACATTATGATTCATAACTGTGGCAAAATTACAGTTACAAAGGAGCAAGGAAAATAATTTCATAGTCGGGGATCACCATAACTTGAGGAACTGTATTAAAGGGTGGCAGCATTCAGGAGGCAGGGAACCGCTGTTCTACCGCTAGTGATGCTAAATTTACCACTATGTATGTAATCCCAGGATCGGAACCGGCAGTGGACGCGCATGCGAATGAATGGGTAATAGAACGGCCTCCTGCCTCACTCTTGCTTGGGATTTACAGTCACTTTCTGTTTTAGGTAAAGACAAACAAAAACAAAACACTGCTCTAGCACAAGGTTGCTGGGGACACATGGAATCAGGGTGGCGGGGGGGGGTGGTCAGGAAGGATTTGGATGAGGAAAGGAATATTGAAGCCTGGTGATACTCACGTTTTTCTGAATATTGGAAACACTTGGGGAAGTTGAAACCATTGTTAGTACCTGGGTCTCGTTTCAGAGATTCTGAGTGATTTGGCAAAGGTTAAGACCTAAGCCACAGGAGCTTAAACCTCTTCAAAATGATCCTAAATACAGCCAAGTTAGGAAGTTACTGGTGTGGCCACCAAAGCTATTTTATAAGTATGATGTTTTACTACAAGAGTCTTTTCTTTAAAGCCATATATTGTTTATTTACAGAAGATGAATCTTGCCTGTGGAGACTATATAAGGACCACAGGTTCCTGACTCCTCCAAGTAACCTTATTTTTTTTCTCCATCTTTGTTAAATTGGGTATTTCTTATTTACATTTCAATTGTTATTCCCTTTCCCAGTTTCCAGGCCAACATCTCCCTAACCCTTCCTGCTCCCCTTCTATATGGGTGTTCCCCTCCCCATCTTCCCCCCATTATCGCCCTCATCCCCCAACGATCCCATTCACTGGGTGTCCAGACTTGGTAGGACCAAGGGCTTCCTCTTCCACTGGTGCCCTTTAGGCTATTCATTGCTACCTATGCAGTTGGAGCCCAGGGTCAGTCCATGTATAGTCTTTGGGTAGTGGTTTAGTCCCTGGAAACTCTGGTTGATTGGCGTTGTTGTTCATATGGGATCTCAAGCCCCTTCAAGCTCTTCCAGTCCTTTCTCTGATTCCTTCAACGGGGGTCCCGTTCTCAGTTCAGTCGTTTGCTGCTGGTATTTGCTTATGTATTTGCCATATTCTGGCTGTTTCTCTCAGGAGAGATCTACATCCGGTTCCTGTCAGCCTGCACTTCTTTTCTTCATCCATCTTATCTAGCTTGGTGGCTGTGTATGTATGGGCCACATGTGGGGCAGGCTCTGAATAGGCGTTCCTTCTGCCTCTGTTCTAAACTTTCCTTCCCTATTCCCTCCCCAGGGTATTCTTGTTCCCCTTTTAAAGAAGGAGTGAAGCATTCACATTTTGGTCATCCTTCTTGAGTTTCATGTGTTCTGTGCATCTAGGGTAATTCGAGAATTTGGGCTAATAGCCACTTATCAGTGAGTGCATACCATGTGTGTTTTTCTATGATTGGGTTACCTCACTCAGGATGATACTTTCCAGTTCCACTATTTGTCTATGAATTTCATAAAGTCATTATTTTTGATAGTGGAGTAGTACACCATTATGTAGATGTACCACATTTTTTGTATCCATTCCTCTGTTGAAGGGCATCTGGGTTCTTTCCATCTTCTGGCTATTATAAATAAGGTTGCTATGAACATAATGGAGCATGTGTCTTTGTTATTTGTTAGAGCATCTTTTGGGTATATGCCCAAGAGAGGTATAGCCGGGTCCTCAGGTAGTGCATGTCCAATTTTCTGAGGAACCTCCAGACTGATTTCCAGAATGGTTGTACCAGTCTGCAATCCCACCAACAATGGGGGAGTGTTCCTCTTTCTCCACATCCTCGCCAGCATTTGTTGTCACCTGAGTTTTTGATCTTAGCCATTCTGACTGGTGTGAGGTGAAATCTCAGGGTTGTTTGTATTTGCATTTCCCTTATGACTAAAGATGTTCAACATTTCTTTAGGTGCTTCTCAGCCATTCTGCATTCCTCAGTTGTGAATTCTTTGTTTAGCTCTGAACCCCATTTTTAATAGGGTTATTTGTCTCCCTGCGGTCTAACTTCTTGAGTTCTTTGTATATTTTGGATATAAGGCCTCTATCTGTTGTAGGATTGGTAAAGATCTTTTCCCAATTTGTTGGTTGCCGTTTTATCCTAACAACAGTCTCCTTTGCCTTACAGAAGCTTTGCAGTTTTATGAGATCCCATTTGTAGATTCTTGATCTTAGAGCATAAACCATTGGTGTTTTGTTCAGGAAATTTTCTCCAGTGCCTATGTGTTTGAGATTCTTCCCCATTTTTTCTTCTACTAGTTTGAGTGTATCTGGTTTGATGTGGAGGTCCTTGATCCACTTGGACTTAAGCTTTACTACAAGAGCCTTTAATAAAAGCAGTCTTTATTCTTATCTAGGGGATTTTTTAAAGGGACCAGAGTGTTGGCTTTGTAGATGTGAGTATAATTGAAT